>NC_138032.1:56582161-57161479 GCF_964106645.2 Podarcis pityusensis | reverse complement strand
CTCTTGCAACTGATCAAGGGGCTGCAGATGGTGCAGAATGATTATAATCTGATACATGCTAGGAACTAAATCCACTGAACTCAGTAGGACTTACTTCTGAGTAAACATGCCGAGGATTGGTTTGCAGCCTTTTAAGATCTTGCACTACATATAAATGGATCGTCTCATGGATTGTCATTACTAAAATACAGAGCTGAAGTTTGGCTGCAGTCCAACCAAGTTAAACACTTAAATCTCATTAGGATCCTGTTAAAATTTCTCTGACCTAGAAGTATGCAACTTTGACTGGACCAAGCCCATAGTGAGTAACTTGAGACCCACGGAGCTTTATTACATTTTAGAGCTGTTTCTCTGGCAGCTATAATTAGTATAATTAGGAGTAAGAAATAAAAGCCAGAAACCAGTTGCTTTTTTGACATAGCGCTAATAATCTGGCTCTGCAGTGCATACTGTGTTAGCTTGTATCTTCTCTTTTTGAGATGATTCTTTTGCTAATGTGCATCTAGAACACCTAGGGACTGTAAATACACTGCGACTTTCATGTTCCGGATAAAACATTTTGAAACTACTGAGATAATTGATAATTATGTCCATGGTAGGGGGGAAAACAAACTCAAATAGCTTGTAGAAATGGCACACGACTGTGGGGTTTTATTCAGAGAATAATAAAATGTTAAAGATCTTAAACATATTTAGGGAAGCTAATACAAAGTCTTAAATAAAATGGTTAAACCCTTTGTGCAAAATCAATGTGAAGATCCATGGGTGTAGCCAGGGTTTTTGTTGGGGGGGGGGGCAGGACTTGTGGGGGGGTCCCCAGAACTGACATGATTGGTTTAGTTTATTACTATTGTTTTACTTGATCTATGGGGCGGCAGCTGCCTCCCTACCCTCTCCCCCCCCCCTTGGCTATGCTCATGTGAAGAGCTATATAACTGAGATGTAACCTTATTGTAGGATAGCAGGTACTCTGGTAAAGGAAAAGAAAGAACATAAGAGGAAATTGCTATTTATTTATCTTTAATGGTGTTGCCATACTAGGGTGGTTTTGTTCTAATGTAGCACTAAACAATGGTTTAACAGTAACTTGAATTAGCCAAGCTTTCCCCAGGCTCATGTAATTCCCTTTCTTTCCTTCTCTAGTGTAGCTGCAAGAGGAAATAAGGCACACTTTAGATAAACCCCAGTTTAGCATCATCTGAGCCCTAAACTATTGTTAATCTTAACTATGGTTACTGAAAACAGAGTGCCTATACAGCATGCAGTGGAGACATGTGAGAAACCTCTGTCTTTTCAGCATTTACTCTAATATCTTACCTTAGCCTCAGGGACCTTCTGAAAAGTTGCCAGGGACCACAGTCTTAAGAAGCAACTGGGTTGGTGTAAAGTACCTTCCATTATCATTTTCCCTTCAATTTCAAGTTAATCTCTTTCTATTCCTTCTTCCACATGTGGAACCGATTTCTTTATCTACTTCCAAAGTGAAAACAACATAATATAGAACCAAAAAGCAGACCACATAGATGCTTACTTGTGTATCACATCTTGAAGTATTACATTGGTGTTTTACCTTTTCAGTTTATTTCATTTAGCAATATTTTGTATAGTATGTGCAATATGTTTGTTAACATTAATTCCCCCCCCCCCCCATTTTTTCCTCTAGGAGGGGATGCAAAGCACAAGCTGGAATTCTCTAGGCAATGGATTTCGAAGAACCAACCAGCGCACTATGAAATAATAGTCCCTTATCTCCTGAGTAGTGAAAAGTGGACACCATTAAAAAGCTCTTATTCCAAGGTATGTATTCATTTGGCTGTTTATTGTTATATAACCTCATAGAATACAGCCCATCTGCATGCAGGATTGCAGTGATAGCCTGCAATATTCTCTCTCTGTGTGTATGTACAAACATATTACTAAATGGAATCATACTCTTAAATTATTTAGAGTCCATAGAGAGAGATACCACATAATGTGACTCATTGTTTAGATTTCATCTCATGATGCTGATTCATTTTTGTTAGCTAGGGTTTTTGAAGATATGAGCTTCCCCCAACTTAAAAGACCATAGAGGCTCTTTTGTTATATTTTTCTCTGTCTGAATGTTTGTGGTTTAAAACAGAAATCTAAACTGCATTATTTTGTTCTGTTATTTAATATAGCTATCAAAAAAGAAGTGATAAACAATGGATTAGTAGAATTAAACAGAAGCCCGTTGAAAATAAGATAACTAGACTAACAAATCTCAACTTTTGCTTCCAATCTTTATTCAGTTGATTTTGCCAGTTGCAAAAGTCATTTATTGGCCAATTGTGACATTATAAAGGTTACCAGCTTTTCTGGATATGGTAGTACATTGGAATTCTGAGAGGATGTTGTATGTGCCCCCCCACACACATACTTTACATGTATGTGGTACGGAAGCTGTACTACCCAGGACAGGATGGGGTTGTGCAGGGTTGTTAAGGCAGCAGAGAGCATTGTTGGCTGCCCACTCTCCACCTTAGAGCAGATTTATGCCACAAGGTGCCATAGGAAGGCACTGGACATAGTAAAAGATCCATCGCATCCTGGTCACTGTCTCTTCGAGCTCTTGCCGTTGGGACGGAGATACAGGACGATGAAGACAAGAACGAGCCGTCTTAAGAACAGCTTCTTCTCCAGAGCGATCTCGGCCCTGAATGGGAAGCCCGGACTTTGAAAGTCATCTAATCTCCCTTTGCTGTATTATACTGTATTGATTAATTAGTGTTTTTATGGAGCAGTCAAGTAATTTCGTTGTCCCCGAAGGGGGCAATGACAATAAAGATATTATTATTATTATTATTATTATTATTATTATTATTATTTTTCCTTGACGTCTGGGTTGAACTCTGATTCAGCAGAATTTATATGGATTCTGTTGAATTTGAATAATTTTACATGGGGTTCTTCTGAAAACACCATCCATTTGATCTAAGGCTTGGATCTCCAAGGATATTCATGACTTTCTTTCCTTCTTTTCTTTTTTTTTACTTTGGTGGCTTTGTTGCCATCCTGTGAAGTCACAAAGCACTTCTGTGGACAAAGAGGTAACTAATGATTTGAAGGTAGCTCTGAGGTGATCCCTTGTCAAAATGGCAAAGATTGATGTGGATCCATTTGTTGAATTTATATGTTTGTACCATGACAGCACTGAAAAGCACCAGATGATTGTTGTGGCTCAGTAAATAGAGATATAGATTTGATGGTGGGTTGCTGGCTGGAAGAGGGAATTTCAGAAGGATCTGTTTTACTGCATCTGACCATAGGCCTCTGAGGCTTTGTAAGATCCAGAAGTTTCCAGTTGTATCAGAAAGCACCATATTGGTGACTACACCCTTTCATTGTACAATTAGAATTTCTCGCAGCACAATCTTGATTTATATTTACAGAGAAGTAAGCCCCAGTGCATTCAGTAGAGCTGCTCCATATGATTTTGCATAGAATTTAATAGATGAATTAGATTTTGTAATGTTTTGAGTTTTAGAAGACAAGTCTTGGTGTATGTGGTGATTTAGTTGTTATGAAAACATATGGTTGCATGCATTCAGTTAGCCTTCATTATCTTTCCTAATTGGCAGGGGGATAATTGCCAACTTTTAAAATACAACATTCACCAAATAGGAATACATGTGGGATCTTAAGCAAACTAGCACAATGTCTTATGTATTAGATATCTTCCTGATTCTATTTTTAGATCATTTAATTAGAAACAGATGGTGTGCTTTTTATAATTCTTTAGAGATTTCAGATTTAGTGAGTGTAGTCTGTTGAAAGGGTTACAGCACAGGACCTTTCTGAGAACAATGATAAAGTATTTATATCATTAATTTGTTTCCCATACTGCTTCCAATTCAAGGTGAACATTAAAAAAAGATTTGTGGTTTGGTACAGAAATCCATGCGGAGCATCAGTGCCTTTCTTTCATGGGAACTGGTGGAAACTTTGCTTTTATATTAAGTTTCCACCGGCATCCATGGAAGGAAGGCACTGGTGCCCCCCACGGATTTCTGTACCAAACCACAAATCTTTTTTTAATGTTCACCTTGAATTAGAACCCATTAAATTCAGGGCCAACAATAATGGATATGAGATATGTTGACTGAGGGCCCAGGCAGCTGCTTTGAATAGAGGGAAGGTAGAGCCTTGAGAGAGAGTTTAAATTCTTTCCTCCTATGCCTTTTCCTTAACTATAAATAAATGCCCCTCTCAAAGTTGCAGTTATTTGGCAGGGTGAGGGAGAAATTAGTGAAGGGTAGGATTAGAATAGTACCTGCACCAATATCCATTCTAACTTCATCTTTTTACTTTCCAGTATTAAAGGAAATGTTTGAGGGGAAATGCTCCATGTTTGGTCTTAGTAGAAATTATTTAAGACATTAATGTGTTTTAAATAATTGTGTGGTCCTAGTGGTGGGGAAGTTTTCCATATTTGCTGCAGGTTGTATTTCCCCCTAAAACTTCGTTTAAAGATTAACTATTAAGCCAATTTTGCTGGACGGCATATCAGTCGCGTGTCAAACCCCCAAGCCCCATGAGAAGAAAGACACAAGGACCCAGCATTTTAGGTTAATGTTAATGGGCAAAATTTAGGCCACAACTTTACTGGTTACAGAATGTGAGCGGTATTGGCTTAGGCATTGGACCCGAGCCAACTATATCTGACTCCTGCCCACCTTGCAGGGACTCTGGTAAGGGTAAATGACCAGTAGGGGGAGCCCCGCCAATGTGGATCGATTCGAGCATCCCCCAGGTTCCCGATGGGGTCGTGGCATGGCCCTAGCCCCTCCCCAGGCTTCGGACGAGATCCACACCCCCGGATTCCTTTAACACAGGGGTAGGCAACCTAAGGCCTGGCGGCCGGATGCGGCCCAATTGCCTTCTCAATCTGGCCCACAGATGGTCTGGGAATCAGCGTGTTTTTACATGAGTAGAATGTGTCCTTTTATTCAAAATGCATCTCTGGGTTATTTGTGGGGCATGGGACTGGCCCACGGCTGAAAAAGGTTGCTGACCCCTGCTTTAACGGAATACCCTTAAGCATGGAGGGGCAGGTGATGGCCGCACCTCCCCTCCCCCACACATTGCTATTCCAATGCCTAACCGCCAAACCTTACAAAGTTGTGACGATTGCTACGAGGTAGGCGAAAACCAAGTAGCCAGTGCCAATTTGCCAAGTGGAAAAAGTCCTACAAGGCCCCTCAACGGCGACCAACCGAAGTCCATAGCAAGGCCAATGATGCAACCTGAACCAAGGGTGGGAGGGCGGGAGATCTGCGGTGCGAGGCTAGAAGGGGCGATTCAGCATCGCGCCGTGGTTTAAGTTGACCCTGGCCACACACCCCACTTCCCAGTATTAAAGGAAATGTTTGAGGGGAAATGCTCTGTGTTTGGTCTTAGTAGAAATTATTTAAGACATTAATGTGTTTTAAATAATTGTGTGATCCTAGTGGTGGGGAGGTTTTCCTTATTTGCTGCAGGTTGTATTTACCCCTAAAACTTGGTTTAAAGATTAACTATTAAGCCAATATTGATGGGAGGCATATCAGTTGTTTTAACACAGAATACTTTTCTGACATAATATTTTGAAGCAGTTGTGATAACAGTTCAATTTACCTGCAGCCTGGGCCTTGTCCAAGTGAAAATGCTGTTCTGTGGGTCATACTCTTCCATTACATGCAGCTTACAAGCAAGGTAACATCGCTTCGTTAAAAGATGCTAGTCGCAAACAAAGTCTGTATATTTTACCTGGGAAAAGAGTTGCCAAACTGCAGGGATCTTTTAGTATAAGTAGAGGATAAAGAACTTTACACTCTGCATTGCTGAAACAAGCGGAGCCTTGTAAATCCTCAAAGCTGGCAAGATTTGGGGGAAAATGCTAGCAATACTTAATTCATGGGAATCAAAAGACTGTGAAGCAAGTGCATTATTGATTCCTATAGTTTCATAGTACAGAGTTGCAATTGTCTTGTGTTTTTAGCCATGGCTACAGGGCAAGAAAAGGATAGTGTGTGTGTGTGTGTGTGTGTGTGTGTGTGTGTGTGTGTGTGTATCTCGAAAAAGATGTATAATATGGCCAAAACACACCACTAAATTCAGTTGTCTTCTACTATTTTCTAGGGGAATTATTTTAAAGGTTGTTTTTGGTTTGTAAGCAGCCTTTAAGGCAGTGTTTCTCAATCTTTGATAACCATAGCTGTCAACTTTCAGATTTGAAAATAAGGGATCAGCAGCCTCACCTGTCCCGGGGACAGTCTACAGGATATCTAACAATCCGGGATAGCAGCGGGAAACGGAGCTGGAATAAGGGAATTTCCTGCCAAAAAAGGGAAGGTTGACAGCTGTGTTGCTAACCCATGTACCCTTTTAGCTAATATAAACATATTATTCACCCGTCAAGCCTGGCTCCCCTAATTATTTCAATCCTTTTGAAAATTCAAATGAATATTGTGACATTTAATTATAGTTAATAGTTTTTGGCTTAATAAAAATGAATCTAAATGCTTACAATTCTAAAAAATGAATTATTCAAATTTTCAAAAAATTCATGTGAAATTAAAAATTTCAACAAGTCTACTACAATTAGTATTGATGTGAACACTGATGATGTTGCGTGCTAGGCTCAATGTCTTGCATTCAGGACACAGCTTAGGTCACTTTCAACATCCAGTATGTTGAGCTGCTTTGTTTTAATAGTCATAAGGGGGGGGGGGGGTTGCAAAGGTATGTGGATGAAAATGGCACAATGATAAGCAGAGCCTGCACTCCTGTTTTGGGGTATATCAAGAGATATTTCAAGCCAAACTTTTGCAAAGTGAATGGTTTGACATCATCTTTGGCTGTTGGCGCACACTTGAATTCCAAAAACTTCTCTTGGAGATGCTTTGGCAAGGACTGAACGTCAGGGATAAAAGGGCTCTTCACAGTGTGTTCTGCAGTGACAGGATCGTCTCTTCAGTTCCCTTTGCCAGAGTATTTGTATTGTCTGCAGAATCAAGTTGTTAACCCAGAGTTTCCAAACTGTGTGTCACTACATGTTAGTGTGTATGCTGCAGTGTTGTGCAAATGCTCCCTGTGCATAGCTGTCAACATTTTCCTTTTTTAAAAGGGAAATTCCCTTATTCCAAATAGGATTTCCCTTAAAAAAAGGGAAAAGTTGACAGCTATGTCCCCGTGCTCCTCCCGGGGCTGGAAAGGGGTTAGTTTACCCTCCAGTTTGCTAGTAAAACTGAATTAGGTAAAGGTAAAGGGACACCTGACCATTAGGTCCAGTCGTGACCGACTCTGGGGTTGCAGCGCTCATCTCGCTTTATTGGCCGAGGGAGCCGGCGTACAGCTTCCGGGTCATGTGGACAGCATGACTAAGCCACTTCTAGCGAAACCAGAGCAGCGCACGGAAATGCCGTTTACCTTCCCGCTGGAGCACTACCTATTTATCTACTTGCACTTTGACGTGCTTTCGAACTGCTAGGTTGGCAGGAGCAGGGACCAAGCAATGGGAGCTCCCCCCGTCTCGGGGATTCGAACCGCCGACCTTCTGATTGGCAAGTCCTAGGCTCGTGGTTTAACCACAGTGCCACCCGCTTCCCAAAACTGAATTACTGTGTTGCAAAATGATGCATGTTTAAAAAGTGTGTCACCGACATGAAAAGTTGGGAAAGCTCTTTGTTAACCAGTGAAGTTTCTCCAGAGGGCTTCTAGGTGATCTGTTTTAGATTCAGCCTGGCAAATTTGAAATGCCTGACTAGGAGATGACGGAGTTTAGTGTTTAGTGAGCAAAGCCAAATGGGATTAATAAATAAGTAGTAGTTATCTAACTGGATCTTATATGTAGCTGAAGTTCTCTCTCTGTCTCTCGTGTTTCCAGGTGTGGAGAGAAAGTTCAAAGTTCTCAAAATTGATGGAAATGAACACCATAAATAAACATGTGATTGATTAACTGAACTGTGCAGGATGAACTGTTGTGCTGGTTATATTGTATGCTCATGACGTCACAAATATTACTTAATAAGCTGCATATACTCTTCTCACCTTCAGAACATAACACTTCATAGTTTTATATTTTCATAGTGCTATCTTTTTTTACTGTCCATTATAGAAAGTCGTGTGTCCCCACCACCACTGAAATCTTCATATGTCTTCATATGCCCGCATGGAGGCAGCCCTCTCCCCCCCCCCCCCGTTGAAAGACACAGCTTTAAGGAATAAAGTTGAAAGGCGGCGAAATAATTGAAATATATAGAGATAAAACATCTCATAAAGTGACCTAAAACATTCCCCTGCATAACAAAGCAAAAAAAAAAAAAGTTATTATCCCACATGCCAATCTGTTTAAGACTATTTTATTTATCAAATGAAAGCTTTTGCGAGCTTTTCAGAAAAGGATTTGCAAAACTACAATTGTAGCACAAAGGAGGCCATACCCTGGATCCCTACCTAAGTTGGTAAACCAATGCGATGTGGAGCAAAGCTTCCTACAAATATCTTAAAGAAGGATGGAGCTGATAAACCCTGAAGATTTGGTCATGCACTTGTAGTGTTCTTTGTGAATAGTTGTGTCAATAACTCTGCTAGTGTGGTGTTGTTTCATTGAGCTGGCTTGAAAAAAATGAGTAGCCAAGTTGCATGAGCCAAAAGTTCACTGATTACACTCATAGCAACCTCTGCAATTTGGATAACACATCTTACCACTTTGGACATTGAGAAGCTTGCTGCCGCTGTAGTCCTGATCTCCAGTGGCTTACATGTTAATATGCTAATATAACTACAAAAAACCCAAAGCGTGGATTTGCTGTGATTTAGTCACTCACTGTGAAGTACTCTAGGCTGAGTAAAAGTCTCACTCGCTATTTCTGTGACACACTGATAGATTTGGCTGGAAGCTTGTTCTACTTGACCAGTGAAGCCTGTTGGTCTAGTCTTGGCCAAATTGATCTCACTACTGAAGTAATCGACCCAGCTGAGAATGCGAAAGTGTTACACTTAAGGCTGGTGTTCACTGTGTCTTTGTAATACTTGTTTCTTTTGATCTACCAGCTATAAGGTAGCATCAGAAAACTTCCCTCTTAGAATCCTGGTTGGTTCATATATAGTAGTATATAATGTGATATTCCTTTAATTCAAGCATTAAGAATTTCCATCATAAAAGAGGTTTTGATCTTACTTCGGAATACAGTGAATGGCTGGAACAAAGCATGGTTTTAACAACAATTTAAAAGCTACAGCTAATTTGATACAGTTATGGCATGTTACACTCTTTATAAGTATAAATGAACTCGTGCTGAGTTCATTTTAACTCTCTATTGGCCGTTTCTTTTGTTTTGGTGATGCATAAGTGGCTGCCCTGCCTCAAACCATGGTCTCATCCAGACTTCCTTTTGTGCTGCATTTCTAGGCACAGGCCTCTTCCTTAAAGCTCTGTGTCCAAATGGTCCTCCCTATATAATTTTTTTGCCCTGGCACTTCTGCTACAAAAACATGCTATTTACTGCTGAATCAGAACAAACGGTGATCCACAGAAAGCCCAATTTGCTGTTTGTTCTGATTCAGCATTAAGGAGCAGGTTTTCCTGAGGAAAGTGGAAGGGCAAAAAAAAAAAAGTGTTTGCACACAGAGCTTTAAAGAGCAGACTGTGCCTAGGAAAGGGGGGGGGGGAGTAAGTGTGGTCAAACCCTATAAGACCGATCAGGTTCTCTGCTGCTAGGAGATGTCTTAGGATTTCAGATGGTTCTTCTACAGCCACAGTTTTCCAACTTTCTACCTTCAGGGTCTTTTCACACAGACCCACTGCTGATGAGGTCTCCCATGGATGTCCTGGGTATATATTGTTGCACGCCACCCCAGTCTCTGAACTGTGCGAGATTCCAGGGGTCCTGGGTCACTTTTAGCCCCTTGTAAGCATCTCATGGAGCAGGACTCTCACCTTGCATTTGGATCACCTTTTCCTCTCCATGGAGGCTTCTCTCACACACTGTCAGCAGCTGGTCCATTTTATCAAACTTGCTGGCTCAGTCATTGGTTCATTTGCTTTAGCTGCTCCATCTGTTGCTGGTGCTGCTACTGGGGCATCTGCTCAAATTGCTGGTTCTGCCATTGCTCCATTCCCTCAAGCTGCTCACTCTGCTGCTGGCTTTATTGCTGTTGCATCCGCTCAAGTAGCTCAAGGAGTGCTGCTATACTTCCCTGCATTTCGGCTTCAGGCCACCTTGCTCCCAGGCCTTTCCTCTAGGAAACACAAATCCCACTTCTGGCTTTTAAAAGTGCTCTCCCCTTTCAGAACAAATGGAAGTGGTGTATATTGATCAGCAGTATATACTACCACCTTTTCCCCTGAGCTCACATCTCAGTCAACTGTTGATCTATATAATCAGAGAATATGAACTAGAACACACCCAATCTTCCCTTGGATCTGCACACTAAGTTTAATAGTTGGAGGCAAGTTGCCTTTCAGAGAAGATTGCTCACTGTTAATGTTCTTCTCAATGAGAAATCTGCAGTGTGCCCAGGGCTTTTTTTCAGCAGAAACTCACCGGAACTCAGTTCTAGCACCACTCAGCTGGGCACCATTGCCATTATAAGAAAACAAGAGAGGCATTCATATTTTTCTAGAAAAATAACATTGTGTGTGCTTTAAGTGTAAACCCAGGACTTTCTAGAACACAGTTTAAAAGCCGTTGCTCTACAGTATAATTTTCCATGTTGCATGAACTGAAAATTTGATTTTAGATATGAAGATACATACTTAAAATTAGTCTATGATCCTAGAAACTAGTTGTTTTTTTTAGATGCAATGGCAGCTTCCATTTGAATGAGTAACAGTTTTGGGTTTGTGGAGGGTCAGGGCTGTTTGTGGGGTGGGGAATACGAGTGACCATCCTGGTCTCTGCAGAGTGGTGGTCTTTCATATCTGGTAGTTGCTGTGCTGAAGTAGCCTGGTGGACTCTCCTTCCTTGGAGGTTTTTCAGCATAGGTTGCATGACCACCTGTCATATATGTTTTGGTTGAGATTCCTGCATTGCAGAGAGTTGGACCATATGACCCTCGGGTCCCTTCCAACTCTACTATTCTATGTTTCTATGAAATAAACAATCACCAGCACTCTAATGTAGTGATAATTTGTTCAATGAGGGGTTGAGGAAACACAGAATGTAAGAACACAAGAAGAACCAGCTGGATCGGGCCAATGGGTCATATAGTCCAGCATCTTCTCCTCACAGTGGCCAACCGGATGCTTATGAGAAGCCCACGAGTAGATCCTGAGTGCATCAGTGATTCCTGCCAACTGGTATTAAGATGCATACTGCCTCTGACAGTGGAGGTAGCCATTGTGGCTAGTACTTATTGGTAGCCTTATTTTCCATGAATTGTCTCCATGAATTTAAAAGTGTCTAACCCACTTTTGGGACACAGGTGGCGCTGTGGGTTAAACCACGATCAGAAGGTCGGCGGTTTGAATCCCCGTGACGGGGTGAGCTCCCATTGCTCGGTCCCTGCTCCTGCCAACCTAGCAGTTTGAAAGCATGCCAAAGTGCAAGCAGGTAAATAGGTAGCGCTCCGGCGGGAAGGTAAACGGTGTTTCCGTGCACTGCTCTGGTTCGCTAGAAGCGGCTTAGTCATGCTGGCCACATGACCCGGAAGCTGTACGCCGGCTCCCTCGGCCAATAAAGCGAGATGAGCGCCGCAACCCCAGAGTCAGTCACAACTGGACCTAATGGTCAGGGGTCCCTTTACCTTTAACCCACTTTTATAGTGACCCAAACCAGTGGCCATCACTACACATCCTATGAGAGTGAATTCCGTAATTTAACTGTGCAGAGTTTGAAGAAGTACCGTATTTTTTGCACCATAACACTCACTTTTTTCCTCCTAAAAAGTAAGGGGAAATGTCTGTGCGTGTTATGGAGGGAATGCCTACGGGTGGCATGCCTACCGATTTTCCTCCTCTAAAAACTATGTGCGTGTTATGGTCGGGTGCGTGTTATAGAGCGAAAAATACGGTACAGTGGTGCCTCGCAAGACGAAATTAATTCGTTCCGTGAGTTTTTTCGTGTAGCGAATTTTTCGTCTTGCGAAGCACGAAATCCCATAGGAATGCATTTAAATTCAATTAATGCGTTCCTATGGTCAAAAAAAGTCCAAACAAAGCCAAATTTGGTACAACAAGAGTTTATTAAGTGCTCTTTAAAGTCACACATACTGTAAAGAGCATTTCAAAAATTGAAGGAACAATAAATTAAGTTTCTAAACATGACAGAAAAACATTTAAAAATCAACAAAGTGTACAGTACATTTTCTAAGACTCTGGGGGACAACTCGAAGAAGGTTCCTCTTCCACTCTTTGCTTCTTGCTGAAGAACCCCCTCCTCAACTGTTCCCCCAGCCACCCACCACACAGAAATTCAAATCCAGAATTTTTTTTAAAGAACAGCAGAGTGGCCCAATGTTCACAGAAAATCATAAAAATGCAGAAAAAAACCACACAAGCTTCCAGATTCTTGCAACCCCCCCCCCAACACCAAGTCCTTGAATTCCAAACACCCCAACCCAAAATCCAAAAACCCCCAAAAAAGTTTTAAAAGTTTAACTTACCAAATGGCTGCAAAAGAAGTTTTGGAAAAGCTTCAAAAATCACCAAAGTCTTCAAAAACCTCAAAAAGGGCTACCACACCGCGTTCTATGAGTTGCTCCTCGAAGTCAAGTCGCAACTGTATTAACGCTGTTAAGAAAAAGGAAACAAACTTGCAAGACGTTTTCGTCTTGCAAAGCAAGCCCATAGGGAAATTCGTCTTGCGAAGCAGCTCAAAAAACGAAAAACCCTTTCGTCTAGCGAGTTTTTCGTCTTGCGAGGCATTCGTCTTGCGGGGCACCACTGTACTTTCTTTTATCTGCCCTGGATCTTCCACAATTCAGCTTTATTGGATGGTCCTGAGTTCCAGGCTACCATATAATCAGTTGCAATCATTGCATGAAAACATGGTTCTGTGAATTATAGGAATGAAATAGTGCCTGGGAAGGATCTACGGTGTGTACTATGAGATTAAGGCATGAATGCTGTAAAGATTTATTTCTCTAAATCTCTGGGAGCAGCATCTACAAAATCTTTTACGCTATTGATATTGGGGCATGTGGGGTGTGTGTGGAGTGAATCCTCTGTCTACATGGCATTTTTGCATGGCTTTTCCCCCTCTAGTATTCTTTTATGCCAGACCACCTATACCACTATAATGAACAAGACTTAGGTCATATTTAATCACTGGAAAGAGTTTGAAATTTGCTTTGCAAGTACATCTTGATTTACGTCTAGCAGTGTAAGACAAAAATAATTTGCATGTAACAATAAAATGCACATCCATTATTTGTATCACTTGCCTGATGGCAAAACAAATCCAAACTTCAAAAGCTCTTCGGGAGGTAAAAAGACTTGTAATATGCTGCCTCATAAATATACAAAATTCTACAATGACGATTTAACTGTTTACAATGAGCAAGAGGTAATTCAAAACACATTTTGGGACATCTGGGCTATAAAATCCTTCTGGTAGATCACACAGACTATGTTGCTTAACTGTTTTATTTTCAATTAGCAGTGAGCCGAGACATGGAGGGCTTCTTATTTGGGTTTAATTTGAAATGCTCACTTGGAGAGATATTCTGTCCCTGAGCTTGTTTGCTAGGAATTCTGCAGCATGTTGCTATCTGCATCTTGGTTTTGTTGGAGCTGTGGCGAACAGCAAACTTGCATTGCCTTGAAGTAGTGGAAATATTATGTGATAGGTAGTGAGTGTTTTGGATATTTTCACTAAATGCTATTTTGTGTCTCTGGCGTAACCTATAAAGCACAACTTCTTAAGTATGAAACTGAAGGATGCCAACGTGTTTGGCCCATTTTCCCTTTTCTGCTAAATGAAGCTCGTTTATAATTACATATCATCAGAAGCTACAAAGACCATATGCCTCAGTTTTCCTAAAAGGCTCTAAAACTGCTTAGCAAATTTGGACATCAAAATGATAATTTTGCAAACCCTAGGTTTCTATGCAATGCTTTTATATCTTGTTTTTACTCCTAGAATTAAAATTATCTGGATTCCAAGTTTTCTTTGCCGTCAGTAACCTGTCTCAAGGCTGCACAACTTCTCCATGACACTGCAGCTAAGCCAAGGCCACTTAGCTAAAAATTCTTGGGGTATGCTGGTTTGCAGACACAATGGGGTGCAATCAAAAAAGTTGTTGCCTATTTCAATCCAAATAAAAAGGTAAAGGGACCCCTGACAGTTAGGTCCAGTCCAATTCGAACCACTGACCTTCTGATCGGCAAGCCCTAGGCTCTGTGGTTTAGACCACAGCACCACCTGCATCCAAATCCAAATACTTGAGTCTTATTGCTTCCCTGGGATTTCCCCAACTGGGCTGCACAATTCCTCTGCGTGGGCACACAAATGGAAGCCAGAGAGGCTTTGACCGCACAGGCCCCTTGTGACATTGGAGCCAATCAGGTGCTGCTTCATAAGTGCCATTTAGAGATGCTGCTTTTTCTAATAAGAAATAAAATGCTTAAGTTGCTGGTGTTTCTGCAGGACAGAAATCATTATTCGATCATCCTGAATTTGCATGTTATATACACTTACATGTGTTTTGTAGGATGTGCTACCAATGAATGTCTAACAATGTCTGCTACAACTGAATGTAATAGAACCATCTAGAGTCAATGCTTGGGCATTCCATTATATATTTTAAAATACTCTCCTGCTGAGGAGCAGTTGCAGTACAGATGGAGGCCATCACAAACAAACCCAATCATGCAAGAGATTTCTCAACATGAAGACATGTCAGCCTTTTTCATATGCATCCCTTCCCCTCGCTTTGTCTTTTAGGATAGCAGCAGGGAATTTCATTGTTTTGAACTGCAACAGAGCTACTATACTTGCTCAGGAAAGATAATCTTATTTTGCATTTCCTTATATCGAGGGTCTCCAACCTCCAGTAGGCACATTTGAATTTAGACAGTGTGCCATGGACACAGTCACAAAATGGCAGTCTGTGGTGTGTGTGTGTGTGTGTGTGTGTGTGTGGCAAAGCACAAAGTCAAAGCCACGTCAAAAAGATAAAAAAAGAGAGATGTGACCACCACCTAATATGGGAGCCCACAACCCCACCATCAGCCACTCTCATCGGTGGAAAAAAGCACCTACACCTTTCATCACTGCACTTGTATTCAGGAGGGAAGATATTTGCATCTGTACTCTGTTCTGAAAAGAAGAGAAGGTGCATGCTCAATCCTAGCATCCAGTGAAATGTTGGAATGCTTCAGTTGGGGTGGAGGTGTTCAGTTAAGAGAGGCCAAGCTGGTGTAAACAGGAGTTGAGCAGGAAGACCAAACGATCTCTTGTGCGTTTTATAGTTTTGAGGGTTACGTACTGAGACCAGTGCTTTTTTCTGGCAGTACGCGCTGGTACACATTACCGGCAACTCTGTGCACACACTCTTCCCCTAAATCAGAGCTTTGCACCACCTTCCCAAAGGCCAGGAAGCTTCTGCCCGGATTAGTGAGGGAGGTGCAATGCTCTGGCAGGATACGAGAGCCTTCCCTTGTGTGCTGAATACTGGCACCTCTTTTCTAGAAAGAAAAAAAAACACTGACTGAGACCATTCATGTAGACAAGCAGGTGCCATCTTGGTGACCACCCCTGCCATCCTTTTGGCTCTGAAACCATATTTATTTTGTCTCTTGGAGACATTGACAGCAAACAGTTGGCATCTGTAAAGCTCTTTTTTGGCATTTTCTATTCCGTCCGATTAACCATGTGCAGGGTTGAAGTGTGACTGGAGCCATTTGAAAGTGCTGAGGATAGCTTTTGATATATCAGGAAACTGACAGCATTGAGGATCGATCTCTCTCTCTTTCGGGGGGGGGTAGGGATGGCAGCTCTCTACATCTCCACTCCAAGGCAAACAGATTAGAGTGTGGCAAGAACAGCCACTGGCAGTACTGAAGCCCCCGTAATTCAAGTACAACAAAATAGATGGCAGATCTAGTTTCCATTCTCTCCCTGAACAGCTGCCTACCCTGAGAGACAAGCAGCAGCTCTGCTGCCCAGGAGCTAAAGTGCATGTTGGAAGCTGATATGACAACTTTAGGGACAAAGACTGAAACAATTTGTGTGCAAAGGGTTTTCCACCAGGCCTCAAGGACAACTCATTTTCATACTCTGATTTTCTTTTTCTTTTTTTAAAAAAGAGAACTCTATATAGTGGATTGTGTGTGTGTGTGCAAATAAGATGGGGCAGCATTTCCTCCTTCCTTGAACATTTGCTCTTCTGCTCACAATGTATTGAGAAATATAGAACAATTCAAGGAACCTAATGAATTATTGAATTTGAGACCACAGATAGGTCTTGACAAAGGAAGAAAGTTGTAGTGCAAAAATTTCCAAAACAAAGTCGTTTCAGATAAGCAATTCCTATTTTTCTATGTCTTCTTCTCACGTGTGTGTTTCCCAAATCAGTTTTCATTTATAATGTTCATCTTAATGGTTTATCAATATATTAAAGGGAGAGCTGAAACCGTGAAACATTTCCCTTTTCTAAGCACTATCCAACCTTCCTTAAATGTACTTTGAAACTCTTGAAGAATGATGGCTAATTGAATCTCCCCCTTTAATTTTCATTTAAAATGGAAGTTCAATTGGAGGTGGATGGGAATTGGCAAATGCATTTCTTGCCTGCCTTAGAGAAACATTTGAAAATCTGCTGTTAATGTAATGTGTGTGTGTGAAAGATGCAGAGCTATATAACAACTTGATAGGCAAGATGTTTGTTATGTTTATACTGGGCTTCAGCGGCTATCAGCATGCATAATGCAAAAGTAAAGAAGGGGATGCGGAAATAAAAGATAAATATCTGAACATTTGAGTTTTTGTAGGCCAGCGTTTTCGCTGAAGCAAGGCTCTGAAAAAATGTGGCAATCCCCAGCTGAAATGGGATAACTGAGTGGTAAAAATAACAACTAGCAGCTAGCCTAGCCAAGTGCTTATTCAAACATGTAGCTAAATTATGCAGTATTTCATAATGCATTCAGCTGCAAGTCAAAGTATATCCAGAAAAAGGATTTGAAGGCTTGTAAAATGATATAGGCAGTATTTGGGTGGTGGTTTGTAGGTCAATGTTGTATATTCAGTGTGACATCTTGCTGCAAAAATGAGCTTTGGGGAAGTCCACTGCCTTCCTATAATGCTAGTTCACGGCCTCAGTTGCAGTTTTTCTTCCCCTTTTTTGTTAAATACACATTCTTTCTATAGTAAAAAATGACATCACATAGTTGATCAGATTCAGCTACAGTGTTACAAGCTGAAGAAAACTGACGAACGGAAGCATGGTTGTAAAGCACTTGCTACTTGGTAATATGCTGTGGGCAACATTTGAATCTGAATGTATGCTTAGATACCTGTGTCCATCTTTTTGTGTCTGTTGAAAAAATCACTGAAAAAGTGCATTTCACAAGGAGGTTGCAAATTGTGCCCACCTCCACCCCCCCAATTTGGCTCAGCCTTAGTGGTCTTGCATATGCAGAATATCGCATGATGTTGCAGCCATCAAGTGATGAACTAAGCCAATATTTGGCTTCTTATGTTGTTTGAACCTGGTCTCGTGGTTAACAACAGGCTGTAGCCAACAAATTATTGGCCTTAATTAATGGACATTGATTTCAATGGGAATGACTTGACACTGAATATCATCCAATGTGGACTGGAAGCTTCTTTCTACAATAAAGTTTACATATAACCCTGATCTAGGATTTTCCATTTTAAATATGAAAACTGTAAGAAAGAAATTCTCACTTGTGTTGATGTAAATCAACAGTAATCTCTGTCTTTTTTTTTTTAAAGGCAAAGAACTTTTATGCACTATAATATTTTAAAGCAATAGACAATACACATGAATAAATATTCATAATTTATGTTCACAAGACTCCATTGTTTTCTCTTGCAGGGTGCTTTTATTTTGTCCATGAAATGCATAGAAGTTGTTCCAATTACTCAAAAAGTTACATTACTCTTATTAAGCCAACTGAATGTGCCTGTATTTTAATTTACTAATACATTTGTCAAAAATCAACATTTCTAGTAGACGACCATTTACCACACATAAAAATAATTAATGTGCCTTGGAAATACAGCCTTGAAATGTTTTTTGCATTATTCAGTATATATGCTGAGATCAGGGGTGAAATGTCTCCCATCATTTTTTTTAAACAATACTTCATCTATTTTTCTACTTAGTCAATTTATCTTTAAAAGATCATGAAAGACAATGGAAATTTAAAAGAAAAGAAAGTTAGCTGCTGGCTCTTTACTTTGGCCTAAATTCCATTACCTCACACAAAAGTGTAACAGTTAGCAAAAAAAAAAAAAAAAAAAGAAATTCGTCTTGGTTACATTTTACAGAGAGATATTTAGAGAGCTTGAAATCTGTGCTAAGTGATCTTGGCATGAAACCTGTGTAATAGAACATAGTAACTGGCTTGGAGTTAAGGGTGAGATTCCAGAAGGAGAGAATAATATTAGGTGAATAAAAGCCAAGTAATCAACAGATGATGAATTAAGCTGTCTGACCTTGAGAGTTCATTCAGGGAGGAAACCTATCTGTTATTACCCCTTCAGGACTTTCGAAATAAATTCAGCTTGGATTAGAATCTGGATATCTATGATCTCTTCAAATCCTTATTATTTCATTCTTATTATTCCGAGGGCACAGTACAAATTGGTTCCAATCAGCTTTTCTGATGCTGAGATTTTAAGAAATCAACTGAATTAATACAGACAGGGCTATAAGAACCCTTTCTAATTAAGAACTGAACTTTGTAAGGAATAACAGCAACTAACTAGAAACTTGGGATTGTGGTGGATAGATCAGGTTTTTTTAAATTTTAATTGTTTTTTGGCCGGCTTTTCAGTTTATCTTCCCTCACAAAAGGTCTCACGTCACAATCACTGACAAATAACAATATACTAAAATGCCAAGTTATTAAAGAACAGACACATCAAACATTACAATTAGCAGCTGCAGAAAAAAAACATTAATTAAAGCCCAGTACGATGCAATTACCCAAATGTGGATTTAAACAAGAAAGTCTTTAATGCTAATGGACCAGAGAAAAGGACCTTAGAGGCTGATCTCAAATATCTGACAGATTCATATGGGTGCGGTTAGTCATTCAAATATCCTGGTCCCAAACCGTTTAGGACTTTAAAGATTAATACCAGTACCTTAAATTGAACCTCTACTCAATGTGTGCTCCTGCTGAAAAAGACAAAATCCATGCTAGGGATTGTTAATAAATAGCCTAAGTGACTGAAAATAAAATGGCCATGATCATAAAGATATAGATCTGTGGTTCATCCATATTTGGAATGCACTGTATAGTTCTTGTTGCTTGTCTCAAAAAAGGAAATAGTACAGCTTTAAAAGGTGCAAGAAAAGGCCACAGTTTTAGGGGTATGGAACATGTTCCCTACAAGAAAAGGCCAATTGATGTCTCTGAGTCCAACCAGATTCTATTCTATCCATTGCTTTGTTTAGTGCAGATCTGTTATGCACAGAAATAAACATCCACGTTGAATTATACTTGTTACAGAATTTAGTTGCATTTTAGTGTCCCACTGATGCAGATGATACAGTTAGGTGGGTTTTATTTATTTATTAAATTTGTGCACAGTCCTTCGTCTGAAGATAACAGGGTGGTTCACAACATAAAAGTAAGTTCCCAGTTAATAGTGGATGTATGCCCATTCTGCCAGGTTGGTAATAATTAGTCAAAAGAAACTGAATTCTTTGTTGCTGCAATAACAAATATGTCCCTAAAGGAGAAGATGTTGCTAAACTCAAGGCTTCAGTTGCTTGGACTCTACTCAGGACAATCACATACTGCTCAATTCCCAGACTTCTTCTTTTCCAAAAAATAGCTGAATCAGTTACTGCTTTCCAGCTTCAGACCCTTCTACATTTGTTTCTGTGTCTCTGCCATTCTTTTCTTGATCAGGGTAAGATACTGAGAATTTGGGCTTATCAACACCTATCTTTTGCCCCTCTCTTTCCAGGTAAAGGTCCATGCTTTAAAGTGTCATGTCCAAGCTTCCCCCAATGCCCCCCCTTTTGCCCTGTAGCTTTCACCACAAAAACCCGCTTTTTGGTGCTCAATTGGAGCAAACATCAATTTAGGTTTTCCGGGGATTGATGTTTGCTTTGATTGAACTTTAAAGAGTGAGTTTTTGTGGGGAAAGCTCTGTAGAAGAAGAAAAAAGACATGCAGCTTTAAATAGCAGGAAATAGCCTGTAAAGATCGAAGGAACGTCTTTTGTGAACTATTGCCACCTAGAAGTTAATGGGGAAGTTGTACTCTCTTAGTGTCGTACAAGATGTGACATAAATTGCATAAACACCATCAATGTTGCTGTGTTTATAAAAGTGTAACTAGCCACTGCAGCCTCCTCACCCTACCCCTCTAAGCAGCAGGTCCATGAAAGGGTGGCTAGTGGGACAGGGGGCGGGAATTTAAACCTTCCTAGTCTGATGCTAACTATGTGAGAGAGGGAGAGGCACTTTGTTTCTAACTATGGCTTACTATTATACGCAAATGGAACCTATGTAATTTGTGGCTAAAATAAGCATGAACAAACATTCCTTGAGCTCTCTTGGGAGAGATGTAAGATCTTCTGCATGTTCTATGCAGAACATTTGTGCAGAAAATACAGCATTTTACCAAGTTTAGCGCATGTTTTTGGCAGGGTATATTTAAAACTGAGGTTGTCCCATTTTGCAAAAAGCAAATAGAAATATTTTCTGCAGACCTACTTGGAAATGCTGAATTATTATTTTTTAAAAATAAGTTTAAGCAAAATACATACACAAACAGGTAATAAATCTATACAGATACCGTACATTTCTTATCCATATGTCTCTGCTGCATTGATGTTTTCTTTTTTTGAACACCACTTAGATATATTTTAAATATATTAAGTGGTATAGAAATCAAATATTTAATATGAATATATATTTGCAAAGTCAATAAATGTGCATACTCACTCAGGGGAAGGTGGCCTTCCCCTTCTCTTGTATTGTTGTAGTCAATCAAGTACCATCAGGTTATTTTAAAAGCCTTTCATTTACTTTAACCCCTTAATATTTTCATTATAGTCATAAGTTTTTCTGGAGGTGCTACTTGCCAGACCTTTTTATACTAAGATTCCAGTATAGTAATACAGAAGTTCTTACAGTGCCTGGCAGTAATAGCATCTGCTGCAACTAAAAAGTGGCTTATTAGTTCTTAATTTATGATACCAACCCCTTTGCATTTTGTTACAACAATAATTTCAGCAGTGGGGAATTAGCCACACTTCTAAAACACAGCAGATAACCAGCTTCCTAAGCTGCCCTGCTTGAAATGGCTGATCACAATGATTTACGTGGTGCCTCTAAAACCAGCATATATACTCAAGCTCTTGATCTTCAGAATGACCTCTGTTGTTGCTGAGCTTGTAGAAACACATCTAATACCTGAAAAGGTAAATATACTTCAAAATAATGTACTGTCATCAAAGATGGTTTGCCTCCTCTATTGAGAGTATGTAATTATATAAACAGGTTTTTAAATAGAACCTAATAATAATTGCCTGACAATGAAGATTTCTTAAGGACTCATGAATAACCATACTCTTCGTTTTGCATCTTTTATTATTTTTTATTGAGAGATTTTTAACCTGTTGTTAACTGGATTGTGCCACAACATGTTAGAGTAGTATTTAAAATAAACGATAAGAGCAGGCATGATTATATGAATTAAAACATTTAACCAACCAACCAACCAACCAACCAACCAACCAACAAACAGGAGTGGACTAACATCCAACAGCAAACAGATGTATTTTAACCTGGCAATGCCAGTAATGCTGGTGCCAGTTGTATCTTAGAGGGAAGGTAAAAAGGTAAAGGTAAAGGACCCCCGGACAGTGAAGTCCAGTTGAATTCGACTATGGGGTGTGGCACTCATCTCTGCTTTTAGGCCGAGAGAGCTAGCGTTTGTCTGCAGACAGCTTTTCCAGGTCATGTGGCCAGCATCATGAAACCGCTTCTGGCGCATGGAACACCATGACAAGTGGCAGAACGCATGGAAACTGTTTACCTTTCCACCTCAGCGGTACCTATTTATCTAACTCAGGCTGGTATGCTTTCGAGCTACTAGGTTGGCTGGAGCTGGGACAAAGCCACGGGAGCTCACCCCATCACACGGATTTGAATTGCTGACCTTAGGATCGGCAAACCCAAGAGGCTCGGTGGTTTAGACCACAGTGCCACCTGTGTCCCTGCAGGGGGAAGGATGTTCGCTAATCAGTACGTCACCACTAAGGTGGTCATGTCTTATGTTGCCCCCTATGTACTTTCTCTGGAGAAGTACAGCACACAATGCACTTTCCCTAGAATAGTAGGCATTCCCTCTGGAAGGACACATCAGAATTTGGGGCTGTTTCTGGATCCATCTTTGTCAGTGCAGACTCAGGTAGCCCTAGTGGCTAGGAATGCCTTTTACTAGCTACAGCTGGTATACCAACTATCGTAATCGGGCTGTTTTTAGATTGGGACAGTCTGGCCATATTGATCTGTGCATTGGTAACCTCCATGCTTGATTATTTATTTAAACAATTCATATATCACTTAGCTACACTAATCTCCAATCAGTTTACAAATACACAGTACAAAAAGTTAGCATCAGTTAAAAAACTATAGCATGAAACTTCAGTTAAAAGCTTCCTGGAATAAAATTGCAATGTGCTGGTAGAAAATGCTGTGGCTAGAGTTTTATTGGGGACAGACTGTCACCAGCATGTAATTCCTAGTGCTCAAAAGATTGCCCTGCCTGCACATATGCTGCTGGACCAGTTTCAAGACTCTTGTGGTCATTTACAAGGCCCTTAACAACTTGGGGTCAGGATGCCTGATCCCTAATATCCCTGTTCACTCATGAAGTCTGTGAGGGGAATCACTGTTAGTGTGCATGTTAGATACATGGCTTGTCTCCACCAGGAGCTGCACCCAATTTTATGGAACTGCCAGTTGAGCTCAACCTTCTCCCTGATGAGCTTCTGGAACTTCCTGAAGACATTTTTAGTCCAGCAAGCTTTTAAACTGAACTCTGATTTTATGGTTGTTGTTTTGTCTTAGACTTAGAGAATGATTTTATAATGTTAATTCATATTTGATTAATCGTTTTGGGTCTCCTGTACACTATTTAGAGAATACAGTGGTGCCTCGCAAGACGAAATTAATTCGTTCCGCGAGTTTTGTCGTCTTGCGATTTTTTTGGTCTTGCGAAGCACGGTGTCGGGAAAGTTTTAGAAAAGCTTCAAAAATCACCAAAGTCTTTAAAAACCTCAAAAAAGGCTACCACACCACGTTCTATGAGTTGCTCCTCGAAGTCAAGTCGCAACTGTATTAACGGTGTTAAGAAAAAGGAAACAAACTTGCAAGATGTTTCCGTCTTGCGAAGCAAGCCCATACGGAAAATCGTCTTGCGAAGCAGCTCAAAAAACAAAAAACCCTTTCATCTAGCGAGTTTTTTGTCTTGCGAGGCATTCGTCTTGCGAGGTACCACTGTAGTGTAATTAAGCAGTATATAAATTGTATAAATAAATGAGTGAACGAGTCTCAGACCTGGAAGAATCCATTAAGCTGTTGCAATTCTGTTTTGTTCTTTCCAAGTTATATAGTATTTATTTCTTCTAAGTCTTGGAACCATTTGCCTAATATTAAAGTGGCAATCAACATTGCCTCTAAATATTCATGGCTATCAATGACTCCCAAGTGCCTGGTGGATGCCAAGGCTTTGGCCTGAAGCATTTATTTAGTATGGTAGAGGGATCCAGTTATTGCAAAGTTAATTCCAATGCCTTACTTTAATCTAGCTGCTTTCTTGCATGAAAATGATATTTATGAATCTCCAGTGTTGACATGAAATAGATTACTCCAGATGTTGGTGACCATAGTTTTTGTTTGTTTAAGTCTAGGCATTCTTAATAGTGTGCCTGAGAAAGTTCTGGTTCTGCCAGGTTGTAGCAATCTTTTCCTGAGAGTTCGTGAGAAGTTTTGCACGTCTTAAGCAGTTCTCCCCAAACTTACTCCCACTGAAGGTTTCATGGGATCCCAGACCAGCCTCTGGCCTAAGAGAACGTGCTCTGCCTGTCCCACCCACCACCCAAGTCCTAGGGAAGGCACTTAAGCAAATATGGAAAAAGAAGATCTCCCTGCTCTGGGCACTGATGCTGGGGGGGGGGGGGGAGCTGTCATGGAGCCCAGTCCTTGTGGGAGTATCATTAGGCAGTTTCCCTATGGGAAAAGAAAGAGGTCATGGGAAATGTTTAGGTGACTAAGCTCTTTGTGCCCATCCCAGTGTGTATGATACAGTTGCCTCACAAGAAGGAGAAGGAGAGTATGACTAGAACAGCAAAAAAATTCAGCTTCTTACATGCTTCTGTGGGGAAAGCCCTTTGGGTGTCATGTGGTACAATTCATACAGGAGTAATGTACCAAAACAAGCAGGGCAAAACAACTTAACAGGAGAGAGACCTGAACAGGAAATCTTCTGGTAAATACCTCCGCTCCTGTGTCTTTGTTCTATACATCATGCCCTTACCAGACCCCCAGTACGAGGTGATCAGGAAATTAAGACTGTATTTCATCTTGAAATGTGAATTCTATACCATTCCTGATCTAGGGACCTTGTTTACAAACATATGGAGAAGAATTCAACTCGGCGCTAAGCAGGTTGCTTAGTCAGCACAAACATTTCTATTTGCCCGATGGAATGATCTGTCTTTTTCTCCCCTCATGTTCAGTTCTGGAGGATCCTCCTGAACCCTCCCTCCTGCTAATTTGAAGAAGGAAAAGGAGGACCTTGTGCTAGCAGACGTCCTTGCATGGGCTTCTGCTAGCAGGGCTTGTTAGCTGAATATTGCACAAGGATTTGAACAAGAGCAGTGGTCCATATACAGTGGTACCTTGGGTTAAGAACTTAATTCGTTCTGGAGGTCTGTTCTTAACATGAAACTGTTCTTAACCTGAGGTACCACCTTAGCTAATGGGGCCTCGCGCCGCTGCTGCGCGATTTCTGTTCTCATCCTGAAGCAAAGTTCTTAACCCAAGGTACTATTTCTGGGTTAATGGAGTTTGTAACCTGAAGCGTCTGTAACCTAAAGCGTCTGTAACCCGAGGTACCACTGTATTTTATATATACGTCAATCCCTTATCCGTGGTTTTTATAATCCCTCAAAGTTTAAAAATCTACTCCAAGCAAAATCCTTGTGCATAGCTTTCTAGAAGAGGACTAGTATTTGAAATGCTAAAACACTTATGGACCCCCCCCCATTGTCTCTAATAATGTTTTTAATTATAGCAACAAGTTCTGATTTCCTTAATTATTGCTAATAGTTTAAGGGCACACTGTCAATCAGTGATACTGAGGCCTGTAGCAATATATTGTTATTATTCTATCAATCTGCAGTTCAAGCACACACCTTAATTTATCTGAGGTACTAAATCAATAAAATAAATGTGTTTAAATATATTTGCAGTTGGCAGCATAAATTAAAAATAGATGTCAAAGAAAATGAAAGATTGTTGAGATACTAGCCAATGTTTTAATACAATTTTTTTTTTTTTTTGCAAAATCCTACTAATGCTTCCTTGCTGTTCACTTTACCTTAAACCCCATCTTCCTGCTGATCTAGTCACAATCTTCTTGACAAAAAGGGTCCCAATCTTACACATTTTTACCTGTCACAGAGCAGGGGTGCCTACATTTTCTGTTTGGAGTAATAGAATTAGTCTTCAATTTCATTTTTCAGACTCACCCAGCAGTGCTGAAACTTCTTATACAAACTGAAAGTGAGCAACTTGTCATCATCCTGGAGAGAAATGAGTAAGTACTTCTAATTTGTATTCCTTGCAGTCTAGTAGTGTTAGTGAGTCGATTGCAAAGTTAAAATTGATGGGTTACATAATGCATGAGGAACTGTAGCTCAGACTGCTATCTAGCTTTAGAAAATAGCCTCATGTAACCATATTTCTAGGCTTTTTCTTGTTCAAAACAAGATGGTAAGTACATGTATAATTACGTATATCTCTTTCTACATTCCTTTAAGCCTGCTTCATTCCCCCACCCCTTTGTAACCATTATTCACACGGTTAAAGGCAGCCCAGTTTTCTTGAAACAAACGGTATTTCTTTATTGCTTCCTTTCATTATCACTGCTTAGTTTGATAGACTGTGGCCCAGTGACAGTTCCTGCTCATCTGGGACTCCAGGGGAGCAGCTTTTGCCATGTGGCATGGCTGAGGCATGGTCCAATGACTGCCATTTTCACGTGTGGCCATGAGGGGATGACCAGAGCCTCTCCTTCCAGCCATGCTAGCCCACAGGGAAAAGCCCTGGCCCAGGGGGCAAATCTGGTCACAGGGGAAGAGGCTGACCTGCCCCATTCCCTTCTAGTACTTAAGAGCATGGTTGCATGAAGTTCACCCTCTCTGGAGATTCGGCACCCACCAAAGCTGTAGGTGGCCTGGCTCAAGGTGAGGGGGCAGGCTTGTGTGAGGACCTTGCTATGGTTTCTTTGGTCACTGTATTCTGGGCCTGGGGGGATTTTTCCCCCTGCAGACAAATTGGCTGGTCTGCAGGTCACAACTCTGGCAGATAAGGCATTAGGTTGGATCCTTATTTGATTGGGTACTCTGTTGAAGGGGTTCAGGAAGGGTGTTTCTGTCTGGGGGCCCATATGGGGGCCAGAGGGCCATAGCACTTTTCCTAGTAGCGGCCCAAGTGGAGTTGATGCACCTGGTCCATGTCAGGGGCAGCTCCTCAGCTCTGGGTTGACACCACCATAATTATCAACCAGCAGGAAGGCTGCTTAATACCAGATTCATACCCAGTGCCTGGCCAAACCCTACTTACATCTGTAATCAGTCTGTAAAATTTGGCCGATTTCAACCCAAGTACCAATCTCCTGTGTTTATTTCTACGCTGCCGGGCCCTTGCTGTGCTGTGGGCAAAATGCTCCTGTGATGGCAATCATCCGTTGGTTTGTCACTCTCTTTTCAGTGGATAAAACCACCTAGTAACCCTACCTGACCTTCTAAATGCTGAGGGGAAACTGCAGGAAATATAATAAGCTGTTCAGCTAAAATGTTTCCTACAGCCTCGCTCCTCCCAAGAATAGCAATGTACTGTATTGATCTTGAGCTTTCAAGTTGCTAATCAGCAAAGAGCATGGCAAAGGACTTGGGTGTGTCTCCTTTGTTTCCACCTAGAGTTGCACACCAACCATCTATTTGTTGAGCACTGGATTAGGCAACAAATCCTGTGGTGTGCAGTATTTATCAGTAATGCAATCTTGGTGTGTGTGTGTGTGTGTGTGTGTGTGTCTCATATGTTAGAATAGCTGTTCAGCTGGTTTCAGTCTTCTCAACCTGATTCTCCTAATACATAATAACTGTAAACATACATATACATAGAGTAATAAGAAGTCGGAGGTTGTGTAGATGGTTTCTGTCCAACTAGGTACACAACTGTGGTATGGGTGAGGCAACTGAGCTAAAGCATAGGATGTGTATAACTTTCACACGCAAAACCAAAGAAGTAGAATCCTGATAGATATACTCCCTGGTGGTATCTCCTTTATGTGTTTGGGAGGGATAAGGTGAATGTGGTTAAGAGCCTAATTTAGCAAGCCTCAAGATCCCAATCCCAATGATTATTTTCTTCCAAATATGTTTTTGATAATAGGAAATATCCTGTACACATTATAAGAATTACAGATAACCATATAAGCTAAAACAAAAGGAGGAAGGATTCAGGGAAGACGTCCTCTCTACTAAGGTTTAATCCTTACCTCATATCTCCCAAAGAGAAGTCATTGCTGTTAGAACTGCGGTGGCACTTAGTCAGTGGATGGTGTGTGTGCCTCTGTTTTGTGGCAGACAATATATAAGGGAAGACTTCTGTTAGAGAGTTGTTATAATAAATAACTTACAGAGCTCAAAATCTGGTATAGTTACTGTATGTAGATTTAGTAAATGACTGTACTGGATCCATTTTGTGTGTTAAATTTGTAAGCTGCACACCTAGAGTATACATATAAAAATGTGACGTATGGAGGCGAAAAACCTGTGTTTGTAATGGTGTTCATTTGACTGAAACAACTACTTTTAGCCAGTGCTTGGGGGGGGGTGCTATAAAAATGAGGTGCCAGTGCTTGTATATTGGTAATGGTGTCATGGGTGCCAACACTAAATGGCTTCCATGGCCAGCAATTAAAGAGGTGACGGTACTTCATACCAATGAATGACATCACAAAAAGCACTGCTTATAGCATTAAAACTCTTTTCCTGAAAACTTTGATTGAATTGTATTTCAGATCACAGTTCAGATACGTTATTTCATTAAAATGAGGCCTGATTAGCAAATCTATCACGGAGTTTTGAAAGTAGGCAATGATTTTAGTAGCAAAAGTGTAAAAGGCTAAGGGTGGTATCCAGTGTTGCTGTTCCACTCATGCCGCAGACATCTGCTTGGGCAACAGAACTTTCCCTTCCTCTCCTCTCCCCTAAAGCCTCTCCTCAATAAGTTTAAAATATGCTCCAGAGTAGATTTGGGGCAGCACGGGGGGGGGGGGGGGAGGTTGCACAAGCAGAATTCCTCTCTTGCAACATCAGATACAACTCTTCCTGAAGAATGTAGGTTTTAATCACACATTTTAATTTAGCACCACATTATGATGAGAATAAATAGATGCATTTTAGAGACTTGCAATCTATTAAAAATGTGTTAGAAGCACTTGCAGTGCCAACAGCCTTTCAAAATTGGCACTTCAGTGACCATTTACACAACATTTGCTTTCTCAGACTAAGCATCTCTCTACTTAGCTATACTGTGTACAACAATAATTTATGGGCAAGTATTAAGCAAGCTTCAAGAATTTTGTCCTCATAAATGTTATATGTATGTGGGTCAAAGTGATAATAGCCATAACATTGTCTAATGTTGTAGTTTTTCTTGGTGTATTTAAGTTGTCCTTGCCAGCAGAATAATGGTATGTGTTTACTTTTCTTGCAAATATATTTTATTTATTCATTTCTTACTGTTTTATCCCACTTTTCTTCCAGTTGAGCTCAAATTAGCATGCATGATTCTCTCTCTGACTTTTTAACCTTACAACCCTGTGGTTGTAAGACTGAGAGAAAAGTGATTGACCCAAGATCATCCCAGTGATCTTGGTTGAAGTCGGAATTGGAACCTAGATCTCCTACCATTCCCAAAACTGATACTCTAGCCACTGTATCACACTGTCTCTCCTTGATACAGGATAATAGACTGTGCATAATATAGGAACCAAAGAGAGAGAAAATATGGTTGCTTTCCAGAAGAGGGAAGAATTAGGTTCCTTTACTGGGCCAGGTAGGCACCTTGAAGTATCTGATATCATTTTATTCATGCCCTAACTTCTCCTAAAGTTACCATATTCTACCAGCCTATCAAAGTCCCTCCAAGTTTGTTTCCTCAATATTTCCTTTCGGAACAAATGAAAGTAGTATATTTTTATTAGTAGTATATACATATTGTTGCATGCCACCCCAATCTCTGAAGGCTGTGAGATTCCTGGAGAAGAGTTCTAAGCACTTACCCCAGGTTTCATGTTTCCTTTTGGAATGAGGCACAGTGGAGACTTTGGAGTCTTTATGATATATAGTTTATTTACACATATATACAACCTGAGCCTTTCGATTCCAAGGAAACTGAACTCTGGGTAGGCACCTGGAAGCGCTGGAATCTCGCACTGCTCAGAGATTGGATGGTATGCAACAATATTATCAGTGGCTCAAAACATAACTAAAAGAATACAAACAGCAGAATTTATATGGTGGGGAAACAGGACCTCCCAGAAGTATATGGCTGTTATAAATTATTTCTATATTGTAGTTTAAAAAGTTTATAAATTATCCCTTGGACCACTGACTGAGCTATTTCACCTGTCAGTCCTAGAACCAGCTGCTGCAGTGTAGTGTTTCAGTGAAAGCTGACAGCTGGAGTTACCCTTTAATTAAAATAAAAGTTGCTTTTTCAAAAATTACACTCCGCTGTTACATCAATGCCAACATATTGCAGCGCAGTCAATCACATTCACAGTCATTGTGGTAGTGCTTGTGTCATTATTCCTGTCTGTGTTTTGCTTTAATGAAGCAAGTTCCATTCTCAGAATTCTTTTGCCTACACCCAGGCTGGGGTAGCCTGTCCTCTGTCAAGAGCCACATTTCCTTGGGGGCAGCCTGTCAGAGGCTGCCTGCTGGTGGTGTGAGACCAGAGCCAAAAGTGGGCAGGGCTGCTCCCTTCTCTCTTTATCTCCATCCAGCAGGGTTGTACAAATTATTTTCTCCCACTGGAGCAAAACGGGGCCACGCTGTGCCGCCTGCCCAGGCACACAGTGGGGAGTCCAGCCGGCAGATGCAACACTGCTTTGAAGGGCACACTCGTGGTGCCCTGCAAGCCCAGTGCAGCTTTGTGACACTCACAAAAATGGTGCTGGGCTCACAGGGTGTCGTGAGCTGTTGCGTCTTTCTCAAGGTAAAGTCTCCAGAGGGGTGCCATTGAGGCTCCTAGCCTGTGTGTGTACATAAGCAAATGCATGTTGGAGGAGGGTGCCAAACAGGATCTTTGACCGGGGTGAAAATGAGCCTAGTTATGCCTCTGCTCCATAACAGCTTATGTCACAGTGAGGGTTTATCCACAATTACCTTCCCTCTGTTCTTTCCAGGCAAGGCCTGTGATTTAAGGCTCCATGTCCAAACACCCCCACCCACCAACCCCTTTTATTTTTTGCTCTGCAGCTTTCCCCATGAAAACCTGCTCTTTAGAGCTGAATCGGAGCAAACCTCAATCCACAGAAAAAACAAACTGATGTTTGCTGTGGACACAGAGTGTTAAAGCATGGACCTCTGCCTGGAAAGAGTGGGGCAAAAGGTTGTGTGTGGATAAGCCCTAAATGTGTCTTTCAGGTACCACAAAGCTTATAGTTTAGTAAATGGAAAATGTAAACTCCAATCTCTTTCTGTCTGATGAACTAGAAACCAGCTCAGAGGTTACACTAACATGTTTGTCTGCCTTGTGGGCCATTAGGAAAAACTGTAAACTATTATGTTGCTCCTCTTCAGTCCCTATCTATCATCCCTTCTTATGATGACTGTGACTGGTCTTCTCTTGTTGTCTCTCCTTTGGTTTAGTGTCTTCTGTTTTGGTGTGGGCTCCAGACACTGAGAACCATAATGAATTCGTAACAAAACGCCAATTCATATATGCTTAATCCCATCATTAGGATGAAAGAGAAATTTTGGGGATTAAGATATATTTTTCCCCCCAGCCTGCATAATTAGAAGCAGCTCATTTTTGTGACTTTGAAGAACAACTACATGAGCCATTGTCTCATAGAAAGTATCTAAAACAAGCACTGGAGCACAGCATGAAGCTGTACCAGCTAATTAAGTAGAGAAAGCAGTAGAGGAGAAGATATGCTTGCTTATGCAATTAACATATTAAAGAAATTCTCACTTTAAATTACCCCTTCCTATCTATAATTGCAACAGCAGAATGCCAGGTATCCTGATAACTTTATTCTACTATCACTTTGAAGGGAATACAAGAGGGTAATTGGCCAAGTGATGCTTGCTTCCTTTCACCTTCAGCTTATCTGGATGCAGTGCTGAATGCAATATTAACAAGAACCTAGAGCAAATGTAACATAATCATTTATGGATATAAAATGAACAAGGAAAGGAAAACCTCTTCCTCATATAGGTCAGTAACTCATTAATTGTAGTGTTCCTTCCGTCACATGGGAGACAAATTGATCTTGGACAGACATCTTTTAAACAGCATGGTTTGAGCAAGTTGGCAGCCAAATTATGCTGGCATAAGGTTAGTGTCAGGATCCTGTGCACTCCCAGCAGCAAAGGTATGCTAGCCAGGTTCCCTTCTCAGCATCCATGACAATCATTGCACACCCCCTTTCCCCTCTACAAGCATCATTGCACCATGAATGGGGTTTCAGCAGCGTATGTTTGACATGTCAATTTAGGGTGCCAAGGTGATGCCCAATTTAAGTAACACAAGGCATGGGAATGCATGTGGTGACCCCTCACGTGCATGCGGCATATTACTCTGCAGTCTTATCATCTGACTTGCCTTTTCCATCTCCTGTTCTTTGCTATCTGAAGTGAGCTTGGCTAGAAGCAAAGCATCTGGGGCGTAGACTCTAGCAGCCTTTGCCAACCCGAGGTGACCTCATGTTTTGGACTACAACTCCCATCAGCCCTGTCACAAGAACCCTCCTTGGTGGGGCTGATGGGAGCTGTAGTCCAAAATATATGAAGGCAGGGTATTGAAAATACAGCAAACTCATGTGCTTATTTCTTTTGCTCTTTAAATTAGATCTCTACCCTCTGCTTGTACTGAGCTAGGACAGACATATATTTAAAGAGATGAGTCGGCCACTGTCATAGCTTTTTTGCCCTAAATTGTAATATGGATAGGAGTGCATGACTGGCAACAAAAGAGAGGAAGGTGTCCTTATGTTGAAATGGGGATGCATTCCTCCCTTAGAACCCCTTACGTGCTACTCCAGTCTCCAAGTGGTGAGAGACTCCAGGGATTCTTGCACATGCCCAGATTCAGTTTCCTGAAATGGAGGTCAGTGGAGACTGTGGTGTCTTTAGGATTTATGGGTTTATATTACACATATATACAACCTGACCGTAGGATGCAGGGGTTTACAACATTAGCACACCCATCAATCTTGCTGCCCATTAGGTTTCCAGGGGAGCCCTAAAGTCCAGCACACAGCAAACATGTCTGTGTGTTTCATGCTTCCAGCTTACTCATCTTCTCTCCATCAGCCAGGTGGGGTGTGGGGAGATCCATCCATTTGTTCCTATGGCAATGGAGCTCACTCATTTAGGATGGAGCTCACTCTTTTTAGATGCAGATGTTGTGTTCTTAACTATGCAGCTAACTGCACCTTGACAAAGGATCTGATTTGGCTGGTCCACCAGGTTTTCTTTTGGAGATTCTAGCCTCAATGATACAGAATCACAAGTTTTGGAAGGGACTCAAGCCTAAACCCCTCAACTCATAATGCTAAATGTATGTTTTCATTCACAATTTTTGTCTCAAAGTGGTGTATAGCACAGGTTGTGGTGTCTTCCAAAACACATTTGATTGCATTCCTGTTTCTTCAGAAAGTTAGCTGGGCTTAATGCCTTGGGTTTCCATATACTATCACATATTGTTAGAAACTAAGTTAATTTCCACACTCTTCTTCTCCCCCCCCCCCCCGCAAAAGGTTGACAGATCCTCCATAGTGACTCTAAAATAGCAAAGAGAATTGTAAACATGTTTTTGAAAGCAGGGTTGAACCTGCCCTTAATTAATTATTTGTTAGTTATTTTCAGTTTGATACATTTTCAGTTTGATACATAGTCTCTAGGGCCTAATTTTGTTGAACCAGAGCAGGATAGATGACAGTATATGCAAGGGCTTCTAAAATGTCTCCTCTTCTCCATACTAAAAGTGACAGACCCTTGGCTCACATTCAGGGTGATTTTTGTGTTTTCCTTCTAAAAATAAAGTCTTTAGCCCTTGCTGAAGGCACTATGGAGAAGACTGAATCATGTTTCCAGGATAACAAATTTGACAGGGATAGACACCAACTACTTAATTTATCTTCTTTCAGTATTCAGTGTTGTCCTTGAAATTTTACAGGTCTATAGTAAACAAACTTTACCTGCATTTGATTAGAATCTTTCAAAGTAGTACTGTTTTCTTTCCTGTGAATATATAATTTATACTGAAAGATTAGCATGTCCTCTAAATATTAGTTAGGAAAAAGTATTTTGCAGCTCATTATAATGAGGAGGAAGAATGATGATCCATCTGCTTTCATAGGATCCAATTTTTGGCACCCACCTATTCAAACATAGGTATGTGTATAATTTTAAACTGTGAATTTCCCTTTCAGTAGGAAGACAGGTAAGCAATGCGGGATCCACTGATAAGGCAAAGGTTTTCCAAATTTCCCTCATCTTCAGGACAATAGGGTTCTGCATGAGTTGCCCCACAGTGACATAGGATATATTATTTGAGCTTGGCCATAATGTAGAGAAAGCAAGTGCTTTTATTTTCAGATATGAAGGCTGCCTGCAGAGAACCCTCCAAATCTGCCTAGAATTTTCCTCCATATGAAATTTGCTGGCAGCTTCACCTCCCTCCTTTTGTTGCTCATGTACACCTCTCTCTCTCTTCACTTCCCCAGCTTCCTATCTCCTAAACTATTTCAGGCACAGTACAAGCCTGAAACAAAGGACAAGATAGCACCCTCTTTTCATGTACAGAAGCCAGCTGGATTTACATATACAAAATCCTGCTTGAATACTACATGTGAGGGCTATAGACTAGCTTATTCAGGAGCTGGCTTTGTGGCGCACGTAGCCCTGTCCTTCAACACCCTGCCACCTCTCCCCATTCCCCCAGCAGCTTCCACCTGAGGCAGCTGTGTCAATTTGCCTAATGGTAGGACCCTTTCTTTCTTTCTTTCTTTCTTTCTTTCTTTCTTTCTCTCTCTCTCTCTCTCTCTCTCTCTCTCTCCCCCCCCTCCCCTTGATGTGTAGCTCAAGGTACTGTTAGTGGTTTTGCCTGTCTCAACACACATTCAGTCCCTGTCCACAGCTGTTGATTTGTGGTTTTTCTCTTGTGTTGACACAGCAGAAAAACACTGGAGCAATACAAATGAGTAAACTCTTCTACTAAAGCTCAGTACTTTGTTCTTAATACTATGAATGTGGGAGGGGTGCTAATTATAATTGTGTCTTGGAGAATGTAAGTACCACATGCAATTTACATAATTCATGAAACCATGTGTAGAGTCTGGCTTTCTTCTTCAATAGCTATCCATAATAGCACATTTATTGGGAATATTGCTTGGATTTGTTTTGCTTTTTTCTTTCATTCTCAGTTTCTAACATGACGTAAATAGTGTGGGATAGTAACAGTTGCTGCAAACAGATTTTAGTCTTCTGTAAAATCAGTAAGATGCGCAGCTTTGCATTAAAGAGTGCTTACATCTGCAGACAAAAAGAAGCATAACTCATGCTTGTTCTGCCTAAATGCTATGACAAATTATCAGCTTATCAGTTTTGTAGCAGAACTTTGGGTAATCTTAAACAGATGTATTTTTCTTTAATCACAATGTCAATTATTTATTGGACAGCACTGATTAGCTGATGTGTACATAAAGAATATGGACAGCAAATAGCCAGCCTTCTATGGATAGAACATGCTAAAAAGAACAGCAAAAGTCATCTGAAATTAAGTTAACTGGAATGAATCTTCATCATGAGTCATTAGAAGAGACGACACTTTGGCTACAAGATGAAAAATCTTGATGAAGGCCAGTTGTAAAAGCAGTACCTAGTGTTTAATAGATGGATCATAGGGACTCATAAATTCAGGACATACATTTCTTTCTTTGCAGTAAATGTCAAGCTTAGTGAAACAATATTTCCTGTGCTTGGTGTACCCCCTCCTCTCAGCCAGAGATTCACTTTGAAGAGATCCTTTGAAAATCATTGGCAGCAAATATTGCAGCTCTACAGCTGAACAGTTATCAAAGACTAGAATGAAAATGTATTCCACATACTTTCCATTGTGCTATGAAATTGTCATTATTTTTACAACTTACTCAAGTCACAACTTTTGGTGCAAATGCAACTTTTACATTGCAAATTGATCAAAATTTTTTGTGTGAGATAACTATATGCTTAAATTCAAGAAGGATCTGGTGCGGTTTTAAAAGCTAACAGATCTATTGTGGCATAAGCTTTCATGAACTAGAGTCCACTTCCTTACCTCGATTAAATGTTATCTTCAGTTTGCAGGTTTGTGTGTAAATGTGTTTACAATGCATACACATATAAACACATAAGTTAAAGAGAAATTAAATACTGAAACCAAAAGGGTGTGAAATATGAGACGGGGCAATTGGTCTAGACTTAAAATGCATACAACGTAAGCACAGTGACCCAGTCACAGCAATTGTACTTGGAGATAATAGCCTTCTAGTTGTGCTATGCAGTGGTACCTTGGTTCTCGAATTTAATCTGTTGCAGGAGTCCGTTCGACTCCCAAAATGGTTCAAAAATAAAGGCGCAGCTTCTGATTGGCTGCAGGAGCTTCAGAAGCTGCACCAATCGGAAGCTGCGTTGGACATTCGGCTTCCAAAAACGTTCGCAAACTAGAACACTCCAGGTTTGCCATGGTCGGGAGCCATTTTGTTTGACAACTAAGGTGTTCAACTACCAAGGTACAACTGTACTAATTTCATAGCTAGAGTGAGAAAAGAAACCCATGGTTCTAATGAAGTTGAAATGCAAGTGATTTGCATATGCTGATAAGGTCTACTTCAGCAATTTCACACTTGAGCTTGGCTTTTTCAGTATTTTTGTTGAAGTACGGTTACTTTGACATTAGTAGTACACTGTCATATTCTTAATTTTGGATTCAAAAGCCAAAATAATTAGCATATATAGCTATATTAGTGAGGTTCTTGGTAGGTCACATTGCAGTATAATATCATGTTTTATAAAGTTGCACATCCATCAGTATGACCTATCCTGAAGTATGTCATATAAAAAGAATGTTTAAAAAAGGAATCTAAAAAAGGGAATAGTATAATTAATGGAGGGAGGAATTCACTGTGTTCTGGAAGGGATTACATTGGACAACACCCCTGAATTACTTAGTTGTTTGCTTGTTTTAGTTTAATTGGAAAAGAATGATCTCAGTCAGGTGTCCTCTGGGAGCAAGAATGGAATTCAAGTATCTGCCATTTATAAATACTCAGTCCTTGCCAAACTACAGTGCAGTCATGCAGCCCTAAACTGTGACATGACTGCATAAACACTTGGAATTCAGATGCTGGTTTGAGCACATTCTTCTTAGACTTTTAAGTTTTTTCCTTAAAAGCCCCTAAATCTGTTATTATATTGTATTGACATCTGACATGTTCCCAAAGGTCCTATTTTCAATAGCTGGCCAGTCACAGAAATCCTATCTTCTTGCTGGTTTAGGCTCCATCACCATAGATTACACAGAAGGTATCTGGAGCTAGAGGTTTTACTACATCTGTGTTTGATTTTCTTGGGCTTGATTTTCACTTAATTTTTTGTGCATAATGCCACATCAGTAGAATGGGATGAGGCAAGAGAGACACCTAATTTTAGGTAGACATTCCCTCTTCAGAGTTGGAAGTAACATTCCAAAATACAAAAAGCGTACACACCAGTTGGTCTTCTTCAGTGCACTTTTTCTAATAGTGAAATGGGAATTTATTATATATTACATAGCAACTTGCTCAAAATAAAATGTAAATAGGATAATCTTGAACCAATGTTTCTGAAAATCTTATGGCATTACTCAACATAACATTAGATATACGGCTACAAAATACTGGCTAATTTACAAGATTATGACTATTTATCATCTTTGTTCTTTTAGCACAACATTAAGATCCCCTTGAGTAGTATAAGGAGATAAAGGCTACCTCAACCTGCTTGATAAAACAGAACAAAATAGTAATATCAGAGACTCATTAGCGATGGACCAGTGTCAAACCAGGAATAAGTATGTTTTATTAATTGTTTATTTAGTATAATTCTGTGACGAGAGTGCTTTGCATCTGTGTCTTATGCCACCTTAAAGACTGACAAATTAGTTATAACATAATTTTCCATGGACTACAGTCCACTTCATCAGAGTCATGAGGTGTTATCCTGCAGTGCAAATGTACATATGTGGTTGGACAAGGGGCAGTGAGGTCTGTGGAGAAGGAAAGGCAGAAAAGTACAAATAGTGATAATTATATTACCAGAGCCATTCAGAAAAAAAGAAGATGGGCTTTCTGTCGTTGGGAAGCCAACAAATACTGTACATGTAGTGTTTTGCTTTGTTTTTAAATGGACTTGAGGATTGATGAGCTTAATGTACATTTGAAGCGCATTCTTTCCTTCAAAGGATTTTGAGGACTGTAGTTTGTTAAGGATTGCTGGGAATTGCTACTCTGTGAGGGGTAAACTACAGAATTCTCTGAGGGGGAAATGTGTTCTGAATATGCTGTAAAGGTATAGCTTGTGAAGGCTGAGAATGCACAACCTTTCATTCTAGAATCAATGGAGGCTGGGACTTGTTTTTTTCCTGCATCCTCCCCATGCAATCAAGCTCTATTGTACTGTTTTTGCCCCTAAAAAGTGCTCCTTGAGGAACTGATTTCAATCCAAAAACAAAAGCTCACTGCAGATTGATTCTGTATTACCCCAGTGTGTCCATTTTAAAACAGTTCCAGCAATTTTTTTGGAGGGGGGGCTGTCTATCTACACCTGCCCAATGATGTTGTGGGTGGATGTATACCAAGACCACAATCACTACATCCTCCTTCATTCGCATGTGCAGGGAGGAAAAGGCATGGATAACCTAATCAAGGAGAGGATTTTCAAACACACATCAAGTAACCTAACCCATCATTGTGGACAGCAGAATCTAGCAATAAATCTAGACTGAAAGCAACACACTGAGATGGATTAAGAAAATCTACATTTTAGTGTTACAAATGGGTTAGTGTGTACACAGCCTTAATGAACTTTGGAAAACAGAAAATGTAGGTTAAAAATGATTCCAGTTCTCAAAATGCCCTGCTGTATCAGACCAAAGGTTCATCTGGTCCAGCATTTTGTTCTCGAGGTGGCTAAGCAGACTCCTTATAAGAAGCCCATGAGTACAAATACAGATTCCCCATGGCCCTGTATATACATTCTACAGAATGCGGACAGCCAACTTTCTCCCCCATACAATGGCCTTTTGATCATAACATTGTTCAAAGTAAAACATGCTGTTGCTTCCCACACACATTTTAACTGGTGTGGTGGAGGTGCTCTTATTTGAAGCTGCTCGCAACAGTGGTACACTGTTAAAGAAACCCAGTCAGATGGGCAAGGTATAAATAATAATAAAAATAATAATTAATTCTGTTCTTTATCAAAGAGGTAGCTAAGAGGGTGATCTACATTCCTCAAACAAGAGTCAGCATGTGTTGTTGTTGGTTTTAAAAAATGTGTGCATACATGTAGGAACTATAATGTTGACTAAATATACTTATGTGTACCAGTTCCAATTCCCTAAACTTGTCGCATTGCCTTAGAAAAAAATACTAACCATTTAGAAATTTGACTGCTGACTGCTGATCCTTGACTGCTGAAACACAAAACCCCCCTCAAAGAATAGCCTATAAACTTAGACATCAAGTGAAAGAAATGAAAAAGAAATTGGCAATAAAGTTCAAAATCAAGCAAAGAGATAATTTGCAGAAAACGGCAGGTAAAGCATGTTGTTTTACAGTTTTAAGTGCTGAATATGCAACATAAATCTAAGAATACAGAACTTGCATCCTCCGATAAAGCAGATTTAGACTTTATTATAAAGGCTAACTTGGAAAGTCATATGAGAGCTCTGGGGAGCACAACAGGGAGAGGAGGAGCTCACCCCCTTAAAAGAACTGCTGTATCAGCACATTTTCTTGGAAGACCTCAACCAAATGACTTCATCGTTCCCTGATTTTATTTCTATCAACAGCTGATGCTGTAATCTTGTTTGAGATAAATACCATATTGCTCCAGTTACAGACCTTCTAAATTGTGTGGTAAAACACTTGGTGCATAGGAAAACCTCAGAATCAAGATTTGGAATACAGTGGTACCTTGGTTTACGAACTTAATCTGTTCCGGAAGTCCGTTCTTAAACCAAAACCGTTCTTAAACTGAGGCGCGCTTTCCCTAATGAGGCCTTCCTCCGCCAGTGCCCTTCCACCATTCAGATTCCATTTGTAGACTGAGGTAAAGTTCACTAACCGGAACACTATTTTCGGTTTTGCAGAGTTTGTAAACCAAATCGTTCTTAAACCGGACTGTTCTTAAACCAAGGTATCACTGTATATACAACCTAGAATAAGTCTGACTATAGCCCCTTTTAGAGATCTTCCCCTGTTCAATCAATGCATGGGTTGTGTTTTGCAGCCCTATGCATAGTTATTGTAAGGTCCGAAATGAACCCTGTACATATACTTATATGTACAGAGTTCTCTCCATACATTCAAAGAAGTTTTCTAGTTGTGCATTGATGTCTCTTTTCAGACACTACAAGTATAGAGACTTAGAACAGAGCTTGTTCCAGCAGTGTTCAGTGCTGGCCCCAGAAGGGGGGAGAAATGGGGCGGGGGGCAAAGTATATTTCTAGGTGGGCAAGTTGTGTCTCACATGTTAAGATCTCTGAAAGAAAAATAGCAGTATATGTTAATGAGTGCAATTGGGTGGCTGGGGGCTCAGGTGAGAGGCAAGCTTCTTGTTTGAAGGGGTGCTTGCCCCCTTGTCTCCCTCTGATGCTCTCCCATGGTAGCACCACACCCTCATGGTTCTGGACAACAAGTGACTGAGAGAAAGTGACTTGGCAAGAGAGGCTGATTTGAGTGGCATTTGATTCCATGCCTGTTTTGCAAGATCTATAAATCGATGGGGCACTGGAGTAGTGACACATATCATCGCTTCTATTATCCTCTCTTTCGTAGGGCAAGACTACTGAAAATGTGGCATACAGATGTATGCATTCACACACGGTGTTATATTTTATGTGCAGTAGTGACCACATGCATCCTTGCTGCCCACTGCACATATAAGATTTCTAGCCATCAATAATGTGAACGGGCCTTAAGCAAACAACTCTTCTATTTCAGAGAGTAGAACTAGAGGTTTGGTACTTAGTAATCAATGTTACCGCTCCGCAAGTTGCCTTATGACTAAAATTACTGCCCCATCCAGTAAGCCACCAAGCATATTTACTTACTCCTGCTGAATCTTGCACAAATGAATTTGGCATATTATAAACTAAAAACAATAGTACTTCATACTTTTCAAAAATATGGAAGCTGTTTTAAGTTATTTGATTGTCTGTATTAACTTCAGTGGTGTTTTGATTATAACCTGCCTTAGGATGCAGGTGGTGCTGTGGGTTCAACCACAGAGCCTAGGACTTGCTGATCAGGTCGGCGGTTCGAATCCCCGCGATGGGGTGAGCTCCCGTTGCTCAGTCCCTGCTCCTGCCAACCTAGCAGTTCGAAAGCACATCAAAGTGCAAGTAGTTAAATAGGTACCGCTCCGGTGGGAAGGTAAACGGTGTTTCCGTGCGCTGCTCTGGTTCGCCACATGCTGGCCACATGACCCGGAAGCTGTACGTCGGCTCCCTCGACCAATAAAGTGAGATGAGCACCGCAACCCCAGAGTCGGTCACGACTGAACCTAATGGTCAGGGGTCCCTTTACCTTCACCTTTACCTTTACCTAGGACCTTAGAGTGAAGGGCAGGTAATAAATGAAAATAGAACAGTAACAATAACTAAAAACACTGAAGCTTGAAACCAGTCTACAAGATCATCAGAGCACATGGTGGCCAGTTTAGCATATACTATTGGCTCTTCACACAAGGTGGGGCCATTGTATGGGTGCATTGTCAAGGACAAGATGATACTGTTTAGTAAGTCAAAACACGCTTATAATTTGAGTGATGTGCAGAAGTATCAGCTCCCCAAACAAAAATCAAGCATGCTTGTGGTTTAACAGTAGTGGTCTAGTGAGGTTTATTTTCCCATTTAGATCAACCTATCAGGGGTCATTCAAGTATTTATGCCATTATGCTAAATGTTATCCCTTGCCTTGTATTTAAAAAGTCTATTAGTAAATGTCTACTGCGCCTATGAAAATCATGCAGCGCCTTTGAAAGAAATACTATACATGTACCTACAAAATTTGTTCCAAGTAAAAACAGACTTGGATATACTCTTCTGTCCATGAGCACAGCACGAGCAGAAAGATTTTATCTTTTAAAGATTATGCTGGCAGTCAAACAGTTATCAGCTGTGTTCAGAAAAATAAACTATTCTTCAGGGAATACAAAAAATATCCTTAAAATATGGGAGAGTAAACTAAGCAACAGCATAAATGCTAGCTAGAGATAAGGCAAATGTTTTTATTACCAGCATATCTTCTGTTTAACCTTTTTCTTACTAATTTCATTACTGTGCACATTCTTTCAAAATATCTGAATCTGCACTGTAGTTGAGTCCAAAATAGTAATTTTCTCTCACAATACATGATGTCCTTTGTAGATAATTGGTTTCCCCATTCAACCCATTTTTAACGCCTGTCTTAAGGTTAGTTGCAAAATGCTTGAAGAAATCATCAAGTTTAATACTATCTATGGGAGCCTCATATCCATACTTGCCAAATCAAAGAATAATTTCATCTGTTATGAATAGGGAAAGTGAGTCTGAAACCTGCCTGCTTGTGGAACCTGCTTTCCCTGAATTGCCTACAATTGTATCACCAGCACATTGAAAGCAGCCTTTAGTAATCTTGATTTTACTGAGTACAAGTTTTATATCCTACTTGGCACATTTTAAAATATTGGCTTCTTCTTCTTGGATATCACCTCATGATTTCAACAGTAATATAACTTTAAATCCACACAACAGAAAGGGGTCTATATTTTAATGGTGTGTGTGTATATGCATGCAAAACAAATGTTCCTGCACACATCTATCTAGCGAAGTACATTGGGTCATGAACCCATCATAAGGAGTAGACTGCATGAGTTCTCGGATATCTTGCTGTAAAAAAGATGAGTAATTTCTTGGACTTCAACCCATTTATTGTCCGAAAGCAAAGGGAACTCTTCAGGAAATGAATGTTTCTTCCTGGAAATGGAATCAGACTTAAATCATATTAATTACTCAGAATAATAAAATATAAATCACGATGCAGAAACGGTGATTTTAACAATTGCCAATTCTTCATATCTTTTGGAAATGATTAGCGTGGTGGCATTGATAGTACACTGAAAAGTAGTGAGGATAATTTTGTTGTTCAAATATTCTTCATCATTACTGATTATGCTTTGCATTCCAGTGAACTACAAGAACCCTATATTTTTTCCTGTAATGACTTATATTCTTGTGTAGCATTTTATTTTTATTTTATATTACAGTGGTACCTCGGTTTACGAACTTAATCGGTTCTGGAAGTCCGTTCTTAAACTGAAACCATTCTTAAACCGAGGCGCACTTTCCCTAATGAGGCCTCCCGCTGCCAGTGCCCTTCCACTGTTCGGATTCCGTTCTTAGACCAAGGTAAAGTTTGCAAACCGTTATGTTTGCAAACTTCCTGTTATGTACTGAAGTTCTCACCCTGGGCCAGCAGACGGGGGGGGGGGGAATACTGTAGATAGTTTTCACTCAGGTCCACATATGCAAATAAGGAATTGAAAGTGACGTTCAGTGATTGGATAGTTACAGAAAGTTGTTACTGTTGCGTTGTAGTGGAGCTCTATATAAGAAGGCTGGCTGAACCCTTCAGTTCAGTTCTGTTCTGGCCTGTGAATAAACAAGAGCTGTTTGAAGAATCACTGTGTCATCTGATATGTTCACCCACAACTTAACACTTCCGGTTTTGCGGAGTTTGTAAACCGAATCGTTCGTAAACAGGGCTGCTCTTAAACTGAGGTACCACTGTACATTTATATACCAACTTTATCTTCCAAAGATCTCAAGTAGAACAAGAAAGGTCACTGAATATTTAGGCATCTGGATTCTTTTTTGTCAAAATAGAGGCAAACATTGGGATTTTAGATTCAGCAGTATTATTTTTACTTTTTGCACATGCTTGAATTTGTAGTCATTTGGTATCAGCTCCACTCCTACTGGTAGAATCTGCCAGTCTCTGCTGCCTGCCCTGTCCCTACCTTTCCCTTTGGAAGTGTGGGCCAAACCAGACATTTGCTTAATACGTAGCAGGTAGCCATATATTTTGTTTCCCCTTAATTACAGACAAGCAGGATGGATATTACTGGGAAGGCAGTGTGCAGGGAGGGGAGGTTGAGTTCTTCTCTGACTGTGCATGTGAACAGGTAGTCCTCCGTCCTATCACAGTGGGGGAATGAAGAGATAAGCCTGCCCTCCACACATGCTGCCTTTCCACTAAGAACCCACCTTAAATATATGCCTGTAATGAAGGGAGCTTCAGCAGCAATCACCTGTGCATTCTTTTCTATATCAAAAAGACTTGTATGCCTTCTGGTGGTCCTGCATATTAGAGTTGCTGCAACGGAATCCTTGATCCAGACCTTGTGCAGAGTAGAAATGAATTTGCTTGCCATCATAAAAATGAGTTTCAAAGCTTTACTGCAGAAGAGTCTTAAAACAAATAAACATTACAAGATACAAAACAACACATTCCTCTTTAACAAGCAAGCCATGTCATCCAGTCTTGTTTTTAGTCCTTAGTGTATTTCCGTGAACTTTGCTCTCTCTGATCCCAAAGCAGATGCATCGAGTTGCCCCCAACATGGGGGGATGGGGGACACACATCGTATGTGCATGATGTCACATGTGTGCCACCGCCCCAACCTGTCCAGGCCAACTCAGCCTCCCACCCCCTACACTTTGTGAAAGGTAGCTAGCCAATATATTTTGCACAGGGGAAAACCCGCCCTGTTACATTTTGAAAACATGGGAGGTGTTTTTTACATAATAGCCTGTTGACATATGCTTTGCAGAGCTATCCTGTGACACTACTTAAATTTTTGGTGTTGTGTAACAACTACTGTCGGCTCCTTGATAAGCTTGTGTACTTCATTTTCAGGGATTTTAAATTCAACATTTGTGTGACTTGTTATACAGGTGGCCACAGCATAAAGCATTGTGTTCATTCATCTGTTGTTGTTTTTTTACATTATTGTTGTAATGCCATTTTGCAATGGGGTATTGCAATCTTATAACAGGAGCTGAGGTGATGTCCTCTAGCACTCCAAATTTAAAGGTCTAAATTGCCAATAAGTTTATTGTGATGTAATGTGTCAGTGTGTCTGGCTGTTAACCAGAATGTTGGTGGTTTGAGCCCACCCAGGGGCAGCTGTGGGCCGGATTCTTACATTGCAGGGGGTTGGGCTAGAATGATCCTTGAGTTATCTTCCATCTCTACAAAAACCCCTGCAAAAAAGCAGAGGTCAAGCTGATCTCTCCTTACTTACCGTAATTGTTCAGCCCTCCTATTACCAATACAGCCTCAAAGGCTTTGACATGGAAAAGCTGAAATGTAAGTGTAAATGTCATTTGTACAGCACCATTTAGCAGCATTGCAGTGTTCTTTCTGTGGTTTTCAAACTTTAAGGATAATTCACTTGTATCTAGTCTGGGTCTGGATATTCTGTTCTGGATGTTCCCGTCTTAAGTGTGTTGATTTGAGCTCTGGGTCATTGGGGATCTCAATCAGAACAATAGTTCCTGAGTTCTAACACTTGTAAGTCTTGATGTCATTTAGATTGTAGTTCTTGCAGTGTCCTGAACTTGCAGGACAGAATTCAGGATTTCTAAATTGTTTATGGGATTGTTTTCCTGAAAAAAAGTTGTGTGAGGAAACTAGATTTATTTATGTTTTCTCCTTTAACTTAAAAGTTAGGTGCACTTCTGAATCAGTGCATACAAAATTTTAAAATGGAAGATAGATCAGCTAGGCTTCTAGGCCAAGTGAAAGAAAATGATATCGTATTTGCATCTCAGGTTTTAAAACATAGTGTTATCAGCTACTTAAAACAGCATACTTTTTGTTGCAGTCTTGAACGTTTGAACTCATTCTTAATGGTTTATACTATAACAACTATTCAATAATTACTCTTCCTTAAAAAATGGCCATGGTGTCACATTCCCTGAAAATTATACATGCTTTATGGCTCCCAAGTAAGAGATAGCTCAGGATGAGGCATAGTGGATAAGCAGGCATAATTGGAAGAATGCTGACTCAGTTCCAACTGGGATCTCACTGCTTAGTTAACCATAATTTGCATCCTCCCTGCTGGATTAATAATTAGCTTAGAATGAGCAATGGAGATCAGATAGCAGCCATAGCAGCAATTTAAGGAAATGTTTAAACAGCATTAACAATCATTTATTTTGCCATTATTCATGGAATGATAATAATAATAGATTGATTTTCTGCTAGTGTTATGATACATTGAAATATTTAACATGATTCTCATATATCCTTTACAAATTATTTGGCATTATATATTGTTGAAATATTACATGTCACACGAGCTGGGGGAAATTGTCCTATCAGTAAAAATTCAAGACTTTGCTCATAGCAGTAGACAGCAAAACTACAATGAATTCCTTAGATCATAGAACTGTACAGTTGGAAGGGTAATCTAGTCCAACCCCCTGCAATGCAGGAATCTGAGATTAAGAGTCTCATGCTCAGTGTTAGAAACTGAGATATGAAAGCTAGGAGCTAAATGGCACCTTAAACCTAGGTTATGGGCACCACAGCGGAGTGTCTAGGCGTGCTTTTTTTATAACAACCTGAAAATGAATGAACTGCAGCTAAAATCATATGTTCATTTCTCACATGGTCTAGTCCTCATCTGAACACTGCAAAAACAAACAAACCCCAAAGCCATACTTCCTCTGCCCACCCCCCAGTCTTCTTATTGAGGGTCCCTTCTCCAGTCTTCAGAGATTGGCTGGAAGTGTGGAGGCAGGAAATAAGTCTGCCTTTCCTTCCAGCAGTGGCAGTTTTAATCTGAAATCTTAGCTGCAGAACTGCACCCAGAGCTCAGAAACTGTACACAGTAATGTAATTCCCTGTCGCAAAACACACCTAGAACAATGGGGAGTTTCGAACGCTGCTCATGGTCTACCAACTGAGCTATCCCAGCAGTTAAGCCTTGTGAGACCTGATATTCTCAGGCAGTCTCCCATCCAAGTACTAACCAGGCCTGACCCTGCTTCGCTTGTGAGATCATCTGGAGTTTGTTGATCTCACCATAGACAAGTCACTCACTCGTACGGATGGTGGAGAAATACAATTCAGTTCACATTTAAAGGCAAACCTGACAAAATGGCACTTTCTGAAATGGCGGGCCAAAACATAGCCATCTTTCAAAACACACTCGCAAAGTAATGTGTACAAAATTGCATATACACAGGTAAACAATGCACCAACATGCATACATTCATGAAAGAAAACATATAAAATGCATTATATTAGGGGAAATGGTTTTTCAAAAATGCATTTAATTGACAAAATTACATATACAAATATATGTATATCAGGAAAAAATGCTGATGAATTCTCCTGACTGAAAATCTCAAACTGATGTGTAAATGTGGAGCTCCAAATTTAAGAGTGAAAAAAAGAGAAACCGAGATAAACTTTAAATGACAGATTAGTCCATCCATCTGTGTATTTTATAAATGTAAAAAAAACTTTTGTACATTATGTACTAGATGTTAGCTTAGCAAACACATACTCATCAGTTCTATATTTGCTGAAATAACAGGGAAGTGGGGGTAGGTAGCAGTTTCAGGGGAGAACTGATGAGTGACAGTGGTGCTTAACCTTTTCACACCTAGGGTCTTCTCTGCACTTGCCTACTCTGGGCCATTATTGTTCTGCAGAGGTAGCTGATGAGACTTTGTTGTTGTTTAGTTGTGTCCAACTCTTCGTGACCCCATGGACCAGAGCACGCCAGACACTCCTGTCTTCCACTGCCTCCCGCAGTTTGGTCAAACTCATGTTAGTATCTTCAAGAACATTGTCCAACCATCTCGTCCTCTGTTGTCCCTTTCTCCTTGTGCCCTCACTACAAGGAGTTAAGCACTCCTCTTCACCAATTCTCCCCTGAAAGTGCCTCAACTTTCTTCAACCTACTTACTTGCTATATCGTATTGCTATGCAGTCAAAAGGAAGCCATCCATGCACAAGAAGAAGATGTATCAGCAACCTTGGGAGAAACCCAAATTTTCTAGATGTACAAAATTTAGGAATCCTAAAGAGGGGGAGTTCCAGAAAACAGGCCAGTGGGAGGAAATGGAAAATCAGACAAAGGGGTGAATAAAATACAGTATACTGAAATATGGTATGGCTGACTGGCTAGGACCCTGAACTGGAGCACTCTGCGCTGCAGTAATTTTTTTTGCAGGTTTCACTTGGTTAGCATTACATAGCAAATGTGACTTGGAATCCCATGTTTCCCTTATAACTTGTATTTCTATCCTAAGGGCCTTAATCTTGCTATTTAATCTAGAATTGTTGGGTTCTCTTCCTGTGCACGGTCTGTTTGAATGGATAAGTGTCTCTGTGTGTGTTTCCATTCTGAATATTTAATTTTGAATTAATATATTTTATACATCCAGAAACTATGGAGCATAATTTTCCTTGGCAGAGGAATAGACATTCCATAAAGGAATTCCACTGCTGTGGCTTTTAGGAAATAAAGTAAAATATGCATGTGGCCCTAAAACAAATTACAGTTGTTGCTGAGCTGCGGTTTCATCTATTTATTTTATATCTAAAACTGTGTTGTTGCTTCAGTGGATTTCCCTCGGAAAAGCAAGAAACAGTAATTAAGACTCATGCCAGCTATAACAAGACTAGCAATTTCAACTGGAAACCCCCACTGCTCCTGCTATTGTCATAGTATTTTAAGCTATATTACAAACAACTCTGGGATGAGCTGCACACCATCAGACCGGGAACACATACTGTACTTACCATTGTCTCTATTTATTTATTTTATGTTTTTGCTGCTTTAAAATCCCCCCCCCCCCATTATTTTATGACAACATTTAATATTGAAGACCTTCTAATAAAGCATTTCTGCTCTACTTGGTGGCCAGGATGTGTTTATCTAAACAGGCCTAGACGTGGTGCTCTTTGTTCACGCTTTCTCTCTTTGTTGCAAAATATATGAGTCTGTTAGCACTTGTCCTACCCAGGTAGGTTGGGAACTATTGCAGCTGCAGTACAACTGCTAATTGCACTTTAGAGGTTATTGTAATTATTACTACTTATAAGATTTCTTACCCAGCCCTTACCACAAGGTCCCACAGCAGGTTATAACTATAAAATATCCAATTATGACAACAAGTAAAACCATGGCAATTATAAAACTCATAAAACTGTTCTAGATGGAACAGAACAGTAGAACTTTAGCAGAAGAGGTGGGTCCCACAAAACAAAATATCTTAACTGTTGAAAGCCAGGGTAAAGAGGGGCATCTTCAGCTTACAGCAGAAGTTGCATAATGAAGATAGTGGACATCTCTCTGTGGGGAGAGAAAATTATATTCCCCACAACTACTTTCTAGAAATGGCCCTGGAGATAGAAGTGGAACCACTGAAGTACAGTCCCTCCCCCGCCCACCTCCCTGAGCCTGTCAAGGATTCCATGGTGAATAGTACTGGAATCTGCAAAAAGTTCAAGGAGAATGTGCAGGACCACACTCCCACTGTCCCTTCTCCCAAGTACCACCATCCAGAGTGACTAAAGATAGTTTCATTGTTATGGCTAAGCCTGAAGGCAGATTGATATGGATTCAGATAATCATTTCCCGCCAAACATGCCTCAAGCTGGGCTTCCACTTTGTTCTCAAGCATCTCCCCACAAAAGGGGGGGGGGTCATATTCATCACTGCATGATAGTTGTTCAATACATCTGGGTCCGAGGAAGTTCTCTTAAGGAAAGGACACACCACCCACCCCTTCAAAGCAGATAGTACCCCCCCCCCCCAATGAAGCATTAATCATTCCCTGGACCCTCCCACTCAGTCCCCTTAGGCTAGCTGTAAGAAGCCCAGATGGGCAACGATCAAAATGTTAAGTCGACAGCTGCACTTCTCAAGCAGCTTCCTAAGGTCTCAGTAGCTGAAACTGATTCAGTATTAATGGATTCCTTCATTGGACTTGCTCTAACTGTAGCATCTAACTCAACAGAAGCATCAGCTGGAGAATTCCGTATAGCATTCAGGAATCCACCTGTTTCCACACGTCTTTGCAGGCATATCATCTCAATATGCCCCCCCACCCCTGCAGAGTAGGAATAGTCCTGTTCAGCCCAAACCAAACCAGTGAGTGATCCCCAAAGAGGCAGGAAGGTGTGGGCTGGGTGAGAACAGACTGGGTTTGGTGGAACAGTGCTCCATTTGCTCTAATGCTTGGCCCTCCAGCTGTTTTTGGGACTACAATTCCCATCATCCCTGGCCACTGGTCCTGTTAGCTAGGGATGATGGGAGTTGTAGTCCCAAAACAGCTGGAGGGCCAAGATTGGCCATGCCTGGTCTAATGCAACAGCCTCTAATGCTGCTCATGGTTCTTTGGGCAGTACTCAACAAAGTTTTGCTAAGGGTAAATCCATTGACGTTCATGGACCTAATTTAGTCGTGTTCATCTGCACTGCGTAAAACCTAGTTGAATACCACTCTTTATCTTTAAACTGAATTTGGACTGGGCAGCCTTTGAAATATAGTGCTGACTTCTGTAGAGCAGGGCATATTGTCACCTTAGTGCCACATTACAGATTCCTCTCAGTGGTTTATGGCTTCTCATGTTAACTCAATAGTGCAGGAAGGAGTCATGCAGCAGTATCTCCTAGGCTGCTCAGAAAATATCAAAATGGACCCTTGATCTACAACCAAGCCCAAACTGTGCAAGTCTAGAGACATGGGGAAAAAATCACATTTAATACAGTGATTCATTGATAACCAACTTACAGATCTATCATTTGTCTGCAGTAGATGGTTACAGCCCACAAAACCGTTTAGAGCAATCAAATAAGAACATTGAGATGTAACGTTCGGATTCTTTTTTACTTTTTGGCAGTTTGAGCCACACCCTGACCCATTAAATAATTACAGACAATTGTTTCAAAACTGCCTCTTTGTAGAGAAGTATGCGAATCTAAAGTATTTGAGATGTAATGAAATGTTGGAGCCACATAGGTGTATTGTAACTCTTTGACCAAACAACAAGAACTTGTGGACAGAAAAATTCTTTTAGCAAATGCAAAATTAAGACTCTAATCATATACAGTTACCTGGAGTAAGCTCCATTGAACATGGGAGGGGTTGTTCTGAGTAAACATGCTACAAATATGCATTTTGTAATGGCACTGCAGTTTTATTCAAAATTTCTACCATTTAAGTCCAATACTATTGAAATATTTTTCAAATTTAGTCTTGGCAATCAACTATCCTTAATAATTATGGCACTTCTAGAAAGTTACTTTGTGCCAGCCCATTTTAGAACCATTTTATTTCTGATTTATTTCTAATTTTTTTTGGTGTGGGTTTATAACACTGCCTTGTTATAAACCAACTGTACCTTTAAAAAAACAACAACCCACCAACAGGGAAAATAGTGGAATGTGTCATAAAAGTGTTGTTTTAAAAATTAAGAGATTATAAAAATATTTTTTTTCAAGGTGCAGATGCTGTCAGTTAACAATTTGACGGATTAATCCAAATACATCTGAAAGACCCACAGATATATGCTACAGATGTTGCCACCAGGAGGGGGCTTAAATGTATCTACTTAAGACAAACATGTTTGTGAGCCAAAAATCTATATGCTATATTTTTCCTTATTTGAAGATACATTAAAATAAACATACATTGTCCTGTATATTTTGTTATCAAAGAAGCCTCTGGCTTTTTAGTTGAAACTTCAAATACTGTGCTTCTCAGTTTCTTGGAAATCTTACCGCCTTCATACGTGCATAGTTAGAAGCTAGAACAGATCTACGGTAGTAAAGAGGGTTTATTCTTGCATTGTCAGGAGATTCCACATTCAAATAAACACTGGTTTTTGTTTGCTTGTTTTTATGGTGGAAAAGAAGAGGTTAATTGAGAAATGAACATACAAGCCCAAAACACATCCCCAAACACTCCATGGATTCAGACTGAGGAGGAAAGCTTTTTCCAAATCCACTTTTTGTCTTCAAAGCATCTACTTTTGAGTGCTGCCCTTATACGTTATGGTAGCCCAGTGTCTCTCTGAAATGTGATTTCTGCCAATGAGTGTATCTTTTAAAGCCAAATGTCATTGCTCCAATTTTCTTTTTCTTTTTCTTTTATACTTCATAAGTGAACTCAGATTTATTGTAAATAAGTGTGGGTTATAAATGTGAGTTTCTTCTAACCTCAATTGCATTTTCTTATCTTTGAATAGAAAACTACACATGGTTTAGGAGAAACATTGTTATAAATAAATTCAACATACTATTTATATTAGGGAAATTGTCTTCTGTATAAATGCCCATACTTTCTGAGCCACGTTTGTGCCTTTTGCATATATAACAAGCACTGTAAAGATAACTAAATCACCAATTTGGCAGTCATAATTATACATAATAATACATGAACTGTGAGCACACATGCGCTTCAGAATTTTTAGGGTGCATGGTAGTAGACAAACCTGCAAAACTACACACGGGAACCAATGCTTGAGAGAGATCAATGTTATATGTCCTTAGATTGCTGCTGATGGCGGTATTTCATATTTTTCAGTGCAAAGTTGTCAGTAAGTGGATAACTGTTTAACTTTGCACAGACCTTATTCTGTTCTTTTTATCTTCCATTTACATAGTTCCATTTACATAACTGCCATCAAATATTTCCAGTCTGAACCTTCACAAACAGAAGCAAAAATTTTAATATTCAATACAAACTCAGAGGGGTTTTTTGTTGTTGTTTATTGGGGGTAGGGTTACTCATGTGCCCATTTGGCCTTGACAAACCAGATGGCAAGTGTTTTGCTGAAAGAGCCACAGTGAGACCGGCAGAAACATCTGGCTGCCCCTGATGTCCTCTTTGCAGAGACTGAAGAAATGGCACTTATGTTCAGGCCTTCGGTTGAGCTTCTCTGGCTGCACTCCTGGTTTTATCGGATTTTGCATTCTGACACTTCACCGGGCTAGTCTCCAGACAGTTTTTACTTATTCTAATTTGTAACAGGGCAGAGATAAAATCTTTGAAATGCATTTGTTGACACACTGTTTTCACATGGCATCTGCCAGCAGTGACTAAACACTACTTAAGCCAGTGTTTGTAAATTATACTGAAACAAGAGTGTCATGGTATCATGCGTTCCTGTTGCTCATCACAGCCATCAGTCATGATCTAATGCCAAAGCTATTGTATAAAGAGGTGCTTACTCTCTTTCTTAAGATTATGAAACAAGAATGCTTATTGATTAATTGGTATTTAAAGAGTTTAAAGTAAGAATTACATGTTTGAAGCTTCTTGAATATTGTGAAACTGGTTGCTGTTATGTTCTGGGCTCATTTTAGATGGAAGGGGTGAGGGAGTACTTTTTACAATAGATAATTTGTTCTAAACTATCACAGGACTTGAAACTTACTTCTTCTCACATTCTTTTTCAGAGTGTCAAATACACTTGCTTGTTTGGGCAGTTTGGGCCATTTCTTGCAAATTTGCATCATTTTTACACTATAGTGTCACTGACATTTTCTATTTCCTTCTACCCTGATACAGCCCTTGGCTTTATTTGCCCACACTGCCATTTAATCCATATTGGCTGTTGTGACCCACACAATTTTACCAGTGTTATCACAATGCTGTGGATGTTCTTAAGAAGAATCCCATACTGTAGTTGCCACAGCCAATAGCACTAAGTAGTAGCATGGGCAAATGAGGTGACTGAACAACATTAAGGCTTGGCACAGTGAAGGGATTTGTTTTGTTTTGGTTTGATTTCTGCAATCTGGTCGCATCAACAGCAGTATCCTATGCATGTTTACATTGTGCGAATACCATAATTAATCATATTCAGTGCAGACCTAGTCTTGACTTTCTGCTCTTCAAAAAAACACCATTGTCAGTGACAAATGCCTAGCTTTTATTTCCAGAGAATACAAAAATAAGCTAAACATCTTAGGATAAGTAGGTTTGCCCATATTGGTTTACTACTGCTTTGAAGCAGGCCCACGGAATCCACTGGAAAAGCCGAAGTACATTCCATACACCAGTAACAGCAGATTTCGTTTCAGATTTCATGCTGCTGGTTCTCTTTTTGCAGGCAGTGTTAATGAGGAAAAGTGAAAATTATTTGGGTGGAAGAAACAGGAAAGATATGTCACATTTCCCTAGGGATTCTTTCCATTTTATTAGCAATTGTCTACTCCACTAAAAGGCTTTACTAAGGTTTGTAATATCATATTACTGGAAAATTATATCTGTAAAAAATGATTAAGTAAGGTGATAATGCTGTAATTATGTGCACCCTGCCTCCTTGTTAGATAAATGTAAATGTATTGAAATTCAAAACTCTTGATATTCAATGTATTACAGTACCTTAAGCAGTATTTTCCTCTCCTGCCCCAGTTCCTCAGTTCAAGAGCTGGTATTCCTAACAGATCAGCAAAGCGAGAACAGGTCACTGTGGTCAGCAAATTAATGATGCAAGAGTGACATTTACATGAAGATTATAAAACATTTTGCAAATTTAAAATGCTATTATAAAAAGTAGGGAGATGGGGATGGTTTAGTGTGCAAAGTAGTAGAGGACCATGGATTGCACCTAGCTCGCACACCCTATCCACAAAATCTTGTCCCAGAAGATAGCCACACGTTGGATGTGCTGAGGACCCCTTCTGAATCAAGGTAAAATACTGTGTGGTTTACTTAGGTGATGGCTATTTGTAGAGGTGCATTACTCAAATGTCCACTGTATCTTTGCAAAAAGAGGAGGATGTGAATAAAACCAGAACAACCTGCCCATTCCTCTGAGGCCTCCTGGGCCACACCCTCTAGTGGCCCATCCAGGTCCAATAACTACCAGCCATTCCTGGTTCTACCACAGAGCTATAGCCCCTCCTGAACAACAGATGGGTAGGTTTTTGAACACAAAGGAACATTCTTGTGATGTTACCTCCTTCATTAAGTGAAAGGGGGAAAATAGATTATCAAGTACTGTATAAAGAAAGCTTACTGGAGGAATAAATTATAGTGGTTACCATTTTCTATTTAACATTTATCCATGTTCATTTTTAAAGTAGGAATTTACAGGTTACCATAAATTGTTTCTTAAACGTCCCCCAGAAAATGGTGGGAAGGGATGGAAAGTAGCATGCATACAGAGCAAACAAAACATGGTAGTGTTGCACATGAACAATTATTCAGAAAAGTGAAATAACACAAGATGAAGTAAGTCCAGATGGTAGTACCATTTCCCAGATGTTCAAGGAACCCATTTGAGATTAGCGAGACGGCCTAGACATTTCTTAAAGGAAATAAAGCTGGTCTCAAGCCACCCCTGGATTCAGTTTTAGTAAAATATGGTTTGAATTAAAAAAAGTGAGAAAAACATGGTTAATAAATCAGTATGATTAATTTAGCAATGTACCTAAGGTATATAATATGCAATGTAAATAAACTGCATGCAAACTGTTAAACAGCCATTAATTAAAATGCCCCAGGAAGATAGAGGGAACTCCTCCTTGACAAAGGATTTGTCTGCATGCAACTTTTTGAAAACCACACTAAAAGCTACAGAATACATTTGTCCCAAACAAATTAGGACTTTGTGTTGAATTTGTTTTTGTTTTTGTTTTATTTAATAAACTGTGTATTCATTTTTGTGGCTACAAATGTTTCCCTGGCAGAAAATAATTGTGAAGATGCAACTTATGGCATTTCTTGCATGTTTCACTTGTTTATACTTGTTGATAGTGTTTGCCAAAGTGGTTGTTTTAAAATTTGAGTTCATCTTACAGTTTACAATATATAGTACTGCTTTGTAGACTAGTCAGAGTTTTTTTATGCCCTTGTTCCCAACATGAATGTCTAAGATTGCAATCCTAAACACACATACTGTGTGGTCAGTCAGACTTACTTCACTGCTATGCTGTGCACTCAACCATATTTTCTCAAGAGTAAGCTCTGCTGGAATAGGAATAGGCTTCAAGTCACAGACTTCATCACTTGATTATCTGTCAGTGGTCCATGATCACCAATGGGAAATTTTCAATTAGTGAGGATGGTGCTTGGGGTATGGCAAAGTCCTCTCCACCACAGCACCACCCACTCCTTCACATAAACTTTATAAACATTATATTATAAGAGGACATACCTAACTCTCCCAGAGAGATGAGGCTGGTTGGTCAATCTCCCCATCCAGCTAGTTTGCAGAAGGCACTCCCCCCCCCCCCCCAGGGCAGTCTCCTTTGGAATTTCCAGAGGGGATACAGCCAGAAAGCGGCTGTCAGACTGATGACTGGAAGTGGCCACGAGGACGATATAACACTGCACTTAAAAGATCTACATTAGTTCCCAATACATTTCCGAGTGCAATTAAAAGAGTTGGTGCTGACCTTTAAAGTCCTAAACAGCCTCAGCCCTGTATACATGAAAGAGTGTCTCCATCCCCATCATTTAGCCTGGATACTGAAATCTAGTTCTGAGGGCCTTCTAGCAATTCCCACACTGTGAGAAGTTACAGGGAAGCAGGCAAGAGGGCCTTCTCAGTATTGGCCACCCCATCAGATGTCCATGAGATAAACAATTATACAACTTTCCAAAGACTCCTGAAGGCAGCCCTGTATTGGGAAGTTTTTAATGTTTGATGTTTTGCTGTGTTTTTCAAAAAATATCAGGGTGGCTGGAGCAACCCAGTCAGATGGGCAGAGTATAAGTATGTACGTATGTACGTATGTATCAATCAATACTGAAAAAGTAAAGATGGGAATGGGGTGAAGGAAGTGAAGGATTCAAACTAAGAGAGCAGTATAAAGAGTTTGGGAGAATGTGAATATAAAATCATAATTTCCTTTAACAGATGTTTGGAACTCACCAGGCACTGAGAAGAAAATGCCGTGTGAATTTTGCCAGTTCTTTGTGTCTGGATGCTGGCTGTTCCAACTATTGTTTTCTTTTTGGCCAAGGCTACTATGAGCCAAAAAAAAAGTTAATATGTAGACTATATGTTGTTGTAGATTAGTTATAATAGGGCTAGTAAATAGTTTGAAGATTACAGTCAATTTGCCTTTTTGAGACCACTGTGTTCTGCAAATGCTGTCTCAAAGGTAATGACTCCTAATTATTTTAATAGAATATCATAAGCTTGAAGAAATTGAGCAAAGTTACTGTTGCATGAACACCTGACATTTTAATACTGTACATATAATCCCATTTGGAGAGAAAGGTCAAAGAAGGTGATAGAGTGATGCAAACTTAAAAACCAATCATTGCATGAAAAACATGAAGAGGAAAAACAACCCTGCAATTGCACTTTAGTCTACCATTCACAATTCCAAACACATGTACGTAATTATTTAGCATGCGATTTCATCTTTTTCACTTACTCATTACCTTAGTTGGCCATCTGGCGCTAATGTCTCATAATGGGAATTTCTTTATTCTAAATTTGTGAAAGTTGAAAGGTCTCTATTAACTTCTGTAATATGGTTAGATGCTAATGATGCCTTTTGCATTGCTAACTGATAATAATTACACTTTGTAGTTAAATAGCTCCTTCTATCTTCAGAGTGTTCTGTAATAATTCTCCTATAAGCCAGTCAGATTCACAGCAGGAGATGTACCACCTGTGCTCTAGCTATCCACTGGCTCACTTACCCAGAGCACCTTAGAAAACCAAGGAGACTTCAAGACTCCCTGTAGTCAGAGAGGGAATTTAGGAGCTAACCTGTCAATGGCCTTCTCCATCTCAACACTGCACAGTGAAATGGGGGACTCAACTGTAGCTCATGTACCAGGAGCATCCCACAGACTGTCCAGAAATCCATAAGATTCCATCTGTCTTCAGGAGCACACCAACCGAACTGGTCCTTTGTCCTCACAAGGAGGGTAAGTCCCCCGCTACATTTCCCCTATAACTTGAGCACTGCTGCATACAGATTTATTTATGCATTTTAAAATAAAAATATCACCCATTATGAAATCATTTCACTCATAAAAAGTGTGCCTCTTTGACCATTTCCATTGATCATCTAACAAAGACTGAGGTGTGTGAAGTTTATAACTTTTTTCCTCCTGCACTCTTGTATATTCAGGAAGCTATTATAAATTTGAAACAGTGATGGCGAACATAAAAAGTGCAATTCCCTACCTTGCAGCATGTCCACTTTTTATCAGAAACAGATTGTTATTTGAAAAGATAAAAATGCACTGATTTACATAGCGCACTCCAGTGAAGACCTATAAATTAAAATGCTATCAAAATCTAAAGGTACAGTCAAAGTACAATTCTAGAAATGAAAGATTGCTCATGATTGCTTATTCTTTAAGCTTTTGACTTGCCTCATTTTTACAAAGCAGAGTGATATATTTGCCCAACTGTTCCTCACATAAAACTTCATCTGATGCCTGTGAAACTCAGCTGGGTGACTGTTTTTTATTTTTATTTATCTTCAACTAGTGCATAATTTTGCTCCCTGCTTAGCTTCAGCTCAGTCTAAATAACTTGGAATTTTAAAAAGATACTGAGGTAGATCTGGGCTGATTTTGCAGAGAATTGGCCTTTGGGAGTTATTTCCTATTGGAATAGAAAATTCAGTTGGAATCATTTGGCTCTGTTATTGTGCTACTGAGTAGCTTGGTTCAGTTTGAATTCTTTGCCTGCCCCAAGAATATGTGTGTGATTTGGCTTTACTCTGACAAATGAGAGTGTCATTGAGATAAACAGGAAAAGTCCCTATGGTATAAGCCAACACTGATTTCAGCCCACACCAGCCACAAGCAATAGATTGCAATTGCCTAATTGATCCTCCAGAACCCAGTGCCATATCTATTTCAGGCAACAACACTAATTCAGCCATTAATCACCACCTTTAAATGAATGGGACCCAACCAAGCAACATGTTCTACCTTAAAAAAGCCAAGTCATTTTTTTACATTTTTTGAATGGTCCAAGTCTTTTAGCAAGATCACCTTGTTAGAATAAGATTCTATAAATAATGATACAGTGGTACCTCTGGTTACAAACTTAATTTGTTCTGGAGGTCCGTTGTTAACCTGAAACCGTTCTTAACCTGAGGTACCAATTTAGCTAATGGGGCCTCCCGCCGCATGATTTCTGTTCTCATCCTGAGGTAAAGTTCTTAACCCGAGGTACTACTTCCGGCTTAGTAAAGTCTGTAACCCAAAGTGTTTGTAACCCGAGTTGTTTGTAACCCGAGGTACCACTGTACTCATGTTTGATCTTGGACCTCTGTGAAAAGCCCTGTTCAGATTCAGGATGACTTTTATTTATATGGCTTACTTATAACTGAATGCCCTAATTTGTTTAGCTGCTCAGAATCACACTAGCAGGCTGCTCCATGCTACACTTGATCAGATGCTTTACCCCTCAAAAGCTGACTTTTCTCATTGCTTTTGATTTTAGCTAGATCCCTTCCATCACCATGTCACTTGCCTCTGAAGTGTGTTTTTAACAGATGTTTAGTAAATGTTTGTGGTAGTTTGCCGATGAGGATGGGAATGTGTACATTCTAGCCAAAGGACATAGAAAAGGAGACCTGCTTTGCATGGATCTTAACTATTATTCAGACAGCACTGGAGCATGAGGACTTAACTAGCTAAGAAGTTGGTTCAATTAGATGCTGAGTCAGGGAAGGCATGCCAGAGTACTTGGAAAGCATCTGTCTTTAGCTGGTCCTCTTTACTCTTTTGCATCTTTATGGCCAGAAGGAAACCCCATTTAGCTACTGCTTCCTGGTTGTGTTGATAGCTTTTGAGGACTGAAGGACTAAATATATTCTCTCCATTGTGCTCTGCTGTGTTCACATGTGAAAATCTTGCAGTTCCTGATAGTCTATCTTACTATTATTTTTTTTCAGGTCGGAATAGCACCCAACAAATAAGATGTTGGTCCTATGTTTCTAGGAGAGGGAAATGACCTGGGGCAATTCAGCAGCAATCTTGACCCTAGTAAGGCCTCCCATTCAATTTTCAGAGTCAAAAGTGTTGCTTCCATGAGTTTTTCATATATTTCACACAAAAGGCTATTCATGAGTAGCCCTGATAGCTTGGTCAGTAAAGCATGATGTTCTTAATCTCAGGGTCATGGGTTTGGGCCCTGTGTTGAGCAAAAAGATACTTGCATTGCTGGGGGTTGAACTAAATGACCCTCATGGTCCTTTAAAACTATAAAATTCTATGTGAAAGTGAGATTGTATATGCTGTGTGAAGTTTACCAACAGCTACAACTCAAAAGTGTGAACTGGAGCAGATTTTCCACATGTCTTAGGATATTTGCCAGAGGGTGGGCAATTAGGATATTTATATTAATTTTAGCAGCTTGAGTCACAGCTGTTGCAATTTTAATGATCTGTGTTTAAAAGATACTCCGAAGGATGGGGAAGAAATTTGCTCAGTGCACATTAAAATATGAACCTACATAATTTGCACTTGTCAAGTAGTATACTAAATAAAACATGGCTATCATTTAAAGTCTGCTTCACAGAATTTTGTGATGCAGTTCTCTAACTAAAATATGTACAAAAATCCATATATTGGGGAAATGTGCACAGAAAGGTGTATATTAGTGAAAATCATATCCAAAAATGCACTATATTAGGGAAATTTGCTTTCAAAAACATCTTTTTTTGAAAAATGGCATACTTATGCAGAATTGGGGCAAACTGAACTGAAGATGGATGGGGTTGGTGGGAGTTTGAGTTCAAAAACGTTTGGAGGGCATCATGTTGGCTATCCTCTTAATAAAAATTGACTTTCCAAAAGCAGAGATAAATAACAGGTGTGGGGTGTATGTCTTTACAGTTTTGAAATTTCTCTCTTTTTTTACTCAAGAAAAACCCCTGTATTCTTAAACCAGTTCCTGTTGATTACAGCTTCTGAAGTATAACTTTTCAGAAGTGTTGGCAAATCTGAGGGCAATGCATAAGGCTACAAACTATGTTCTTGATACCACATCAGCCTGCCTGTTTGCTGAGATCATCTGAGGCCTTCTTCTAATGTCCTTACAGTGAAAAGTAAGGTGGGCAGGAACTGGGGAGAAGATGGCCTTCTTAGTGGAGGCACACAATTTATAGAATTATTTTTTAGAGAAGCTTGCCTGATGTCATTTTGCTATCTTTTCAGCACCAGGTGACTATGTCCCAGACAAAGAGCTTTTTAATTTTTAGTTGTTTTACTGTGATGATTTCATTGCTGCCAGTTTTTATTCCTTTTTTTTACTATTGAGTTATTATATCTGTTTTATTCTAATTGTGTAAACTCTTCTGAGACTATTTATATTGAAGGACACCATAGATATTTATGAACAATACACCCTTTCCCAGAATGCACATTACGTCATGACCTGGGTCACCTAGACCTGAGTGATCATGTCTTGTGTCCTGTAACCCCCTACTTAGGAGGTGCAATTTAGAGTGATTTACATTTCATCCCAGTTGTTCCAAAGGCACTTCCAAATAATAGTTTTCAGTAATGCAATCTGGAGGTGACACAGCCATGGATAACTCTGCTCTCTTTACAATCTTTGATTAATTATAAGCCATATTAGCAAGGTTCATTAAGTCTATTAGCAAAGCTTAAGGGATAGTTCCCAGGTGGAAAATCTGGTCAAAGCATGACTCAAATGGAGATGAATGGATTAGGGGTTTTTTTTGCAAGGGGGTACATGCCAGAAAAAAACCACAGTATAAATATTCAACATAAATTGCAGGAGAGAGAACAAGAGTAGAACCTTTCAAAACTGTAGAAAATTAATTGTCCACTCGGCTGCTGAATCCTCAAATAAACTTCACTGACTAAGGTGCCATTTCCCAACCTGGTCTCCTCCAAATGTTTTGTATTTTTATCTTGTATTAATCATACTGCAAACGACCCTGAGATCTAAGGATGAAGGGCAGTGTACAAATGCAATCAATAATGATGATGATGATTTGGACTGCAACTCCTAGCACTGCTATGCTGGAAGGGGCTGAAGGGAGATATAGACCAAAACATCTGGAGGGCACCAAGTGGGGACAGACCAGTAAGGAATAGAAATAAATCACAATTACAATATTTCAAGTGTCTATTATATAATGTTTGGTATTACAGTTTCTCAAAGACGTTGAAGGGAATATTTGGGCCTTATCTACGCTATCCCCTGCAAAATATTAGGATACTATCTTTTCAAGGGGGAATGGAAGCAGTTGGGTCCCCATCCCCCCATGGTGTGGCATCCTTTCAAAATCAGCCTAGCTTCTCACTACCTGTAGCTAAATTAGTTAATGTAGTTCACAAATAATCAGATAATTGGGGGGGGGGAGAACTTCTTAGCCCCAATTATTAATTGAGGCAACAAAGTGAACCACTCTCTATTATCTTCAGAATTTCCTTGCTATTATTTTCCCTGCATATGTTGTTTACTTACGTGGAGTTTTTTCCTGACTTTTTGTTGTTGTTAACAAAGGCTTGAAAAACAAGCTGCTTTTTGCCAGACATGTCTTGAAAGGGGGTGGGGTATGAGAACTTTTTTCTTTTCTTTTTCAGGGCCAAAAGCTGAAAAACAGGGGAAGGAAGCAATTGTAAGCAGGAAATACGACAAGAAAGGAAAGGGTTAAGAAGCCCGTTTCCTTCAATACTGACCTTCCACTTTAATTTGCAGTCTCTGCTGCTGCATTTTGTAAAACAAACACAATTTTTTTTGGGGGGGGGACAAAGTATAAGCAACGGAGTGTCATGTGCAGTTTTCCCACTGTGTAATCTTCCTGCGTTTTTGCCTGTCTGAACTGCATTTAAAGATGCCTTTTCCCTTCATTGTATGAGGATCTCCTTGGCAACCCAGTGTCTGTTTCAATACAGTGTTTTCTCTTTATTTATTAATTTAAAATAGTAGTGCACCTGCACAGTTACAAATGGATCAATTGTTAGGACACTCACTACATATTGAATATGTGATTAAATTGGAGGGTAACTGCTAAAATGCTGATAAAATTTTGTTTACTGTATTGTTACAGGTTTGGGGCACCAGAGTCTGTGTGTGCAAGTTACCCATAATTCCTGAAGTTGGTAAAAGTTAGAATTACCGTAATAAAAGTTTGGTTAAAACTGTGCCAAACACTGCTGGATTAAGTTTAGGATAACAAACCATGCCAGTTTGACATAGCTAGCTGGGAATAAGCTATTAAGCAACAAAGACTGAAATGCCCAGTCATTAACAAAACAGAAGACACTGCCAGGCACAGAGGAGGAGGTTGCCAGGGTTACAGTGGGTGATAATGTAAGTGGAAAGGGAGTTGCATTTGGCAAGGGGTTCTGGGGGAAAGAAGCAGGAAGTGGACAGACCTCCATGACAGCTGGCAGGGAGAGTCTGTATTCAGGGACCATGACTCGCTTCTGCTGTGGACCCAAGCTTGCTGAAACTATAATAATAATAATAATTTTTTATTTATACCCTGCCCTCCCCAGCCAAGGCCGGGCTCAGAGCGGCTTACAAGCAATAATAAAAACAAGATGAATGATTACAACTTAAAAACAAAAATAAAAATACAACATTAAAATAATGGAACATTAAAATATTAAAATGTAGCCTCATCGCAGGAGGAGAAGGAAAAGAAAAAAAGAGAGGGAGGGAGGGAATCAAATTGGCTCCAAGCCAAAGGCCAGGTGGAACAACTCTGTCTTACAGGCCCTGCGGAAAGAAATCAGATCCTGCAGGGCCCTGGTCTCATGAGGCAGAGCGTTCCACCAGGCCGGAGCCAGAGTTGAAAAGGCCCTGGCTCTGGTTGAAGCCAATCTAACTTTCTTAGGGCCTGGGACCACTAGGGTGTTGTTATTTACCAGGAGAGGTGGTCCCGTAGGTACGAGGGTCCTAGGCCGTGAAGGGCTTTAAAGGTCAAAAGCAGCACCTTAAATCTGACCCTGTACTCCACCGGGAGCCAGTGCAGCTTGAAAAGCACTGGGTGAATATGCTCCCATGGCAGAGACCCCGTGAGGAGCCTCGCTGCAGCATTCTGTACCCGCTGGAGTTTCTGGGACAGCTTCAAGGGCAGCCCCGCGTAGAGTGAATTACAGTAGTCAAGCCTGGAGATGACCGTTGCATGGATCACTGTGGCCAGGTCAGGGCGGGAAAGGTAAGGGACCAACTGCTTGATGCGGCGAAGGTGGAAAAATGTCACCTTGGCTGTTGCTGTAACTTGCGCCTCCATGGAAAGGGAGGCATCAAGGATTACACCCAAACTCTTAACGGAAGGCAATGGCACTAATTGGGCCCCCACAACAGAAGGGAGTTGGTCCCTCATCCATATGCCATCCCGACCTAGCCATAGGACCTCTGTCTTCGAAGGATTTAGTTTCAATTGGCTCCCACGAAACCATCCAGCCACAGCTTCCAAGCATCTGGTCAGTGTGTTCGGGGCCGAGTCGGTGTGGCCATCCATCAGCAGATAGAGCTGAGTGTCATCAGCATATTGGTGACAGCCCAGCCCAAAGCTCCAGATAATCTGGGCAAGGGGGCGCATAAAGATGTTAAAAAGCATCGGGGAGAGAATTGCGCCCTGCAGCACTCCACACACCAAGGAGTGGCGTGATGACATTTCCCTCCCTAGTGCCACCCTCTGTCCCCGACCAGAGATAAAAGAGCACAACCAGTTACGGGCTATGCCCTGTATCCCCACATCTGCAAGGCGGTGGTCCAGAAGATCATGATCGACCATGTCAAAGGCTGCTGACAAATCTAAAAGGATCAGCAGTCCTGACCCGCCTCGATCCAGTTGTCTACGGAGATCATCTGTTAGGGCAACCAGAGCCGTCTCTGTCCCAAAACCAGGACGGAAACCGGACTGAAATGGATCTAATGCCAATGTTTCCTCCAGAAACCTACCAAGCTGTTCAGCAACCGCTCTCTCAATTACCTTACCCAGGTATGGAAGATTTGAAACTGGGCGGTAATTGGATAGGTCTAAGGGATCTAATGAAGTTTTCTTTAAGAGTGGACACACCACTGCTTCCTTCAGTTCCCCTGGGAATGTCCACGTGTCAAGGGACAAATTGATAATTTCAACCAGGGGGGTCCGCGCAACATCTGGACACTCCCTAATCAGCCAAGACGGACACGGATCAAGGAGGCAGGTGGTGGGTCTACCAACTTGGAGGAATCTATCCACATCAGTAGGGAGTATCCAATCAAAATGGTCCAGCACTGGACCTGAAGTCAGTCGAGGGGCCTCCAGTTCAGTCACTGTATCTAAATTGGCAGGGAGGTCACGGCGGAGCAACAGGACTTTCTCCGCAAAAAAGGTCGCGAATGCCTCACAGCTGTGGGTCGAATTTGTGCTTAAATTTGGTTGTCCTCCTAAGGACGTTATTGACCTAATTATTCTAAAAAGTTGTGCCGGGCGAGAGCTAGCGGATGCAATGGAAGCTGCAAAGTAAGATTTCTTAGCAGCTTTCATAGCCATCTCATAGGCTTTCATAAGCGTCCTATAAGATGTTCTTGAGGCTCCGTCACGAGTCCGTCGCCATACTCGCTCTAGCCGTCTGAGATCCCGCTTCATTTTCCGGAGCTCCTCAGTAAACCAAGGGGCCCAGTTTCGACGGGGTTGCAGAGGGCGTTTAGGCGCAATCTCATCAATGGCTGCCAAGAGCCGGTTATTCCAGTCCTCAACAAGGTCATCTAATGATTCGCCAGGAGGAGCAGGGTTCCGCAAGGCTTATCGGAATCTATCAGGATCCATCAGTTTTCGCGGACGAGCCCAAATAGGTTCGCCACCCGAGCCGGGGAGGAGTGGGAAGTCAGTCTTGGCTTTCAGAGCGTAGTGATCAGACCATGGCACTTCCACAGCGGGGAGCATGATCACATCTATGCCAGCCCCAAAGATCAGATCCAGCGTGTGGCCTGCTTGATGAGTGGGGCCCAAAACAAACTGGGAGAGCCCTAGTGTTGCCATGGAAGTCACTAGGTCCAGAGCCTGTGAGGAGGGAGCGGCATCGGCATGGACGTTGAAGTCTCCCAAAACCAGTAGGTTTGGGAACTCCAAGGCCCAGCCCGCCACCACCTCCAGCAGGTCTGACAGGGTGGCTGCAGGTGTGCTGGGTGGTCGGTACACCAGCCAGACAGCCAAGCTCTCCTTGGTGCCCCACACGAGACCAACACATTCAATGCCGGAGATCGCCGGTGATGGCAGAGCTCTGAAAGAGCAATCCTCCCGGAATAACAACGCTACTCCTCCTATGGGAGAAGCAACAAGAGACACTCGAGGTGTAATATTCTGCACTCCCTCCATTGAGGCTAAGGTGTATATATGTGTAAATGAATCCATATATCTTAAAAGATACTACAGCTGTACCTGATTTTCCCCAAAGGAAACACAAAGCCTGGTTAAGTGCCAAGACCCGTGGAATCTTGCTATGCCCATGACAGCATTTTTTCACAGAAAATTATATTGAAGTTCATAGAATTCAGCCTTATGGCATGCTATACCTTGATCACCTATAAAAAGTCGGCAAACAAAAGAGCTGAACTTTTAAGTTTTTATCAAGCCAAGCAAATGCCTCTATTAATTACCAGTTTGCATCCTCAGTTCTGTTATAAACTGTTTATGTAGCTGGATTCCATTTCTGGCTTCTGAAAACAAGCCTTGTTACACAAGCATTTCTGACATTTTACTGGTAAATCTCAAGGGCACCCAGAACTGTTGATAAATTTCCAATTTTTATCTTCATTTCATTTTCATTTTCCTTTTTTGTGTGTAAAGAAATAATATTTAAGGCCTCAGTATAAATGCCAAAAACCTCCCTATGATAAATACATTTAAGACATTTATCAGCGCATCTCAATGCCAAGTGCTTTTAAATGTCAGATCCAACCCATTTCCCATCATTTACTAATAAAAGGCACATATCAAAAGAAAGCCTTATTACCACAATTTCTTTCATTTACTGGTACAATCTAAGAATTACCAAGTGTCTTCAATCTTAATTTAATCATTTATTGATGTATCAGCATGCATCATGAAAAGCTGGAACATGCCCAAAATTGTGAAGAAATTAACTCATTTTCATACAGTGGTACCTCGGGTTACATACGCTTCAGGTTACAGACTCCGCTAACCCAGAAATAGTGCTTCAGGTTAAGAACTTTGCTTCAGGATGAGAACAGAGCGCAGAGACAGCGGGAGGCCCCATTAGCTAAAGTGGTGCTTCAGGTTAAGAACAGTTTCAGGTTAAGTATGGACCTCCGGAACGAATTAAGTATGGTACTTAACCCGAGGTACCACTGTACTTGGTTAATTTATGATGTTATTTACATTAAAAGTTGGTCTTAATGCTGCTGCAACAGAAATATGAAATAGTATGTTATTTTTCCCTCTTTGCAGCATAGTCACAGTCAGCATTGTCCTAAAATCTTAAGAAGTACTGGCAAATGCCTATTTTAACTGAATTTCTGCTGTAACATGCAAAGGCACTCCTTGACTGACAGACTTTTGCTTAATTAAGGGATGGGCAGAATTCAGAGATTTTTTTAATAGCTCAAGATCCCTAAGTCTTCTGGACATTGACAAATGGATTAAATATATATGATGGGGGGGGGGGAATATATTTATGGGTCTATGTTGGCAATATAAAGTTACCTTTATTTGCTTCTGTAGGCAGAATATGAAGACAAATTTCTCTTTAAAATGTTTTGACACGGAGCCTAACAAACATAATATGTTGATTTTAGACACAGATACATCATCAGGAGGAAGTTAAATTGAATAAACCAAAACAAATAGAGAACTTTAAAGGGGGGGGGGAGAGAAGGGGAAGAAAACATGAGACACATGGTAGAATTAGGTCCTCATCTTCTGCAAGACAAACTAACAGAAGATGATTATGAGGTCACTTTCAGCTGCTGCTGCTCCTGCTCCAGTTGATAAGGTAGCCAGCTGCTGACCTGATTCTTGCATTAGGTGAGGGATGACTCACTGTAGAGTTCCAGCCACAAAAGGAAGGCAGACACCTCTCTGAGGCTGAATGTATGGCCACTGGAGGCATGGTAAGTTGGTGTGTCAATACTGCTTGGCCCAGTCACTCTCCTCATGTGGAGATTTGTTGTTCCATATGAAGAAAGTTGCCTACTGCAGGAAAGAGTTGAAAGTTGACATGTCACATGAGGAAATGGTGGTAGGAATGGTGAGAACATTTTAAAATATCATTGGGATCCCTTTCAAATCTACAGTTCTATTTTTTTTTTATATGTGTTCTATGTTTAAACACATCAGAAGGGAAAATAAGTTTTCCCCTTCTGATGTCTTTAGCACACAGAAACACAGAGAAAGGCATGTACATACCTTCTCATATATATCTATAATATCCTATAATTGCATTTTTCAGCTCACAGAGATTTATGACTTTCTGAAACTCTGTATAGTGTGAGCAGCAATTTTCACTGTTAGGCAGAAAATCTGGAATGATCAAAGCAAAGCATACTTTTAATTAAATAAAGTCAGCTGGATGAAATACATACTGAGCTTGACCAATGTGGATAGACCTCTTCAAGCAGACATAGAACCAAGAATGTCTGACAATGCATTTTTTAACTTGGAAAGCACTATATGCTCTTGAGCATTTGGTTAATAGAAATAATTAAAATGATTTATACAAGATAGCGGTTAAATCTGGGTCACTGACTGAATGTCATTATAAGCTCATTTCTTCCTCAATTTGAAGAGAAAATTACATGCTCCTGATGAAACTTTTGAATGTAGTAAGGGCTGTTTCTTCTTGCACACTGGAAGTACAAGAGACTGTTTCTGTGGAATGGGGCAATATCCTAGGAAGAGAGGATTGTGCAGGCATGCATAGTTTGTGCTGCCTGAGATAGTCAACACCCTTCTCCGTGGCTATTAACTAGAGTTCCACTTTCTATGGGGAAGTTTTCATGTTTTTCAAAGCTGGGTGTCAGGCAGATATTAAAACATTTGCTGTTTCGCGAGTGTTGACTATTCATCTTGCAAAAATCTACACCTGTTGATATTTATTTTGTTGCCTGTCACAAAGCTTTTAAAAATGGAGGAATCTCCTGCTAGAAAGAAATGACAATGCAACTACTTGGATGTTTCCAGAGGCTTGTGTTGGCTGTTAAGAAAGAGGCTTCCTTACAGTGCTGCTGTGTCACTCTATGGATCTCTTAATGAAGCTAATACAGTAAAGCAACTTGTAGGCAAGTGACCTGTAATCTCTGACTGGCACTACTTATCACCCTTCTACTATACACTTTTGCCCACAAATTACAATGTTTATCAGCCTGCAACAATGACTGATAATTTACATGGTACACTGTGATATTTATTTAGTCCCACTAATAATGCAGTTCATATTGTGATACTACGGAGATCAGAGTCATGATCAAATATATTTCAGCAGCAGTTTGCATTAGTGCTAGAAATATGTTGAAAATTAGATGCTTAACTCTGGTAATCTTGTATCTAAGTATTATTGAACTATTATTCATCATTTCCTCGCTGACACATAGTAGCAGGTGGTCAACCAACCATTGAACAGGTCAGTATGCCTGCTTTTTGCTTTTTGCTGAAATCTACTTCCAGGATATGACTTTTGCAACTTCATTCACTGGACTAGGAGCCAGCTCAGCTGCATCAGAACATTATGATGGATAGCTGCCAGAGCTCTTCCTCCCTTTTCATTCTGCAGTGAAAAAAATACTAACAGGACAATTATGAGGTCCAGCTCCAGCTGTAAAGGTGACCCACAGTTGCAAACCTGATATTTGCACTATGGTGGGTGGATGCGGAAGTTGCTAAATAAATCACATGCTGCAAAAGATTGACTGCACTGCTTTACCAAGATCAATTTCCCTCTGTTTTTCAAAGACTACTGGCTGCCTATGTCCTGCCAAGCTCAATTCAAGGACCAAATACCTACAAGAGCACAATCCTCTCCAGTGGAGAAGGGTGGGGTTCTGCTTCTGGTCTCAACAAGGATTTGTAGTGAGATGATGCAAGAATTGACTTCTCTGTAGTGAGGACCTGACTCTAGAATATCACCCCTTAGTCTCCCAGATTGTTGTTTTTAGTTGTCAGTTGAATACATTTTCATTTATCCATGCTTTTGCAGTTTGATCCTTAGCAGCAATATATGACTGTGTTTTATTTTTCTATTTTTTTTGTTTGTATATGCTTATATTGATAACTGATATGTTTTGCTCTTGCATTGATTATAAATCACCCTGTAAGAGAGATTCATAAATACTGTCAATCAGTACTTAAAAACCTGGGCTTGACATTTTCCATTTGTTTGGGCTACTAAAAGCAGACTAATGGCAGCTGATGTTACAATCCATTTACCTGCTTACCTTGGGGTAATCCCTATTGAATTAACTGGGGATATCTTCTTCTAACTAAACATATATAGGGTTGCAGAAGGAACCGGGTTTAGCTAGCATGTAGTCCCAACATGGTTGGATTACAACTTCCATCAACTCTAGCCAGCATGGCCAGTGGTAAGAACAATGGGATTTGTAGTCCAACTACAGTACCCCTCAGTACCCATTCAGACTGCGAGGTCTGTTTGGCAAGTACCCTGTCTACCACCTGGCTGTCAGACCAGAAGCACACCCTGGAATCATGGAACTCCTCAGTCCAGTTGTGCACTGCCAACATGATTGGGAAGAATTCCAAAACTGTGAAATCATGGGTGATCCCTTCCACCTTCTAATGCAAATGCCATGGCCTAGAGCACCAGAGACCCCTGAAGTAGACACTGAAGCCCAAGCTGCTAGAGGCATCCAAATGCACAAGAAAGTCCTGGTGCATGTCTAGCAGGTCTTGCCAAAAAGAAATCCCATTGTATACCTTCAAGAAGGCCAACCAAACCTCCAGGTCCTCTTTTGCCGCCTGGGTAAGCCTAAGGTGATCGCCCCATTGTAAGGCAGGCTAAACATGCACAGAAGACCCTGCCTGGAATAACAACCCTGCAGGCAAATTTCAGGTGTCCTAAGAGGGATTGACCTTATTTTTCTCCTTCCCCTTCTCCACAGTCATTTTCCTACCTAGGAGAGCACACCTCAATATCTCAGGGTTTTATTTAAAATATATATGTATATATTTACAGCACTGTATTTACTCCATGAAAGCCTACTGGAGGGTTACAGACAGGAATATTATAAAATGCAGACACTGAATGGGAAAATGTCCAAAAGCATTTTGAATCACTTTAGATAATTAAACAGAAGGAAAGAATATAATGTGTTTAAAGAAGATGCAATAATTGTATGAGTGGGGTGATGTTCAAAGCAGGTGCATGGGGAACTCATTAACATGCTTCCTTCGTTCTTCATATTGTAATGAGAAACAAGAGTTGGAAAAGGCTGTTGCTAACTATGCACAGATATTCATAGTGAGCCAACTATTGCAAGCAGCAGCGTGTCTAATAGACCTGTTTATTCCTGCGAATACATATAATAATCAAGAAGGCTAGCAACGGAATAAAGAACAGCCACCTCCATTACAAAGGTCAAGATGACCTAAGTGGAGATGCTACAGCATAAGCAGGCGATTATAATATCAACAGCAGTTTCAATACATTTTGAAAATATTATCTCTCTTGCTTGCCTCACCAAGCAATAATGAGTATAAATTATGTAGATCCAGAGTCTTTTCCTTCTTCTTCTTTTTTTAGTTTAGGTAGAGAGCAAGAAAATAATGTCAGTGTCAAAGAACAGATAGGAAGACAAATACAAAAAGAAAGAGCAACCAAACCATATTATATTTTTCTCAAAGCATCTAACTTTGTAAGAAGTGTTTAAAGGTCATTACTGTCTCTGCCACACAGATTTGAGAGGGGCATTCCAGAGGGTGGGTGCTTTCACTGAAAAGGCTCACTTCTCTGCTGCCACCAGGTGACAAGCCACTGGTCATGGAATGACCAGCAGAATCTCCTCTGAAGATCTTGACTTCTGGTCCCAAGTTGTTTGCTGCTTTAAATGTCAACAGCAAAATGTTGAACATGACATGACATGGTAACTAGCTAGTGCAGATATTTCATTACTGGTATAATATGTGTACAGTGGTACCTCGGGTTACATATGCTTCAGGTTACATACGCTTCAGGTTACAGACTCCACTGTAATATTACCTTGGGTTAAGAACTTGGCCTCAGGATGAGAACAGAACAGAACAGAACAGAAATCGCACGACGGCAGCACAGCAGCAGCGGGAGGCCCCATTAGCTAAAGTGGAGCTTCAGGTTAAGAACAGTTTCAGGTTAAGAACGGACCTCTGGAACAAATTAAGTACGTAACCAGAGGTACCACTGTAGTAGTAATAACAAGAATAATAATTTATTATTTATACTCCACCCATCTGACTGAGTTTCCCCAGCCACTCTGGGCGGCTTCCAACAAAATATTAAAAATACATTAAAACATCAGTCATTAAAAACTTCCCTAAACAGGGCTGCTTTCAGATGTCTTCTAAAAGTCAGGTAGTTGTTTATTTCCTTGACATCTGATGGGACGGTGTTCTACAGGGCGTGTATTCCCACGAAGCACCGTAACATCTGCATTTTGCATTAGCTGCAGCTTCTGAACCAGGTAGCGCCACATATGGAGCACATAACAGCAGTTGCATGTGCTCTATGGAATGCAGCTAGTTGGTTTGGGGATGGAAGAAGGGATGGATTTAACACAGATTAACATTTTTTAAAAGTCTCATTGGAAGTCTTGGTGTAGCAGCTGGGAGGACTCTTGAGGTAAAGATACCGCTTAATGATGGTCATCTCTAAGTCGCATGAGGTTGACCAGGTGAGGTACACCTGGTGTCCTTTTTCTGATAGAGGCCCCAGTGTGGGTGTGAATTTGGACAGCTTGCCTGGAAAGGATTCCATTAGGTCAGATAGAATTTCATATCAGCCCTGGTCATAGGTTACCATGGGGTACATTTTGCCTCCACGAAGAAAGAGTGGAGAGGTAGAGTTGGCTAGGGTTGGGAAAGAAAATCAGTTCAGGTCACGTTTAAATATGAATCCACCAAATTTCCACTTTCCATACACAGATGGAAACACAACCATCCTTCAAAATGTGCATACCTGCACATGCCTTATAAAAGAAGCAGCCATTGCCAAGTGCTGAAATATACCTTCCACTAAATCTATAGAACTGATATTCACAATCAGTATCATTTGTTCTCTTGGAAGCGCATGTGTGTGAGAGAGAGTCTGATTTCTTTCTTTGGGCTAGTAGGAGTAACCCAGACCTATTAGCCCTTTTCCAATAAATCTTTCCTGTGTTCAGTTTTCTATCTACAAGTATCATAAATACAGAGAGAGTTTCGTTTCATATAGTGCTTGTGGTGGAATTCTCTTATGGAAATTATTTTTAAGCTTATCCCAGAGAAGAATTTGTTAAAGATGGAACACAGGGAAATTTTGGAGAGGTATGGAAAGAATGGAAAACAGGCACAGAAGTTTAAAAGGAAAAGGACTAGATATGGTAAATGTAACCACATGTTTACTGCATAATCTAGTTTAGTCCTAAACTAGAGTACATCCTCGAAAGCCTGACAAAAGAGGAAAACTTTTATTTTATTTTTACTAATTTGGGCTTCAGAGGATTAATTAGGGAATTTATTCAATAACAGGGAGGCCACAGCTGAGAAAACCTTGTCCCAGCATTCATAGTTATCACTTATCTTCTGGTAGGAACCCATATAGCAAGCTGAAAAGAGGAACTGTACAAAGAGATGTGCTCTTTTTCCTAAGTGTGGTGGCAAAACATATGGTAGATCCCGAAGTATGATGAATTAATGTTGTTTTAACCCATGTCTTTTCTTAGTTGCATTCATTCAATTACGTTAATAAGATTACCATCTAAATTGGTTTACTTTATTTTATTTATCGCCTTTCCTTTACCAGAGGGGTGCAGGAAAAAATGTAAATCAATTCTGTAAATTACATCTCTTTCCAAAGGGAGACAAATTATCTAATGGATACATGTGTCAAATGTGGTGTTTGATCTTTAAGCATGAGTGCCATGCATGATACGACCTCTGCACACACCTTTCCTTCTTGCTGAAGAGTGCTTGTTGCACTTACTGTTGATAACCCTTCAGAGAAGTGCCCACACATGACTTGTAAATCTCCTTGTACCAGCACTAAGTGTTTATTCCACTGGGCAGCTTTTAAAGTCATTTTTGAAAGAGGAGATAACTGCTGCTTCTACCAAAAAAAGAGAAGTGTCTACCCTGGAGGCTATGGTGTTCAGGACTCACCTTTTCATTTAGCTGTCAGAGCACTATCAAAAAACATAGAACAAGACCGAAGAGTAAAATACAGTACATCACATTTAGAGGAGGAAGTGGCAAAGGAGGATTCTTGCAGTAGAATCTTAAGTTCTGTTTAAGTAAACAAAACAAAATATTTCTACTTACACAAAAGATTCCTTTGATTTTTGCAACTCTATAGTACAGTGGTACCTCGGTTTAAGAACAGCCCTGTTTACGAACTATTCGGTTTACGAACTCCACGAAACCGGAAGTAGTGTCCCGGTTTGCAAACTTTACCTCAGTCTAAGAACGGAATCTGAATGGATTTGAGGCCTCAGTAGGGTAAGCACACCTCTGTTTAAGAATGGCTTCAGTTTAAGAACGGACTTCCGAAACGGATTAAGTTTGTAAACCGAGGTACCCCTCTATCTTTTTATCCATTGCTTTTTAAAACCAATCTGCTCTCTGAAACCTAGGTCAATGAAACACCACAGTGCCTGCTTTTATTCCTCCAAAGAATACTGCTCAACATTGTTGCTGTATATAGTCTTATACAATGGCAGAATATTGATTGACTTTAACAGGTATAAGTAACGTCCTGTAAATAGTCCTGAACTATGGGCAGATGTCAAAGGGGAGTCAAAGTCAGCAAAATGCATGGAGATGTACCAGGAAGACCATGGTTGCTCAAAGTTCCTGTTCAAACAGGAAACCCTTCCTGCCTAGGATGACCGCTGGCCTCAAGTACTTTACTGTTCTAGAAGATGCTCTAAAGTGAAACTCTGGTGCCTTCCCACATGAGGTAGTTGCTCACAGAGTCAAGGGTTCCTGTTTCTATCCCTACCAGACAGTCAGAAATAATATGTTGGTGCCTGTAAATTTTAATAATAGAAAATACAGCAGCAGTAGCAGCCTATATCCTCTCCTTTTGTTTCATTCACCTACTGTAGGGTGCAGTGGGCTGGATGCCACCTAAAATGACTTTCACGCATAGTTGTAGAAACATTTCAGTGAGTTTTCTGCATGAGTGACTGGGTTCCTTCGGGAGGAAGGGTGAGATATAAATTCAGTGAATGAATGAATGAATGTTCAAGCTCATGAGGACTAATGTCATTAATCACACATCTGTTCCACATCTCTTATCCACATGAAGCCCTGAAGGACATGATGTTACTTACCATACCATCAGGGGCATATGCATTGACCTGTGTACTCTAAGGTCAGGGTCCAAATACTAGCTCTACATACCCAAAGGAGTTTGGGCTTGGGTTTAGGGTTTCTGCAAGGCATCGTATTTGAAGGATTCAGGGTTTTGGGGTTTGTTTGTTTTTAATGTTACTTGTTCTTACTTGTTTTGACTTTAAATCTTGCTGAGAGCTTGAGTCAGAAAAGGAAAGGGTTAGTATTATTTTTATGAAGACCAATTCCCGTTTGAACTTCTTTGCTGGCTACCAGCAGAGAAACATGCTGACTTTCTGATATTCTGGCAATAAAGGAGTTTGTTTTGTGAAGCCTCCTTCTACAGTAGTTCTTGAACGCTCATCCTAGCTCTTCCTAGCCTGCTCAGTTGTGCAGGAATTCCCCCCCCCCCAAGAGTTCTTTTTCCACCTGTATTACCAGTACAGGGTCCCCCACCACCACCGCTTCCACAGTGTATTAACTTTTCATTTATTCTGTTTTCATACACAAAAAATGAGAACCTTTCTCACATATATTGTTTTCACAAAGTAGCTATGAATATATTCAAGGTCGTCGTCCCCCGCCTTATTCTTCATCCCCTAACCCAACTTGCAATATTTGCAACTGAATGAAGGCTACTTTATTTGAAAGTTGAAGCATATTCTTTTGCTTGAGACAATACTGATGATCCGTAAACCATGTGATGCAGGTTGTTTGCAGGTGATTACTCCACTTTGTATGCCAATAGGTTCTGTTCTGAAGTTTTAATTAATGATTACGTAGGTTCTGGAGCCAGCAAGCATTACCCCATCCCTTTCCCATGTGCATTCTGTCTGCACAAATATTTCATTCATTTATTTGTTTACTTGCAACATTTTTATACAACACATTTATAAAATGTGGTGCATAGAAAATATAGGATATGCTGTTGTAATAATACTTCTGTCTTAATCCTCTGTGACTTTCCATTCCAAATGACTGACATCCAGTTACCACTCCCTCTCTCTATTTTTTGCCACTACTTCAAGAAGAAACAGCCCTTTGGCTAAGAAGCACATTTCTTTTTAAGGGCATAATATACATATAGAAAAAGGCAAAGTTCCACCTTCAGGAATATTGCTTCTGGCAGAAAATTGTAGCAACCATGTGCAGTGGCGGTATTAGTTTTAATTGGAATGTATAACAATGGAGTGTCCTGGGTTATTTCTCATGGTTAGTGCAGTAGAGAACCTATAAGTAGAGAATTTCCCCAAGTTTTGAGAGAACTAGGTTGCTCCCCTTATTTTGAAGTAGTAGCCGCTAATCATGAGCTCAGTCAATCATGTAACTCAGTAGGTGCTACAAGAATTGAGCTCTGAAACAAGACTGATCATTATAGGAATAGTGTCATTTTTTGGAAGCTGTAGAAATTCTAAGGAACTGTCTTCTGTTCCAGAACCCAGACTGGCATAATTAGATTTTAAAAACTTTACATTGCATGCTAAATTTTCAGCAATTAAGTCGCAGTGACATCTGTTCCCTTAAATTGCCTTAAATAGCAAAATTGCTTGTTCGGAATTCTGTTCAGACATGGGCACCTTGATCCCCAGCATGGGGTAATTGCAATGCAGACCACTGTAGTACTGACTTTCTTAGCACCATATAATTCCTTGGATTGGACGAAACCGCTTAGAAAGAGAAATGAATTGTCTTGACTACACCTTCTGACCAATGCCAGTGTTACAGACACTCTTTCCCTTTCCAGAGCTTACATCCAGAATAAGACACCAACCCTTACTTTATCTCGTATTAGGACGTTTGCATATACACCTAAGAAGTTACATCAGCCTCACTCACAATATCTGTAAATTTGAGATAGAGTGGAATTTGTCTTTGAGGCAGCTTAAAGTCTACATTTTTGCCTTGTTAATTTGACATGATGCATAAAAATCTCGAACCATTTTCTAATAGAAAAAAGCAGTTCATCTGAAATATTTAAGTAGGGGATACATCAATAAACTACACAGGGTAGGTTAAGTGTTACATATTAAATAAATCTGAATTCATAAATAATCACCTCAGAATAGCCACTCAGTGATTTTGCAATCAGAGAGGCTAATTTATAAAACCTTGTAGTAAATCCCCTTATAACAATGTGCACAGACTTTGTTCAGTATTATAACTATTTTATTCCATTATTGAGCTTTCAACTCTTCCACTTTAATTTTGTTTTAAAAAGTAATTAAGTAAAAAGGATTTGGTCTTGAAATTATGTTTTAAGATATCCTCTTTCTCTTCCAGTGACCTTTTTGCTGGCAACTTCACAGAAACACACTATTTGGAAGATGGTACTGGTGCTGTTCTTGCGCGTAATTACACGGTAAGTTTTGTGACTTCGTCTGTGGGGAGGTAGGTGTGCAATACTTGGTCATTAAAAGAACAGAAGGGGAACTATGAAATAGAGTGGTCAGCTACCTTTGATTTGAAATCACTGTTTAGGCAGTTTTCAGGTTTCTTTGTTCAAAATGCACATCTGTGGAAGGAAATATCCTAAGTAGTGCATGATGGGAGGGGCTTTAATAGTTATAAGTTTTGTGCACTTAAACGCCTTTGGACATGTGCCCATTAGAAGTTCTTTATAAGCTGCAAGTATGCAAAGATAACGCATGAGATCCAGCTTCTGCGATGTGGGAGCTCTCAAAAAGGGATTTACAAGGCATTTGAGGCCTTCTGCAATGCGGAAGCCAAATGTTGTCCTTTCTTTGTTTTCATTGAATTAGACCATAATGTAGGTGTGATGGCGTAAAAGCACTTCCCCCCCTGGTGCCGTTGGGCCGGCCGTCACTTAAATATAGTGCAACCACCTCACAGTACACCAATTACACGAATTTCTACAAATCACCCCAGATTATCTAGTGGGGGACTTGGGTGAGGGAAAACTTAATGATTTGGAGTCTCAGGCAGGATTTGATCAAATAAGAAAGACTTTATTAAACAAAGGAAGTTTATGACACAAAGTGGGTAAAACAAAGGATACTTCAGATTATAATGTTATTTCAGGTAACCGTTCACCTGATAGTATTTATACTAAATCTAACTGATGTTATGGACTTCTAATAAAACCTAGCTTCTTTTAAATTTCAGTTGCTTATGTTCAGTTACTTCACTTCAGGTAGATCTTACAGGTTTTTAGACTAAAGGGTAAATGCTCAGCTTATTTCCAGTAATTTCACTTCTTCACTTCTTTCTCTGTTGTTGCACAGCTGTTGCTGCTTTATTCTTTGGTTCTTAAACAAGGTGGTACTTCCTGTCAGTTCCACACCCCTTAGACGACCCTACTCCTGAGGTACTCCAAGTAACAGACCCAAGGGATCTCCACACTCCTCTTAACTGCTTTGGGAGTCTTCTCTTTTTGTAGAAGAATCTCTCCCCTCCTGACTGGAATGAGACCTAAGTAGACTGTATCTTTCCAGCTTCTACTTCTCCTGGATCATTCTCAGCCTCCCAGTTCATTCTTGGCCTAATTACTCGTACAGGACACCGCACACTGTCCTTCACACTAAGCTCAGAGACTTCTTTCTCTAGCTTTTGATATATTCCCCAGAGCTGATGTTTCTACCCAGAACAAACTCTTTCTCCTCTCACTCTCTATCTCCCAACCTACTCAACTGTCTCTTAAACTCCCTCTCCTGGAACCCTGGCCAATCAGAAGCTGCCATTTGTTAAAAGTTTGCTAGCAAGGAAAAGGAAGAAGAAAACACTTGGTGACCCAACCTGTCCAGCAAAACAAAATTTTCCGTCACAGTAGGTCTTTTTTTTGGGGGGGGGGGAGGGGAGGATTGGAAAAAGTTCCCTATCTTACCTGATCTTTCCTCAGAAGGGATTATATACCTTTGTTTCTATAAGTAGTATATAGAGATGCAATTGTATTTTCCTGTCCCACTTGTATTTAAAACTTAGAATCATGGAATTATAGTCTTGGAAGTCATCTAGTCTAATCCCCTGCAAGGCAGGAATCTCAACTCAAGCATCCATGATAGATGACCATCATTCCTTTGCTTAAAAACCTCAAAGGAAGGAGAGTCCACCACCTTCTGAGGGAGTCGGTTTCATTGTCAAACAACTCTAGAATAGCATTAGCTTTTTTTGTTGTTGCTGCATCACACTGCTGACTCAAATTAAGATCCTTCTTAATTAAAACAGTACAGTGGCTGGTCTGGATTACTACATTTTACTTTTATCTGCTGATTAGATCCAGCTTAACTGCATTTTAAAAATGTATATGTTTGATGTAGAAGTAGAAGCATTACACATCTTGTTAAGTTCCTTAACAAGACAGTAGTAAATGGAGGTTCATGATGCCTCTTGTCTTAGATTGGAGCCATAAGGTTTTTTAAAGTTGTTTTTTAATTAGCCGTTAAGGTGAACAATTGAAGCAGCAGTTTATACCCTGGTAGACTAACCAGTTAAAATGTTTTTTTAAATATCGCAGTAGAACCCTTTTTGATACCAAAATGCAATGCATCTTGCACTCCCAACATTTAATGCTTACACATATATTTATTGTAAAAATACGTTTTCCTGCAAATAAAACATGTTGTCATCACGGTTTGTGAAATATTCACTGCTAGTTTCAAATAGTGAAAGTGAGCTGCTACTAATTTTAGATATTTTTACCTCTGCAAAATGGCAAAATCTCAGAATTAAGGAAGTGTTGCTAAAAAAAGCTTCATGCAGAGTGTTCTATACTGCTGACTTTGATTTTAATTCTGATTTTTGTGAAGCACGGTTTTCACCTAGGAAGTAGATAAGATGATGAGAAATCCATTATCATATATCTTACAGGTTTTAAAAACAGCTTAAACACCCTCCGGTGCCCCAATCAGGAGACCTCAGTGCAAGCTTCCTCAAACTCGGCCCTCTAGATGTTTTGAGACTACAATTCCCATCAACCCTGACCACTGGTCCTGCTAGCTAGGGATCATGGGAGTTGAAGGCTAAAAACATCTGGAGGGCCGAGTTTAAGGAAGCTTGCCTCACTGCATGCAGAAGGGCTAACTCTTCCCTCCCCCCACTGTTTTCCTGAATAAAATTAATCTCCCAAACTGCTCCTTATCCAGTAGAGCAAAACATACAAGTACTGAACATGTTAGTTAACATATTTGGATGGCATATGTGGAGTCGATGATGTGTACATTATTCCCTTGTGCAGGCCATGCTAATTCCTCCACTGTGCTGTTTGGACCAGTTGGAATTAGCATGGGAGTTGGCACTATCACCACCCAACTTAAGGTCTTGGGTCACTGAATTAAGGAAAAAATATATCATTGCTGTTCATTATCTAGATCCCCAAATATACAAAAAAATAAAAATACATGTGGGGGTTTGTGAATCAGACACTACTATTGAGATATCAACAAGGATGTCTAATTGAGCTATCCCTTACTTCATCATACCTGGCATGATCAATGCCAAAAATGAGGAATGGCTTATTTTGGCAAGAACAACTTACGTGGCTTGATTCCTTGATTTAGCATCTATGACAGTAGAAATTATGCATGTATGTTTTAATATTAGCTCTCAGTTTTTTGACAGTCATAGATGTGCTCTAGCTTGGTGCAAAACTAATGACAGCATAAATATAGGTTTTACTGGGGAATGTTTAATACCGCCCTGTTTCCCTTCAGATCATCGTGTCTTTTTCCTGGATTCTAGTGTTCACTGTACCTCTTGTCTTCTCTTGTCAGAGAGAAGATGGACACTTAAAGGGGACTGAGTTTAAGCCTCTGGTTTATAATTTTAAAAAACATAACATTGTTTGTATATATATGATAGATAGATGATAGATAGATAGATAAGTCTCCTCTCATGTGGAATCCATCACCAGCTAAGATAAGGCATGCTCATACAATCTGCTCTTTCACATGCATGCTAAATGAATTTTTTAATTACTGTGCTCTGATTATTTTCTAGTGTTGTGCTGTTATTTTAACAGTTTTACTCTGGTGTGTATTTTAGATTTTTTGTTTTGTTTTCTCTACATTGCCTTAATATTTTATAAGCTGGGCAGTTTATAAAAACCTTTAACATAAATTATATATCCACAAGGTGATATCCAACTTTAGTCATACTCTAAATATCCCCATTTAAATAAATGGGCTTATATATTTTGATTTCAATGGGTCTGCTCTGGCTGAATATGACTTACGTTGGATATCAACCATGCATTTTAAAAGTTTGCTATTTTACATTTTATTAACAATAAATTTGTTATTTGTTGTTCTAGTTCAGGTTTTAAAAGATCTAAACGTATCTTGAGATTGCCATTTAATTTATAACATGAGTTTTTATCCATGCATGTGTGCTGCAAACACATTATAACCTTTTCACTGTGTACAGTTTCATTTCCATCGAAAAGAAAAGAAAAGAAGAAATACTCTGGCGCTAAACTAATATTTTCTTTATGGTGTAATCGAATTTGCCAAAAATTCATGCTCCTGAACTATTAAAACTCAACCCTGATCTTTTCATGTTATTGCTTTCACCAGCAAAATCAAGGTGGTCTTTAGAAGCCTTCTGTCTGAGACTATGTAATTGAAAACCATGCCCTGAAACTGAAAAGGTTAATTAATGCAGCTTAGATGTGAATGAACCAAGTAATAAGAGGCGAAGTAAGATGACTGTCAGGTTGAAATATGAGTGATAACTTTCCCTTGCACTAATAAGATAGCAACCTTTGACAGTGAGGCATTTGGCTTCCATATGGTATTCAAAGGAGCGAGAAATGAAAAAGAAATGCTGGACATAATATAATAATTATTTTCCAGCCAGGTCTATAATTGGAAATATGGTATTACCTTTCATCAACAATAGCAAATGTGCATCTTTACTGAGTATGTATCTTTTGTTGTGGTTGTCCTTTGTAAGCAGCTGGTTTTATTAAAGAAATACAATAACCCAGCCACAAAACATAACAGGGTTGTTGCTGCTGAAAATACAGTTCTCTGTTATTCCTGTTCTTAATAACACACCACTTCCAAGTCAGCATAGTTTAATAAAATGCTTTCAGCCTCCCAATTTCTTTTCACGTGATTTTTTCTTCTTCTGGAGCTATAAAACCAGGAAATTGTTTTATTACATTGCACAGTATGCTTAATTATGTCTTATGGATCTCCCTCATATTACTAATGACAATTTACATCTTACAGTGAAAGCCTAAAGGTGAATGACAGTGTAATTTGCTCTGCTGTTTAATTTTACAAAATGCTTCCCATCATAGTTTTCCAATAACATAATCAAAAGAGCAGGTTTCTCATAAAGAAATGTTTTAAATACTTGTTTGATCTTTGTCTTTTATTGAATGAGGCACAGCATCATTATTGGCATAAGCTCATTTTAATCCAGCATTAAATACAAACAGGTAAAATGATAATTTCAAGTTATTTCCTTAATAGCCTGCATTCAGAGATAGCTTTTTCATTAAGAGGAACATAAAGTTTTGTGTGTCAACAATAAGAGCACACATACTGACCTGGTTCACATTTAATTCTAAACCAAACCATGACTGAGCATGAATGACCAACTAAGCCTTCTAAGGAACCAACTTAGGAAAGCTTTCCCACCAAACACTGCAACATGCAAAGACGGCCAGCTCTTTTAAGGATGCTCGCAGTGAGGAATTGGTGATAGTGGTGTCATTATCTTTTCCCTAATCTACAGACAAATTTCCTTTCTCTCCTGGTTGCCCCATGGAAACCCCTCTCTCTGCTTGCACAAAAACTCTTTCCCGCACCAGACCAGGCCCCTGCAACCCTACCCACCTGCCACCCCCCTTCCCACACAAAACCCGACATGCCATCATGGCAGGCTCATGCACTGCAAACTCCCTCTTTCACTCCCTGTGCCCCACCCTCTGTTTACACAAAAACTCTCTCAAACTCCTCCTCCCAGCCTCACTCCACCCTCTGCCCATGTCCTGTGATCATTTTCCCTCACAAACTCCCACTCCGACTCTCATTCTCCTCCTCCCACTGAACCTGCACAGTTTTGAGGAGGAGGAGGAGTTGAACTACAGGGGGAGGCCACTTTTTTCCAAAAAAGAAAAAGGATGACTCTGTTTTTCTAGGGATAGGTGGCAACCGTAGGGTGGGACCTCCTTCTGGCAACTCCTGCCGCCAAGCTGATGCCACATGTTTTGGTCTGCTTTCCTTTGGAGCACATCAGTGAGGCCGAGGGGGTGGGGGCCTTGTCGTCTGGGCAGCCCAGGACCTCCATACACACAGCCCAGGCTTGCACCCTGGAAAAGTCACTTCAGTGTGCTGCTCACACAGCAGAAGTAACACAGGAGGCAGCAGTTATGAGTTGCCGGTCTCAGCAGCAGCAGATGCTCTTATTCTTCAATGGTTTTACTTCACCCCCGGAGGCACACTCCATTGTCTCGTGAGACAGATGGATACCAACAACAACCAACAACGGGGGCCTTGAGGAAGGGGCGTGTGGTTTGAGGATAAGAGGCGCATGATAGCCTGAGCCCCCAGAAAGCTAGAGCTGGCCCTAGCTATTGTTAACAGTGTACTGGGCCCAGGAAAGCCTACTGGCATCCCTGAACCTGGGCTCACGGTTTGTTTCACCTAGAGAAGCCAAGAACAAACCATGACTATAGTTTATAGTTTGTCTAGAGTGAACCAACCTTGTTTTTTCCTTCTGAAGAGATGCAGCTTGTTTGTTCATGCTTAACTGTAGTTTGGTTTAGCATTACTTATGAAATGAGCTGAGCTATAGATACTGATTCCCCCCTCACTATTCTCTGTTCAATTAGGCTCATTGCTACTACCATGGTCATGTCCAAGATTATGCCGAGTCTGCAGTAACTCTGAGTACATGTTCTGGACTCAGGTAAGTGGGACAACCTTAAATCATGAGAACACCTAACCTTGCCAGATTAATGGCAAGTGGGCAGTCTTGTTCACCTGTCGAAATGGTTCTGGATGGGAGAGCTCTGGAACCAGCTGGTAAAGGTTCCCACCCCTGGTTTGGCAGACAGCAGAACAGGCAGTTTCCCCTACCCTGTGCTGCTGCAGTTATCTTCTGAAATGGGTAGATCATCTATTTCACTGCTGATGGTAAAACAATGTAATAGACCTCGTCTTCTGAGTCAGAGGAAGAGTTCATCCTTTCCTGACTCTTTACTACCTACTGAACAGAAGTGAGCGTCACAGTGTCTGACTTCCCTTTCCTCCCCTTTATGCTGAATCAGCAGTTTTTTGTACAGTTTTGTCCATCTTGTCTCTTGGTATGGGATGGAGGAAATGCCTTATAGCACTAGTGAACATAGGAAGCAATGTTTTATGCTGAGTCAGGCCAATGAGCCATTTCACTCAGTATTGTTTACCCTGACTCGCTGCGGCTCTCCAGGGTTTTAGACAGAGGTCTGTCAAAGCTACCTGGAGATGCCAGAGATTGAACCTGAGACTTAACCACATGCAAAGCAGATCCTGGACCAGAAATCCCACTGACCTTTAGTTGACACCATGAAAGTTAAGCTGAACAGTGTCTACTCAGAATGAATGTAAGCCCCACTGAGTTACTTACTTCTAGGGATTTAATTCCAGGTAAGTGTGCATCGGATTGCAACCTTCCATGTCACCCCAATTCCCTACTGCTGTGAAGGGATGAACTGTGGTTACAGAAAGAACTTATTTGGGGGACAATCTAGCACTCAGTGCTGCTGTGTGATGAACATGTGATAGCTTTTAAAAACCTATCATTACTTATAAAATATAAATCTGAAAACTGAAGCCCTCAGTAGGAAATAATCAAGAATTCTCTCTGACCTTAAATAAAGCAGAGCTATTTTAAGTTTATATTGTCAACAAAATTAAGACAAAAACCTCTACATTTTGCACATTATTTAGATATTATAAAGGCTATGAACATGGGGGGGGGGGAATCCCCAGAAGAGTGCCACATTTATTTAATTAAGCTTTCTCATAAAGTTAGCAGCTGTGGGAAGTTGTTGGCCACTGCTGGTTGTATCTTTTCAGAGTCTCATTCATGTTGCAGGACGCGCAGTGACTAGGAATGTGTACATGTGGCTGAATAAGTCATCTTCAGTGTCATTCTCAGCTTTATTGAGGGTAACTTAAAACACCACTGCATCCTATCCTCTGTGTACTCCACTGTAAGAGTATATAGCAGGCATCCCCAAACTCGGCCCTCCAGCTGTTTTGGGACTACAATTCCCATCCTTGACCACTGGTCCTGTTAGCTAGGGATGATGGGAGTTGTAGTCCAAAAACAGCTGGAGGGCTGAGTCTGGGGATGCCTGGTATATAGGATCAAGCTTAAGGAATCCAGTGCTGGTAGAGGATATGACTGGCACCTTTGCACCAGCATTGTGATGCAATCCTATCATTGGCATGTTTCACTAGTGAGAATGAGCAAATGTGCAGTTTCCCAAGTGAGGATCATAGAATCATAGCATTGGAAAGGACCCTGAGGATCAACAGGAATATGCTGCTGTCCCTTATGGGATCAAACCTGCAAACTTGGTGTTATCAGCACCACACTCTAACCAACTAAGATCAGGGCCACATCACTCCAAGGTTTGTTCTGTGAGAGGGTGAGCAATCCTACTCTTTGTTCTATGGAACTTACTCCCAGGTAAGGTAAGGGAGTGCAGGATTCCAGCCTTAGTATTCATAGGAAAGCAATTACATCAACGTGTGCTAAAAATAAGACATCTGCCTACTTGCTAGCCCACAATGCCAGCAAGTCACATTAGGCACCTATTAATCTGATGTCCTCAAAAAAGGACAAAATGAAGATAATGATTAAGGAAGGAACGCTATGAAAAAATAACTCTGGTAATTAAGGACAATTATAGCACATGTTATAGCTTTCCATTATTTTATTTTATTGGTGAATATTTGAAAGAAAATAGTTGTTTAGAAACAAATTTTTGATTAGAATGCTGTGTCGATTGGCATGTGATAAGTAAAACCTGATCATTATATTACCCCATACAATATTCTAGATCATCTTGTAGGCTTGGCATAATTTTTAAGACTGTGCCCTCCCAGCTTCCCTGGAGCAGGGTCTTACACACAGGAAAAGTTCTCTTTGCCTAGGGAAGTAGCTAATACTGTGTATTAAGTACCAGTAGCTCATAGCTATTTGGATACAGGAATTAAAGAATCTCTTATACAGCTCAAAGCTTTTGGCAGTAATTACATAAGCCAGAGTTCAGCCACTTTTCAAAAGCAGTAGGAATTATTGCTGTTTATTCCTAAAGATGCTTTCTGAAAGGATCTAGTTAAGCCTTGTAACACCCTGTTGAGAGAGCTAAGTGTTATCCCTATCTTGCAGAAGGAGACTCAGGTGTGGTGTAGAGAGGTGATTTGTACTGCACTATGAAAACTGGAGAGGTAGGTGCTTAGAAGAAATGGAGATATCTTCGTCTCCAGCTCAATACCAGTTTTGCAACAAAGACTGAGCTAGTTTTCATGTTATCCCTCATGGAGGTGATCCACATTCATTGTCAGGAATTAAATTGCGTGTTAGCCCCTGCAGTGAGTTTGATACTAAAGGTGAGTGAGTCCCCATTGATGGAAGAGCGGTCTTGAGCTGAAGAGGAGCAAGTAACAGACTTCTTGCTTCCACACCATCACCTGTACTTTGAGCTCTCTCTTGGATGCCTTCTTGATTTCATTCTTCATTGAACGTAGTGAGAATGTAGACTGGACGTTCCCAATGCAGGGAGGGCATGTGGTGACACAGTCCTGTTTTGGTTCACATATCCAACTTGCAAGCCGTTACATACAAAGGGGAAGGAACAGGAGCACCAGGCAAGCAGGTAGGCACTCAAAGATCTCAGAGCCAGCGCTCAAAGCCTGCTCTACCTGGGTTCTCTGTCTCCCCTCCAACCTGTGTGAAGGAAGGAGAGTGAGTCAAGAAGGCAAAGAAAAGAAGACTTCAGAGTCTATTCCATCAGGATTGTTCCCACTCAACTTCCCACCCACAAAACCGGCTGCACTTGGGAAGAATCCTGAAGATTCATTCATTTTTTAGTGTTGTTTCAATGTGATTTTATTAATGTCTTATTTATTTTCCTTGTAAGCTGTTGAGCTGTCTTGGAAGAATTTCTACTCTTAAATGTGGGGTGACAATGATGTTACAAAGCTGCTTAAAATGGTGTGTGCTTTTGGCACAGTGATCATTGATTGAGCATTGAGCTGAACACATAATTATAAGACTCTTAACAATATGTGCTGAATTCTTCATGCACCCACTCTCACCATTCTCAACAAACCAATTTGGTCTTATTAACTGATCCAAAAAAAAAGTTCTTTTAAATTGATCCTGTTTCCTTGTTTAATTTTGTTTTCATTGGTATTTGCTGGTAGTCATACCCTTTGAAATGTTGAATACCCATACTAAAGTTTAAAGACTGTTGTTTCTGTCTGTTAATTTTTCTTTAGAGTTTTCCAAAACAAGTACACTGCAAAGCAATGGTCACTTGATATCAATTTGATATTTGTATTCCACTTTTCCAGCAAGTGTTGAGCTGAAAGCAGCTCACAATAATCACCATAGTTGTGATAATATCTATATTTTATTTATATAATACATCTATAGATATTATAGTTGCAAACACTATAATATCAAATACAGTAACATATAAATAAAGCAAACAAGAATAAATTCATTAATACAATTAATACAATTTAGTAAAGTCATAATAATTCAAAATATCAGAAAGAGTTGCTGAGCACCAGCCCTGTGCCAGATGACGTCGTCTCTCTGGGAAGAGGAATGTTCATGCATTGCTATAAAATGCAAATGCAGTTTGGCACTGGGCTGCAGGGTTTAGGCACAGAGAAACAATATATTCATTGTAGCGAACTGTATGCCAAGATTACAGTATGCAGAATTTATAGTTTGTGCCCCATTGGGGTTTGATCTAAACATATGCTATTCTTTCATACTTATTGAAAATCTGTCACTTTGTTGCAAACCAAGCACACAACATAGCACTATAAAGGAATGCATCATTTATTTGTTTTATACTACAGGGGACTTATTTTGTTTGAGGATAATGCCTATATTTTGGAGCCACTGGAAGGTGCTACAAATGAACATATAATCTACCAAGCAAGGGACTTAAAACTAGCTCTGGGTTCTTGTGGTCATCATCTCAACATCTCAGGCATCACTCCGGAGGATACCGTACAATTTATCCAGAAATTTGCTAGCAGGGTAGGTGGAAATTGTACTTTTCTCCTTCATGGTTTTAAAGAATCAAATCTCGGCAAATCTGACATTATGTCTCCATATCTTGGGGTAAAGTCTGTTTTGAAGCATATTGCAGCAATACATGGCAAAAGTAGAGAATATTTGGGAAAGCTGGATTACTTTGTACATTGTGCTATTGCTGGGAAAAGGTTCACATCCACTGTTTATTTTTCCATTTTGTGAATCTTCCTTATTAACTATTCAAGCCACTTGAATTTCTAAGCAGCATCTTTTGTCAGCTAAAGGTTAAATATGTCTGCATAATGTTTAATGACTAAATGCTTTGTGGCAAGGATGGGGGTCCTGTAGCCCTCTGGATATGGTTGGGCTTCCAACTCCTGTCAACCCCGGTCAGCATGGCCAATGGTCAGGGATGATGGGAGCTGCAGTCCAGCAGCATCTGTAGGGCCATAAGCTGCCTATCTCTGCTTTACAGAAATAGGTTGCCATCTGTAGTTTGTCCCTATAATTCTTTCTGATAGCTAGCGGATCAACAGATCAACAAGTGCTGCTAGTGGCCTGATTTCTGTTACTATTCTAATAACAAACTCCAAATTTAGGAAAAGAGTTTCCTAATGACTAAAGACTATTATGGAAGATTCTGCTGTTGAAAAATTATAAATGCCCCAGTCAGTTACACTGTTAAAGTATAGGGTCTCAAACATTTTCCCCATTGGTATATCACTTGAATAAAAATGCATATCAAGATAATGGGAGCTACATACTGTGTAATGAAATGGGAAGAGGTTTTGGCAGATACAGCAAATAAGACCACAGATTTATATATGCATTAAGTAAGCATTAAAGAGAGGGGTCAGGGAATAATGTGGTAGCAGGAATCTGTCTAAAGTACTTATTGCATGAGAAGTATTGTAGTGCATAAGGCACATTGGCTATGTAACCCACTTATCATTTTTATTAAGTTCAAATTAGGTACACCAGCCTAGCCCAACATCAAGGAGTATTATTTATATGATGGAACAAATGCATTTGCATTGTATTAGCATTAAAAGGTACATTTCCAAATATTATTGCTCCTTACCGCATGCTTCTAAAATCCATTTTACCATTGTATGTGCTGCAGCTGTACAATGGATGTGTAGACTGTTTCAGTTCATTAACACTAGAACAGCTCATCTATAAATGTACAGAGAGTTCCATATCAGAATAACCAGTCTTGCAAAATAATTTATAAAAGTGAGGGAGCCATGACCAACGTACTATATAAACACATGTGATCTTCAAGGCTGTGACAGATTCTATGCCAACATAGTACACATATGGGTTGGGTTCAAACTTCCACCAGCAGAAGAGGAGAAGCACTTTTTTGCCTGCAGACCCTCAGCACCACATCCCAGACTGTTCTGGATGTTTGGGAGACAGAGGTAGTGCAGTTGTATGCATTGGGAGTGGAAAAATCAGCTGAAGTTCCCTCAGTTAGTGGGATCCCTCTGCTGAACAGTAGCTTTCCATAGGCAGAAAAAACCTTTCCCATTTGGTGCAGGTGACATCCGAATTCAGCCTTATATATTTAAGGTTCCATTCATATAGCTTCTGTACTGAATAAGTTCCAAAGAGTAAAAGTCACACACACACACACACACACACACACACACACATACAAATACTGTATGGAATAATTAGATCACCTTAATAAAAAGGAAATAGCTGCTGTTTAAAATGGGGGATTTTATTTTTAATATATTTCTCCAAATATATTTCGATAAGTACCGATATGTTTCAAAAGTGTTTCAATTCAGCTTTAAGATAAATGATCTAAAAGGGATTTAAATGAGTTTTTTATAAAAAAAATCTCTGGCCTTGTACATATATTATAAGTTACAGGGAAGCAAGTTTACAGACAAGCATGTGTTCTGGTCTAGATATTTAAGATGCACTCAGATACCTCTATGGAGCTCACAACACATTCCTATTCACATTAATAGGGATATTTGATCTGCACACACGTCCTTTGTTTCCAGTTAATAAGCTCCTTTGTATGAAAAGCACTTTCTCCAAGCAGACTTCACTGTAACAGAGCAGTTCACTCCAGAATAAATCCTAACACATGAGACAAAACAAATCAAAGGCAATTTTCAGCAAGGCTGCAGATAAACTCCATAGCTTGTTTAAAGACTTGAAAAAGTGGTGGTTTTTTTCTTCCTAAAATGATAATCCTTATTTGCTTCAGATGGAAATAGAATTTCAGGAAGCATGTAGTGGCCATTTTAAAATCTTATTACACGAAGAGATGATCGTTTACAGATTTCAGCCACTTTAAAAACTCAGCATTAGGTTCCTTTCCTCACAGCTTTCCTCAGAAATCTCAGGATGTGGTAGCGTGCAAAGACATGTGGTTGGAACTGCCAACAATTACATCTCCATGTGCTTTCAGCCACCACGGAATAAGCTTCTCTGAAGCTACTTTAGGGTTCTTGCTTATCTGTTTTGACACTAGATTAAATAAAAAGAATCCTGCAGAGACTGTGAAATAATGTGTGGTGAAACAAGGACTCTAAACTGTTTTTTCCCCCTTTGCATTTACATAGTTTGTAAATATGTTATTTTGCTTAATTATTTTGTGTTTGTGTTGTTGTTGTTTTAAAAAAATTACGGTCTTGGATGAATGAGGAGTTGATTGCACTATGAAAGCTGTGCTGTGCAAGCAGAGAGAAGTGATAATTAGGTGTATTTTAGAAACAAATGGTCTGTCTAAGAAACGCATCCTCCAGACAAGTCATGGAGCAGATTAATAATGTTAATCAGACATAAGAAGTTCAGGAGCTTGCATCATATCTCCAAGAGCTCTTTTGTCCCATTTGTTTTTATTTTGAGGTAGTTCAAATTCTTTGGAGCATGAAAATGCTGCTCATTTGGCTGTTTGTACTGTTTGTGAAGATGAATCTTGAGTATATCTCAAAATATCACTGTTGTGAACCTTTTCAGCCAAGCAGGAATATTTTATGTCTTCTACCTTTAGTGAACTAGCTTGGAAGGCTTGCTAAACAATGGCTTGATTAGAAGGGGAAATCAACAACTAAGCCCTGTGCACAAGAAAAGGTAGAAGGAGAGATCAATGAGGGCAGCTTCCTTTCCCCCCAAGAATGCTCCCGAGAGTGATGCTATGTCATAAATTTAGCATCATTCCAACTTTGTCACTTTAAAAGCAGAAAACCATTCCAATGGGCTCCTGAAGCAGCACTTCTGCCATATTACATGGCAGCAAATCATTTTTGTGTTTAAAGTAGGGCAAGAGAATACTTGGCCACCCCATTTGGAATGCTAAGTTGCCCCACTCCAAAAGTCACCAGATACACTACCCCCCCACACACCTTTGTGGTAGATTAATGGGCACACAAAAGTAGGAGTATTCTGTCCAATATTACTGCAACAGATTGCAGACTCAGGAATTTCACATTTAAAAATGAAAGAGCTTCTGCATATTTGGTACTCTTGTCATGAGACACACATGCTCATATTTTGTCAAGACATCAACACTGATAAATGAACTATTTCACAAAGAGTATTCCATCAATGAACAAATAAACTTCCTTATTAAATCCTGCTGGAAACTCCAGGTTCAGACTGTTTCAGTCTCTTTCAGGAATCTAGAATTTGAAATGTCTACATTTGGGTTAAAGTTCATTAAACTGGAAGCCGTTTTCTTAGATTCTGTACAGTCCACAATTATTTAATATGATAAGCCGAAAACAGCTAGATCAAATTTGATGTTTCATCCCGCTCCAAACTTTTGCCAAACTTAGAAAATAGTGCTGACGAGCTTACTTGACATGGAGCATCCTGGCACCACATATGACATATGACATTGTCCAACAACCTTGTTGAAGCTAAGGAGGTCTGGGACTGGTCTGGTCAGTACGTGGATGGAAGTCCACCCAAGAACCTCATCTGTACTAAAACTTTGTCGGTTGTGACATTATTGCTAACTATGGTTTAGCCATAGTTCCATGATGGAAGAGAGGTGCAATACAAATTTCATTTTACACACACACACACACACACACACACACACACACACACAATATGAAGTAAATACTGTTAGTGATATTTAAATTGTATTATAACATACATATAAGATATCTAGAGACCTAGGTGTCCTTGGATTACTAATAGCATTAATCTGATCTCTTTCCTCTGTGTTTTAACTTGTATTTTAGTTTAATTATGTTTTTAACTGGCTGCTTTTTATCTGCCCTAATCTGATTTTATTATGATACTTTTTTGTTGATTATGATACTGTTTACTTGCTTTTGTTGTTGTTGTTATCTGCCTTTAGCATTTTTTTTAATAGGGAAAGGGAATATATAAAAATAAACAAATATCTTTGTTTCGGTAGCACAAGAGGGAAACCCTGAAATCTACCAAGTACGTGGAACTCATTATTGTGGCCGATAATCGAGAGGTACACAACTTCTAAAGTTAAAAGTGTGAAGAAATATATTTGCAAGGGGGTTGTATAAAACTAGTGGAATGATATGCCTTGGAAATTCATTTTCTTTGAGAGAAGGAATCAGATAAATACTTCACTGTCCTCATGTTGTTGCTTCATTGATATCTATGATATAAAAAAACTGATAAAACGATAATACTTCTTTAAATTAGTGTGGTGGACTAACCTATTCCATGGTAAAGAAATATTAATGGTAAATGCAGTGTTCCACTCTCTGCCTACATGTTTTAAAAGATGTAGCATAGCTTAGTGTAAGAATGCAGGCATTGCATTTATAAGGTCCCAGGTTCAGTTCTTGACATCTCCTCCATGGCCTGAAACCATGGAGACTCTGCAACAATGACAGTAGGCAGCATTAGGCTAGATAGAGCTTGGTATGGTCATCTTTGCCGGCCGGCGGCATTAAATTTCTACTCACGACTGACAGCCTAGAAACCATATTTGTGGACTTCTGTATATACATTATATTACATTAAGTGAACAGTAGTGCTCCAGTGAGCTACCCAAGTGAAACAAGGTGCAACCCAATTCAAGGGTTGTAAAGTTTGATGTGTAGCATACACAGATGAACGAATCTGCCTATCTCAGTTTATCACATTCTCTCCTTTTTCAATTTTAAGTACAGCATGAAAAAGTGTATGTATTTTTGTTCGCATTTCTCCAACCACCTGCATTTTCAACCAAATTTTCCCCAACATAATGCATTTTTTGATGTTCTTTTCATAAATGTGTACACATCTGTGCACACTTTTCCAAAATAAATTCTTTTTATCCACGTTTTTGGGTTAGAGAACTGTATCGCAAAATTCAGAGAAGTGAATTTCAAAGGATAGCTATATTTCCACATATTTGTGTGGGAAGTGCTAATTAATTAGATTCACATTAAAATATATGCGGGCATCCTAAATATAATATAATGTATAATGCTGTCTCTGTTACTAAGATGTACGTAAAGAATTCCAGTTTCTGCCAAGTCTCCACACTGATTTGCAAGGCATGCTAAGGTGTTACAAATAGTTAAGCCTCTTTGCAGGTATCTCAAAGCAAGAAGTGGGGGGGGGGGGGGAGAAAGAAATCCCTATCCCTAAATTCGCTAATTCATACTAATGAAATGTGCATGGATTCAGGAAACATAATTCTTGAATGCTTGGAGCTACATTGCATTATTTAATTTTCACCCAACAGAACTAAGACTATGATTGGCTTGCATTAATAATACCAATTCTGTGGTGTAGGTTCTTTAGATACAGTTTGCCGGTTACTGAATTAAGCAAGGCTGCATAAATTGCTGAGCATTTGCAAAAGAGCTTCAAAACAAATACACAAGACAGATGGTTGAAAGTATCTCAACTTTCTGAAGTGCAACCAAAAATGAAAAACCTCGTATTGAAATGTTTTCCAATTTGCATTTTCCCTCATTCAGAATGACAGACGTTGCCTCTTCAACACCTCTGCTTAAACAGCAGAATTGCTTTCTTCCTATGGCAGAGAGACAGCTAAAATGAGAGCCTTTTTCTTTGCACAATAAGATGGATCCCAGTGAGTCAGCTGTGTGGGAGCAGGATGAGAATCCCTTTTTTGTTGTTTGAAAAACCACACCCCTTCGCACAATGTTTGCTTGTTTTAAGGCCTACGTGGGTTCTACTGTCGGTAATAGGAGCTTACTATGGGCCCATATTGTATGTAAAACTCATATGTCATTCAATGTCTTCTTGGAGAATGCAAATAATGTCTGCAGAATAATGAGTATAATACTCATGAGTTGATGGTTCTTTGTTACTATTTTTTGTAGTTTCAGAGACAGGGCAAAGACGTGGAGAAAGTGAAGCTGAGGCTGATAGAAATTGCCAACTATGTTGATAAGGTATCATTTGTGTTTTATGTTTAGTGGCAGTTCTCACTCAGGGCCACCAGTATGTAAATGAAGGATTGAAAACTGTCGCTCCTGATTGGTTAGCTAGTTGTGAGTTGTTACTGTTTCAAGTTAATTAGTATTATATAAAGCAGCCAGCTAGGTTGCAGTCAGTCTGATTCCAGGAGCAGTTCTAACTGCTGCAATAAAGAGCTGTGAATCCAACAGAGCTGTGTCCTTCATCCATCTTTTCCACTATTCAACAGTTTTTTAAAAGGACAACGATGCTTTCTGTTGCTGGGAAGTAGTCTACTTTCTAACAATAGCAAACCTGCTCTTACTGAAGTCATTCCCCATTGAGAAAATGTGTGTGGAAAGGGGAAACACAGGTGACTCCCCACTTATGCATGAGTCACGTTCCAGGCCCCCCCTCCACATAAGTGAAATTGTATAAAGTGGGGAGCATCTCTAAACATCCTTTAGACACCCTCTCTGCTGCTCTCTCTTAAGTCCATACTAAGAAATCTATATTCAAAGATATCCACAACTAAAATTGAAGTTCTGTGGCTGGCAGGAGGCTGAAGTATGTGTGGGAAAGCTGCTGCTGCTGTGCCACCCCGCACACCAACTGTAAGGCAAGGAGGCGGAGCAGCATAAACAAAGCCCCAATGCACCTCTGGTCTCTTTGGGACTGATGTCCTCCTTGAGCTCTGGGGAGAGTCTCCTTGAGGACTCTCCTGCTCTCTCCCACCATTCCTGGAGTTGAATTGAATTATTTAATCACTTTCCGGCACCACATGTGTACACAGTCATGTGCAAATGGAACACACATAAGTGGGGAGGCACCTGTATAATGACCATTAATTAATTAGATACACTTCAATAGAGAAGAAGCTTACAACTACAAGTCACCTGCCAGATCTCAAATGTCTGCTAGGCTAAGCAATCTCACCGTTGAGAGAGAGTTCCATCCTTATTTCAGGCATTCAGGGCATATTTTTGTTGAAGTACAACTCACATAGATCTGCAGTGCAATCGCTGACCCACTTATAATCCAGTTGTCATCTATGAAGTTAGATATGTTCATTGCATTTTATATATCTATGTATAAACGTTTCACCCATGCCTGACCATCCTGGGGTGTTAGAAGCAGGGCAGGTGCAACCAGAGAGCATGATCTAACTTCCTTCTTCACTGCATGTAAAATGTTGCCCATTCTAGGCCTCCATTGTCATGTGACAAAGACACATGAGAGCAGAAGCAGCAAAGCAGGCTGGGAAGTGCTGGGACTGCAGTCATTTGGGCCTACTAAAGTTATTTAGGCTTAACTGCTAACTGTTGAGTCACTCTGACTTGTGGCTTAGCAGCCAGTTTCACTTTTGTGTTCTCTGTAAGATGTCAGTGAGAGTCTGTCTGTTTCAGTTGTGAACAGAGTCAGTATGTAATCTCAGTCAAACTGTTTGGAACCATGTTGTTTATGAAGAAGTTTATTTTAATTCAGTACAGCTTTTATTCTTTAAAACTCTGCATCATTAATTTACACTGCGCGTCATCCATCGTGTAAGCTGTTTATACAGCCATATTCTACTTTCTAATTTGAAATAAAATTACAAATAAAACCCAGCATGTTAATTTGGCTGTTTCATCAGTTCTATAGGTCACTAAATATACGAATAGCCTTGGTTGGAGTGGAAGTCTGGAATGACATGGATAAGTGCGCAATAACCCAGGACCCCTTCACCAGCCTTCATGAGTTTTTGGACTGGCGAAAGTTGAAACTTCTACCTCGTAAACCCCATGACAATGCACAACTAGTGAGGTACGTCCACGGATGCAAGAACTGCACACGGAGCAAAGGTTTCTTACTCTAAAAAATAAAATAAAAAATAAGTGTTACAAAAGTCTAGAAATTCCAGACTGTTCCCACACTCCAGATTGCTCCCAAACTTCCTCACTCCAGTTGATGGGCCACAGTGGCTTCTTGGTATTGGCTCCTGAAGAGTTGAGGGTGATAAAATGGTTGTGGGGCCTGCTAGAGAACAAAATAACAGAAGGGTCATAATTAATGTGGCCAAACACAGGTGACTTCCTCTGTGGTGGTGATAGTATCAAAGAATCTCACTTCCTTATCACACAGTGTCAAGCAGGGGCTTTTTTCTAGAGGCTGTGGAGTTAAAAACTTAGAGCCCTTGAAGTCTTGCTGTTTATTTTGTGAATAATATCTCTTGTATTCATACTGACCTTTGACAGAGTCAGAGATGGATGCAGCTAGGACGTCATCTAGTCATGTCACTATGGATATTTTCACCTTTTACAGTCGTGAGAAACAGCTTGGAGGCCTTCCACTTCTGTCCTGGATTCTTGCCCTTCTTGACTATTGAAATTGGCCAGGGCTGGGCAGGAGACAATTGACTCAGGGGTGGCTAATTCCTTTCTGAGAGAATATAGGTCCTTACTGCACTAAAGGAGATAGCAGCAAAGCCTTTATTATTGGTTTTGGATTATATTTAGTAAAATAAAGAGGTTACCATTGAATGTGGGCTAAGCCTGCCTTCTAAAGTTGAATGTGGTTTTTAAAAAACACACACTTTCTTTTCTTCCATCAGTGGAGCTTATTTCCAAGGTACTACCATTGGTATGGCACCTATAATGAGCATGTGTACTGCAGAGCAGTCTGGAGGTATTGTTATGGTAAGTACCAAGTCCATTTCTATTGTTGTTATTTATTGTTGTTATTCTTGTTTCAAGAAATTATGATAATTTATTAAAGAGAAGCCACTACTTAGCCTTGTAATGAAATATCATCATTTAATGTTTTCTTTGTTGTCTCCTTTCAGAGTAGTGAACCGAAACCAAAACAGCCTCACAGAATAAAAAAATATAAATTTATAATTTATCTTTTTATTTCTATGCTTTGTACGAAAACTCTCCCAAAATTATTTATGAGGCATGCTGCATTTTTGCTATGGGCCAGAGAGAAATAATTACAAGCACTCTTACCTAATTGCTTATTTTTCAATTTACCACTAATAGCTTTTATTATAAGTCAGATGACAAAAGACAACAGGTGGTAGTAACTATAACAAAGCTTTTGTGTTATCAGCATAGCTCTTTAGAATATGTTCATGTTTTTGTTGCCTTTCCAGCACAGTGTGTCTGTGTGTTCATTTTAGCTTCTATTAGAACTTGTCACTTTTAATAAGTAAGGTGCACGCATTTCAAGTTGCCTAAAGTTAAAGGTCAGCGGGTGGCGCTGTGGTCTAAACCACTGAGCCTCTTGGGCTTGCCGATCAGAAGATCTGTGGTTCAAATCCCTGCAACGGGGTGAGCTCCCGTTGCTTAGTCCCAGCTACTGCCAACCTAGCAGTTCGAAAGCACGCCCAAAAAGTGCAAGTACCGTAGATTCTGGCGTATTAGGCGACTGGGCGTATAAGACGACCCCCCAAATTGGCAGCTGCCAATTTGGGGGGGTTGTCTTATATGCTTTGGCAGCTTCGCTGGGCAGCGGCAGTGGACGGCGGGTTCCACGCTGGGAGGAAGCTGCCCAGTGAAGCCGGCTTAGCATTTCTGGGCAGCGTCTCCGGGCAGCTTTCTCCCTGCACGGAGTCCGCCGTCCACTGCAGCCATACCCGGCGTATAAGATGACCCCCAACTTTTTAACCTCTTTTCCAGGGTTAAAAAGTCATCTTATACGCCGGAATCTACAGTAGATAAATAGGTACGGCTCCGTTGGGAAGGTAAACTGTGTTTCCGTGCGCTGCTCTGGTTTCAGTGTTCCATTGCGCCAGAAGCAGCTTAGTCATGCTGGCCACATGACCTGGAAAAACTGTCTGCGGACAAACGCCGGCTCCCTCGGCCTGTAAAGCGAGATGAGCGCCGCAACCCCAGAGTCATCTGTGACTGGACTTTACTGTCAGGGGTCCTTTACCTTAATCTTGATTAAGTTTTAGAGTGAGATGTAGCAGTGGTTCAAAAGTGGCCAAGGCTACAGGATACTTATCTGGGCACAAGGTATGCTTATATTTATCTCTCCAGCTAATTAGCACTGGAAACCTATTGTGTGAATGCACTATGGGATATTGAGGGCTGTGCATGCATTATCTGTCTCAAATGAGGCAGCTGAGGAGTAGAAAAGGAGGAAATTTAAGTGCACTAAGAAGATATGGACACTGAAAGGGGGGCGGTGAGCAATGGCACAAGTCTGAGTAACAGGGATGGAGGGATATTGGAGGGGTGCTGTTTTTTTAAGAAAACAAACCAGTTTCAACAAGGAGAAATAGCAGAGATGGATACAACACCTTAGCTAACCCATGTTTTCATATTGCAAACTGCCCTGTGACCCTTGGCTGAAGGGCAGTATAGTAAGGTAGGTAGGTAAGTAAGTAAGTAAGTGCTGTAAATAAGTAAATAAATGAACAATAACAGAGCCTTCCTGAACTCCCTTCTCACTGTTTTAAACTGCCACTTCCCCAATGCTACCCTCTGTTTGTTCAAATGTTTGACAACTGGAAAGAGCTGGGGGGGGGGGAGAATAAATTAGAAACACATCAATCTCAGTTTTCTTCTAGTATCACATATTTTTCTCATCCTCAGGGTAAATGCTTTCAGTTGTTTAATTCAAAATGTGTTCAAGCAATCTCTTTTGCTGTGACATTGCATTTCCTGTGTTGAAGAAATAGCTCTAGATAACTAGTAAAATTATATTCAAAATGAACCAAATAGTTCTCCTCTTTACATGGTAATAATACTGACATGTTAAAGCCCTATCGTTTGCTGCCCTGGTCCATCTGTGGGAGTACGCTTGCTTTTATTTATTGTATAACTGTATTGAATTAATATGTTTACAATACAGAATAAGTGTCTGAAAGCATGAAACATGGTTTGGAGATCAGTTTGCCTTTTCCGGATTAAGAGAAAGCTTAACATTTCCTTGTATACAGAAAGAAAATAGTTGTGTACAGATCAAGCATTTCAAATTCTTCTTCCCTCTTTCTCTACCCACCCCCACTGCCAAATTGATCCAAATTACAACACTGGGTTTTTTTCATTGAACTTCTAAAAAACTACATATGTAGAGTCAGGACTGATGATATGTGTATTTATTAAATACATTGGTAATTCAGGGCTCATAGGAGTGGAGATGACTCACTCTAGACATTAACACTCTATTATTTGCAAAACAGTACTATATAGAAGGATTTTAAAATGTTTAGCTACCACTTTAGTTTTCCTTTGCACTGCAGTTGTCTGTAATTGCCAAGATTGCGTTTCAACATTTTTTTGAAATTTGGGGAGGGGGGTAAGAAGAACTAGACTGATAACACAATTTTGATAACACAGTGCAGAGTTTGTATTTGGTATTGAAAGTTTCATGAAATTGAAACTCATCTTTCAAAATTTATTTATATGGTATGCCTGAGCTGAGATGAGAAGGTGGATGTCATTCAGTACAGTGGTACCTTGGGTTAAGTACTTAATTCGTTCCGGAGGTCCGTTCTTAACCTTAAACTGTTCTTAACCTGAAGCACCACTTTAGCTAATGGGGCCTCCTGCTGCTGTCGCGCTGCCGCTGCACGATTTATGTTCTTATCCTGAAGCAAAGTTCTTAACCTGAGGTACTATTTCTGGGTTAGCGGAGTCTGTAACCTGAAGCGTATGTAACCCGAAGTACCACTGTATTCTTCTCCCTGCAAAAGAGAGTTCTCTTCTGGTAATAAATTGGGTCGGTACACAGACAAGGGCAAAAATGTCCATAGTATGAGACTGGGGGAAAGGAAACAAAGTCCCAAATTGCCAAGGCTGCACCCCGTAATATTTGGCAGCATTTCTCACCTGGCTTCCCGAAACCGAGACTTGCTGCCATTTACTGAGAGGGAGGGGCAGGGAGCTTAGTGTTGCACAGGTGCAGTAGAAGAGCCAATCCAGTGCTCTTGTGCCAGCACCATGCTGAGCTCCCAGCTGTTTTGCCCCTTCACCTCTCTCTCTCAACTACCAGCAGCAATGCATGACATTGAGAAGCCAGGTGAGAAACATTGGCCTGCGAGCTGCTACTGGGTGCACTGCAAGGTGCAATAAAATCATCCACACACTGCAGGAATACAAGAAGAATCAGCCAGCTGCCTCTGCAAAACAGGAGCCTGTTCCTATAACAGTAATAGTACTTCACTTGATCTCATTGATAATGCTACAAACAGCCAAATTTTGATTGAATAAATACTGTTATAACACATCTTACTCAGTAAATGATCCATGATTTACTGGGATCATGCAGTTTGGGAGAGTGGGGGGCCACCAGGGGGCGCATTGGAAGATGGCCGACAATAACATCTCTCCGACCCACACGAGGTAATTAAGAGGCTGTGATGGCAGTATGCAGCCTCCCTTGCCCCCCCCCCAAGGGAATGGGGGGGCTGCCTTGCCAGCTGTGTCCATAATTCACCCCCGGATTTGAAAGAAGGGGGTGCGGACACTTGGCACGAAACCCTCGGGTGAGGTCGGCTCTCCCTGACGCTGTCTCTAATCGCGCACTGGTTCGCATTAGCTCGAAATATATAATTGGAAATATATAATTGGAAAGAAGCTAATGCACATATATCAAGTGAAGATTGGGAGTAAAGACTGCTGATTAATGGGATCTCTGCGAGCGGAGCGACGGGCTGGACAAATAAATCAAGTGAAGAATCATCATTAAAAGACTGGTATGTTGGAGTGAAACGGAAAGGGGGGGAGGAAAAAACTTTTCTTATTTTGTCTTATGTGAGTACCAATAACCCTCCCCTCCAGAGAGAAGAATCGTTGCTAATTACTAATCACAAGCAGGAGTTAAGAACTGTGTGGAAATGAATTACTGATCAAAGAGAGGACTGGTGGAAACATCGGGGAATAGAAAGAAAGTTTTATGACGCAGTTACAAATGGACTTCCCTTAAGACAGGCTTGCCCATAGGAGGACGAGGGGGAGGAGGACCAGGGTCATCGGAATGTGAATGTATGGTTATCGGAATGTGATCTTGACCTGGCAGGTCCCCCTGAGATATAGATTAGCAAGCCTGTGGAAATCAATGGACAGACTGTGGGAATGTTCTTTACGGAGGTGTGGAAATGGCGTCTGTCCTTTATGTGATATGACTCTTGGAGAGTGTAAAACCCACACAGAATATGTTTGTTTGCAACCGCTTGTGAAGATTATCAGAGATCACAAAGAAAGGAATATATGATAACAACAAGAAGATGAGGAAAATAACAAAGAGATTATCTGGACAGAACTGGACAGAACTGTTTAATTAAAGCAGCAGCAGCAAGAGTGAAGTTTGGATCCCTTTCGGAGCTTGAAGTATGGGTACCCCCAACAAAATTTTTAAAAATCTGGCTGTATAATTTGGAACTAATGTGATTTGGAATTAATGTGATTTGATTGGCCTGTTAATAAAACATGCAGTTTGGGAGAAAAAATGGTATCCAAGAAGCAACAGAGGGGAGAACAAAGTGACTTATGATCAAAACAAAAATAAAGAAAGCTACAGTTGTGTGTTTTTTCAGGAACACTTAGTGTCTTCCTAAAAAATAAGTGAAATTTTGGTCTGATTCTAATGTATTCAGAAGTACTAAATGACATGCAACTTTTGATAAAGTGCATTCAGATTTCAGAGAGTGATGCCTTTTATGAATTGATTGTACTTTCAATTTTTCATTCACTAGAGAGTTCAATTATTCATACTATTAACAGAAGCCCCTTAAACAGAAAATTGTGAAATCCAAGCCAATAATTTATTAGGAGTTTCATTTTACTTTTTAATTAAGCTTTTAGACAGTTCTAAGCTTTTACTCTCTGTACACATCAGAATGCTTGAAAGGTTATGAAGAAGAGTGATTTTAGATGAATAAATTCATATGTGCTTTTAGAAAAGGCAGATGAACATAGTAATTCCATTTACTGACTGATAAACAGGAGATCAGCCATTTATATTACATGTTTTATGCATTTTTCTTTTTTAGAGAACTTTTATAAGAAGGTCAGTTTTTCAAAAGGAATAGATGGATGCCACAGCGAACAATATAAAAAAGTTTTTAAATGTTTGTGCCAGTCAACCAAAATAGCTTTCAGTCAACGAAAATAGTTTCTGCAAGAATGTTTCTTGTCCAGAAAAAAAGAAATGAATACCACCATTAATTTTACTGACAACACAGACCTTCCGGGGCTTGCCCTGTAAACTGCATGTCATTTGTACTAATGTGCTGGTAGCGTAGCGAGCACATGTTTTCTACTGTCCATTTTGTAGAATGAGCCATTTTCTGATGCGCCACTTCCGCCTTTTGATAAATTAGTTAGGTTCACAAGTACATTTACATCAGTTCATTTCTCTGCAGTTGTTTAATGACACTTGAACATGTGAAATGGCACGGTTGAAAAGCATGATATGAATATGAAACTTCTTAGATGGCCCATTCAAGCATTCAAGTCATCACTTGGTCTTGCATTCATCATGTGCATGCATGTGTGAACCAAGCCATGGATGAGTCCATATACCAGCCTCCATCACACGACAGTAGGGTTGAGGTAGGGGTAAGGACCCCTCACAAGTCACCGTATGGGTCTTTCCAGACATGTGGCCCAGTTCATACACAAAAGCAGCAGTTTGAGTGGACCGCATGAAACCCAACTGTGCAGAGAAAGCTCTGTGTTGCCAGCTATTTGTGTAAAGTAGCTTTCAGCGATGCCAGTGCAATCCTGATGTGTTTGGGATTTGTATTGCTAGACCTGGCACTTACAAAACTATGTCAGGGGCCTACTGGCACATAAACAACTTTCCCTGTGGCACTACCTCCAGATGACTGCATTTTCAAGCAACTTCTCAATGCTGTCTGCATGGAAGAATAAGGCAAATGGGCAGGATCTTGGTGGTTTTGTTTATTTACATTAATAACACTGTAATTACTCTTGCCATGCACCACATCTATAACAGTACGTAATTAGCTTGGTCATTTATCACTGTGTTAGGCTATATTATTTCATCCTTTTTAATAAAATGCTTTACTTTTATCTCTCTCTATTTTTTGTTTTGTTTTAAGGACCATTCTGACAGCCCTCTGGGAGCAGCAGTAACTCTGGCACATGAGTTGGGCCATAATTTTGGGATGAACCATGATACACTGGAAAGGGGTTGCAACTGCAAAGCATCTGCTGACAAAGGAGGCTGCATCATGAACCCTTCAACAGGGTAAGTGCAAGTACTGAACAAGCTTTGTTTGGGAGGAAAAAAGGTAGCTAGAACTGTGGGTGCAATATAACTTTCCTCTCGCTCTCTTCTCCACCCCAAAATCTGTTCTGGAGGGTTGGGGTGGGGCAGACCCAGAACATATTTAAGGAGCTTGCTGTAAGACAAGAGGCTAAGGAATTTCTTTTCCTCAGCCAAAATAGCTTGTGCTATTTAGTTGGATACAGTCCTTTGTTTTTATTCCAGGAAGCATTTTAAGCAAAGGTTTACATCCTGTTTATGCCAATTAGACTTTATCACAGACCCTTCTCCATAATCTGTGACAAATTATGTTGTTGAGAGGGAAACTTTAATCCCTAGAGGATAGCTTTAATCCCCCCTCTTTGTTATTAAAAGAAAATGTGCAAAGCAATTAACGTGTATTACTATTGTTGTTTTCCCCTACTAGTATGTGAGAAAAAGCAGGGGAGGTCATAAGAAATAAACCATAGCAAATAGGGGAGCAGGTTTGGTGCTTGTTTATCTGTGTTTCCTGCTGCAAAACTGCATTAATACCAAGAGCTTTCAATATAAACTGAAGACAATCTTTGTTTCTGTGATGTCTGATGTGCTTTCTTTCATCTCAATTGGCTGGGGTCTCACTAAAGTTGCCTCAGTCCAAAAATGCAATTGTTACCCAGTGCATTCTTCATTCCTAGCCATCTTTCACAGCTGATAGAGTTATGACAAGTGAGATCAATTTAGTATGCAATTTGCTAGGTGGAGGTGCACGGTATCTCAGAAGTAAATGCTATAAAGAACTACTGAAGCATGTTAGTCATGAAAGGAAGGTTTTCTCTTCTCTTTTCTTTTTTTTAACTTCAGCTTTTGAAGTTTGAGGATGCCTTCATGCTTTCTGTTCAAAACAAGAGTTTTAGTGATGTGACTAAGGGGTCATCCAGACTTGCGCTTGTGCTGTGCTCTGCTTGACCCACACTTTCTAGGCACGGGTCCGATTGCTTTCCCCCTTGCCTTTCTCCTTTCCAAGGGAAAACCCGCTCTTCAGCAATAAAAAGGAACAAATAGCAATCCAAGGAAACCCTGAATTGCCATTTGTTCTGATGGAGCACTAAAGAGCAGTTTTCCCAAGGGGATGAAGCAGTGGGACAAGAGGAAGTATGAATTAGCCCTTAGGCTATGTACACCTTAGTAGCTTAAAATCCAGTGAGGCTATCCCCCCGTCCCCACTGCATTTCAAGTTGCATTTGCACTTCTTGTACGTACTGGGAGGGGGGCAGGGGTGTCTTCACCCTGTACAAATGTTATAAATAGATGAGCAAATGTTTAATCATCGGTGTATAGATGTATCTGAACAGTCAAATAATACATGATCAAATTCTTTCCCGAATAATAAATCTTCAGAAATGACAGGAATGTGCGAGCTAAAGGAGCTTCAGAAATGTCTTTCTTCCTCCAGGTCAAGCAAACCCCTAGTGTACATGCAGAACTTTTTAGATCCACAGACATTAGTGACTCTTTTCAATAGGTTTTCTCATTACTCTTGGAATTGTTCATCAAGCTGGTCAAATGGAATATTTCTAATACTGTTTAAATTAGGTTAAACTTTGGGTCTATGGTGTATTTGATGGCATGAAATGTTTCATCCTCCTCTCTTCTCCCTAGGATCCAAGGCATATATCTGTGTATTTGGGATCAGTGTCAGCCCATCTTTCACCTTGGGCTATTGCTTTTCTATCCTATTCATCCAGCTCTTAGCCTTCTCAAGCCATAGATTTTTCAGGGGGTAGAAGTGACTGCTACAGTCATTTTTGAGGAAGAGGGTATGGACATTGCACTTCTTTTTTTACTTTGTGCCCAATAGATATCTGTAATTCAAATAAGGTGATGAGAAAAACCAGCTTGGATTAAAATTATTCACCTTAACTTTGAAGTTAAGTCTAACGAAGGAAAATGTTCAAAGGGTTATTTTATTACTTCAAATGGTGTTTCGTTAATTATTGTGATTTCCTTTTCAGTTTTTCAGTTTTAATCATTGAAGAGTCCAGCATTAAAAACTTGTGTTAGAAATGAGTTCTTGGTAGAAGTAGTCTCGGGATCAGTGCTGTATTAAATTCTGTTGGATCTGTCTGTTAATGAGCTTCCTGTAGGTGTACGTTTTAAAAGGAACCAGTAGGACATGTATCATTTTTACCACAAAATCTTTTAAAGGTTTGAGCACATTTAGCAAAGCACACATGATGTGTTATTTTATAAGGCATTATGGCTTAAAGAAGAAAGCAGACAGAGTGATCCTGACATTCAGGTTATTTCTGGCTGCAAAAATAAATCACAGTACAAGAGAACATTTTCAAGAAAAGAATTGCAACCAAAAATGCTTAATAAAGAGAAATTAGTTTTTGTAAACTGATATCTTTGTAATGGTAGCTTTGTCTTTCTTTAAAACAAAATGTTAACTTTGGGGCAATAGCATAGGGCCTAGTGTTGTATGTGGGATCTTAAAGGACCCTGTGCTCCAGGGAGAACGGTATGAAAGTGAGCACTAGGAAGGAGGAAAGGGGCACACAGAGGACAAGGAAGGTCCAAAGAATTATTATTTTTTGTCCAGATAGAAAAATAATCTTTTAGAAAACACAAAATCAATTGCAGTCTGTTTGAAAGGTCTTGTTCTCCCTAGCTCCCTTTGAGGAATTTATAACGAAGTTCTATCTCCACTCAGGAAAAAGGAAATAAGAAAATAATAATGATAATGGAGGGCAGTCTGCAGAAGTTGCATTGCAGCCCTCTGCTAGTGGTCAGAGGCAAAGGCCAGGTTTAGGGTTTCAACTTTGAATGACGTAGGCTGGGATGAGGTCCTTGGAGCTGGTTAACAGCAAGAAGGAGAAGGAAGGGGCAGAACTCCAAGTGAGCTGGGAATGACGGGCTGGAGCAAAGAGACGCAGAGTATGGGAGGTGTTTTGGGTTTTTTGCCTTCCTTTGAATCCAATGCTGCCCTTAAGGGAGAAGCCAGACCCTCATAGGATGTGAATGCTCTGCAATCCCTCCATCTAGGTGCAGGTTGTATATCTGTGTAAATAAAACCATATCAGAAGTGGAAAACCCCCCAAACCACTATGTTGACTCATGGCAAGCTAGAATTTGGGAAATGGTATACATGGTGAAATTAACTAACTTCGTCGGAGAAGGCAGATAAAAATGGAGCAAGTTTATTGAAAAAAAATGAGTTTATTTGTTTTGAGATTTGGAGGGACCGGAGGAGGGAGAAGAAAAACGAGAAGCCCAGTTAGACAACTGAATCCCCATTGTGCAAGTAGCTGGATATCATTGGGTGCCGCCCAGGCAGTCTTGAGATGTAGCTGAATATTGTGTTACCAGTTTTGTAGCTCTCTTCTCTGGTCTTGTGAGTTTTCCAAAGACGAATCAATTTTGTTACACCCACATTGCACAAGGAACATCCTGAGTCAGCATCAATGAATTTAAAAGCGCTGCATCATTTTCATTAGAAATATTGCCAGTCCAAATTTTTTTTGTCTCTGCTAGCCTCCTTAATGGAATTTGGGACTCGTTTCTTTTTCCTGGTTTTTTTTTGGGGGGGGGGGAAGGGTGATACTTGGACTTCAGTGGAATGTACAGAATCAGACTATACTTCAAAAAGAATGGAACTAAATCTTAACTAGTTCAATTTGTCTCAATCTTGCAATCTTGGCAATTCTGTCTTGTGGCTGCCCCATTTAGGTGAGCCATATTTTTTCCACTTTTTGAAAATACAGCTCTCTATCTCCTTTCCATGAATAAAAAATCTGCACTGCAACTGTCCTTTAGCTGAACTGAAGACACAGCTGGCAAACACAGTTTTCTTTCTGAATATTCACGGAATTCCATTTCTGCTTTACTGTCTCTCTTTTAAAGGGGGGAAAAATCAGGTGTTAACGGTAACACAAGTGCCTGCTAATGATAGCCTGGTATACCAATCACATCCAGATGTCAGTTCCATTATAATTTCCATCCTTTCTTCAGTGGGGTTCCACTGCCCTGCTGCTTTGCAATAAAGAAAGCTTTTTTCACTTTTATCTCATTGAAATGTGTTGCTCTCCCCAGGATGCTAAAAATCCTTCATGCTGAATCAGACAGAGCTAAGTTGCTTGTACTTTGCACTAAAGCCCCAGTGACATTTTTAAGGTTGGGCTGTCTTTTTGATCTTGTTCAACAAGCACACTTTTCTTCTAGGATATTTGATAAATGAGCATTTTAACAAGCCTTGAAAATAAGTGCAGAAAAGTCAGTAGCCCATTACAATCTTAACTGGTCCTCCTGTCCACACAAATCTTTGCTAAACAACTGTGGTGTAAATAATACAGTTTTGTAAGACTTTACCTGGAGCCTATTCATACCTGGCACTAGTGACCAGGTGAGTAGTATTTAGTACGTCTGGTTTTTATATAGCACGGAGAAACATCTACCAGAAACAGTTGTAAAGATTTGTATTCTTGTCTCTTACCAGGGAGATTACTAAACAATCATTGAGATCTGTTTTGAGGGTTTTGTGAAATACTGGTAACAGGTTTCCTTGAATTGTGTTCTTGGCCTTTCAGGTTGCATGATGGTAAAAGAAAGTGTTATATGTCTTTTTGCTGCCCTACCCCTAAGGAATATGGAATCAGTGCTCACTCAACACTGCCATGGTGTACATTATTATATAAAGTGCCAGTACATGGTTTAATTGCTAAAATTAATTTCTCTGATTATCATATCACTGTGTGCTGCATGTGCCCAGTTCTGTGTTAAATGATTTGTGGCTTGTGGGGAGGATCATGACATTTGTGTCATTTCGTTTTTATAATGGATTTGAAACTAGTCCTCTTGCAACCTTTTGACCATTGATAATTAGTTGATGGGCTTGTGAGAGAATATGCTTCCCAGTGGAGCATGATTAATTGCCTTCATCTCAGGGGTTTTTTTTTGTTCTAATTATTGAATTGGTATTTTCATGGAGAATATTAACCATGAGCTGTAAAACACTGGGCAAACTTTGGCTGCATCTCATGATTTCTCTGGAGAGAGCCAAACCATGAGCCTTGGTTTGGATGACACTTAAGCAAAACCATGGCTTAGCTCAGCAGAACAACCAAAGCAATGACCACCCCTGCAGGATCCTGCACACTTGCTCATTCATGCTAAGCCATAGTGTTACACGTGAATGAGATCAGAGGACATTTAAAGCAGTGTATTTCCTTTGTCAGGTAAATGCCTGAAATGTGGTATTATTGAAAATTTTGCTTCACTGCAGAGTCTTTGGGCCTGTCTACATGATGATCTCCCTCACACACTTCTTCTACACATGGTGAAATCACACATACACACACACACACACACAGAGAGAGAGAGAGAGAGAGAGAGAGAGAGAGAGATACCAGAATGATTCAGTTCATTGCTTTCCCATTTTCTTTTGGTTAAAAACTACCATGAATTGACAGGATGCCATTATTTCAACATTTCATTTTAAATTACTGAAACAACCGTGTGCAATTAAAGGACAGACAGTGCCCATTTGCTATTTATTAATAATTCAGGGACATTTTAGAGGTGTTTAATTGTTTTTAGGAGAAGATAAAGTTGTGAGTTTAGCATTAAGCATTAGTGTGTCCAGATCTTGCAAGCATTCTCAGCAGATTCCATTATAGTACAATGTCTTGGGGTCAAATAAGGCCACAACTTTGATTGATTACAAATGCAGAGGTTTGGCCTAGGCATTGGGTTTAACCAGACCCCCAGCCAGCCTGCTGGAAGTATTTCTGGTAGGATCAACACAGAAACACGGGAGTCTTGTGACGTACATCAAATAGGAACACCCCCATGGGATCACCGCCAAGGAGTTTCTGAACAACTCCTTCCGGATCCCTTTAACGAGATACCCTTTCCTTCAAAGGGACAGGCAGATGCTACAACCTCCCCTCTGACCAAGACTAAGACTCAATGCCTAAACTGCCAAAAGTTTTGACGATTGCTATGAGGTAGGCAAAATCACCAGGCGAGAGCCAATTGGCCTGGTGCAAAAATTTCTACCTGGTCCCAAATATGGCGACCAACAATATCCATAGCAAGGTCAAGCACATAACAAGCCTCATACAAGGGAGGGGAAAGAGGGAGGGAAATCCTACTGGATATGGAGGCAGGGGCAGGCCAATTTATATTCCCCAGGAGTGGACCCAAGTGAAGCCTGCAGACCCAGATGGATCTGCCCCTTGGAATGTCCTGCCCCCAAGCCTGCTTGCAAGAGGTGTCCCTCACTGGATCCTCTTGGGGGAGGCAGCACTGGCCTGCAACCCTAATGCACCAGCTATCAGTAAGCGGACTCCTGGCACCTTTTCCTATTATACAGGATAGAAAAGCATTGTTGTGTCTATGAAAATTGAGAAAAGAGCTCTTTCTAAATACTAGTAAAAATAATTTTAAAGAGCTAGAGAATACCCAACAGGCTGTGTAGACTTGGCAATTCTCTGATAGTCTTTTAATTCCTGCCAGGCAACATCCCGTTTTGGAACAGAGTGGAGGAAAATAGCACAGTAGGAAACTGAATGCAGGCAGTGTGTTTTTAACGGCCATGTCAGCCATTTATCATAATTCACTTATCGCTAGTACTGGATGTTATGTTTAACGCAACCAATTTAAACACAAGCTAATCTAGTTTGGTTTCTTATCTACAATTTCCTCTAACATTGGCAATAACGACAAAGTATTCTACAACTTCTGCTCTTTTTTCCATTAATGCAACACTACCATGACCTATGTTTCTCTCTCTTTCTCTTTCATATATGGTTTCCTTTTTCCTTGATTCAGCACTGGATTAACATCAAGTTCTAAACAATAAATTGTGAAACCCAGACCCTCTGCTGTCGAGCTAATTGTTATTAATGAGGTAGCAATCTAAAAGGAAACTGAACAGAAGATGAGCCAGAGGCAAATGCAAAATGATTATAGCAACTCTCCTTGACTGCCTAGTTTCCTACAGGAAAAGTAGTTGCGTACAATTCCCACAGAGCTTTGCATGGCAGATAACTCCTGAATACAGTTAGAATACTGTCAAGGTTGATAAATTGGTTTAGTATTGCTTCACCTTTGCAATGGGAAACGAGGCTCACAATAGACCTCTTGACAAGAAATAACTTTTCCGACTGTACATTTGTCAAAGTGGAAGCAACTCCTAATAATGTTTTACTTGGCAGTTTTGTGACTGTGGAGATATTAAGCTGTGACAGTATGTCCTGCACAAGGCTGTTAAAAGCTGTTACTTCTTCCTGGAAGTATTTCTGAAAATCGTCCAGCTGTTGGTTCTGTCAATACTTTCTGATCAGAATCTTGCATTCTGCATTGTAAATCTGTCCTTTGGAATATTTCTTATAAAGCTCACAGTTTGAGAAGATAAGCCTCAGTGGTGCAGGCCAGATCCATCTTTTTTTTCCTGTAATGTAAATCTTATGGATTGTTGTACTCCCAAGCCAGCATGGATTCATATCCGTCTAAATGAAGCCAATGGTTGCCAATTTTGTTGGGCCCAGGGGTACATTCAGATTTCTGAGAACGTTGTGGGCACCACTCACAAAATGGCCACTGCAGGGTATGACCTAGCACAGGGGTCTGCAACCTTTAAGACAAAAAGAGCCACTTGGACCCGTTTCCAAAGAAAAAAAACCTGGGAGCCGCAAAACTCGTCATTATAAAAATAACTTTTTTGTCACTTTTTTTATTATTTCTTTGTTTGACCCCTCAGAATTACTCCTCCTCATAGAAATAAATGTTAAATTAACAAGTTACCTTTTTTTGTGTGTGTGTTCTTCACTCCCCTTCGAAACAGTGACCAGCGTACATGCCCCCTTTCAATGTAGCGGGCGGGAAGGTGACATCGGGACGGTGCGTGACTAACGCACGCACCGCCCCCATTCGACGTCACAGCCAGTACAGCGCCCGCCACAGCCCGCACAATGCGCCTCCTCCCCTCGCTAGTATCCACCCCAGAGCTGCGGCAAAGGTGTAAAAGAGCCACATGCGGCTCCGGAGCCGCGGGTTGCAGACCCCTGACCTAGCACAAAATGGTTGCCACAAGGAGTGGCTTGGTTTAATTTTAGAATGATCCCTGGTGTGGTACAGGCAAGATGCTGCTGCTGTTGATGTCTCTGTTCTGTGTCTGCACGGTGCTCCCCCACCCATAAACTTGAGAGCAATTCCTTCTGCAGAATAGGCCACAGAAACATAAGGATAAAGATAATGTCTTTGCACAGTACTCCTCCCACCCATCCCATCAGCCTGAAAAGAACCCCAGCTGTGAGAGAGGCAGCAGAAACATTATGTCTCTGCCTCTACACTGTGCTCCCCCCACCCCCACTTCAATCAACTTGAGAACAGTTCTGACTGGAGCAGAAAGATGGTGGTGGGGATGGGGATAAGAAGTGTGTCTGTCTCTGTGCTGTGTTCCCCCACCATCAAGTTGGGAACAATTCTTGCTATGGTAAAAGGTAAAGGTACCCCTGCCCGTACGGGCCAGTCTTGCCAGACTCTAGGGTTGTGCGCTCATCTCATTCTATAGGCCGGGAGCCAGCACTGTCCGCAGACACTTCCGGGTCACGTGGCCAGCGTGACAAGCTGCATCTGGTGAGCCAGCGCAGCACACGGAATGCCGTTTACCTTCCTGCTGGTAAGCAGTCCCTATTTATCTACTTGCACCCGAAGGTGCTTTCGAACTGCTAGGTTGGCAGGCGCTGGGACCGAATGACGGGAGCGCACCCCGCCGCGGGGATTCGAACCGCTGACCTTTCGATCGGCAAGTCCTAGGCGCTGAGGCTTTAACCCACAGCACGACCCGCGTCCTCTTGCTATGGAGAAGGAAGCAAGAACAAGAAAGGCTGACATCTTACTCCCTGTGATTTAAAACAAAGCCCCTTGAGAGGCCAAACAACTGTCCTCCCCACAAAAACAAACCTTCAAAAAAGTAACAGCACTCACTCCTTGCCGCAGTCTTTTCCACACATACAAATTGTGAAGCTGAAGCTTAGCCTTCCCTCATCCTATGCACCTGGAGTGGAAGTGGTGGGCTCTTCCAACTCAAAAAATTGCTGCGTGCAGGAAGGTGGTTCTAGTTTAATACATTTTAGCCTGGTTGCACTGGCCATCTCGGAGGCCACCAAGGAAGGCATTCGTGGGTGCAGGGTTGGCAACCTTTGTGTTAAGCTATTAATGCCACACATCAGTTCAATTATTTGTGAAAATGACAGGTAATTGGGCTTGTAAAAATCGGTACAAGCATTGAACATGAACTATAGATGGGAATGCTATGGGAACATTGTGTTCTATTTTATTGATGCTCTAGGGATTAAAACAATAAACAAAAGAGAGAGTAAAAATAGATTGGGAGGATAAGTGCAGAGCCGTCATTCATCATTCAGGTTTTTTTTAATGCAATCTTTGTTCATAATTCTGGTATTTGATAAACATTCCTGAGAAAATTTAATTATTCAGATGTTACAGATATGGCACAGAAGTGAGTTCCCTGTGTACAGCCAAATCTCTAATGCAGCTCACAAAAATGTTCACATGATTGATTGTGTCAGGGGTCATAATTTGATCACGATGAAGAAAAATCTAAATTCCCAGCTTGTTCATGTCTTTAGAATCCTGCCTGGCGGGTGGCACAGGAAATGATCGGAAGTTGGGAAATGGCAGAGGCAGGGAAAGGGTCAAGTATCTCTTTCACTGTCACTAGCAACTTCTCCATCTATAGGTCAGCATTAGACCACATGTTTTATATCCAAAAGATCCCCGTTCAACCCCTGGGATTTCTAGGTAAGGCTGTAAAAGCGTCTTATATGAAACTTGTTGAGCTGGATCAGGCTTCCTCAACCTCGGCCCTCCAGATGTTTTTGGCCTACAACTCCCATGATCCCTAGCTAGCAGGACCAGTGGTCAGGGATGATGGGAATTGTAGTCTCAGAACATCTGGAGGGCCAAGGTTAAGGAAGCCTGAGCTAGATGGACCAATGTTCTGACTCCCTGTTAAGCAGCTTTCCATTGGAAAGAAGGGCTATTGGACTAGAGTGGTTTATATAAAACCTGATGGAATCATCAGAGGTATTGAGTTTAGAAGGATCCATTTCATGAAGTTAACTCTAGATCCATTCCGTAAGTGTTCTGTGTTACACCTTTTAGAAATCTTTTTTTCTGCTGACAACTTGCATGGATAGATACTCCACTAAAGTGACATAACAACAATTGCAGATAAATCCATCCTAGGTTTTGTAACTTTTTGAAATTCCCAGTGTATTTGGCACAAATACAACTTTTCCATCATAACTGCTGCTACTTTGTTTTTTTAAATAAATTAGGGTTGTCCTGAAATATTATCTACTTATTTTTAAGATATAAGCACTTTAATGTCACCTAATTTTAACTACTGATGGAATGGGGTTTTGTTATGCTTTTAATTCCTAAGCAAGGGTCCATCTATGCCAGAACAATACTCTTATGTTAATTTCCCCTAAAAAGCCAGACTGACAGGTCACATCAATCATGCAAAAGTCTGTGAGATCCAAGGCAGGCACTCCCTCCATCATCCATGAAAGAGTGGTCTGCTGAAAAATTCCCCCATGTTTTTTCAACCGTTCTTGATTGAATAATGAGAAAAGAAATTGCATTAAAAATTACCAAAGGGGAGAGAAAAAATTTGATGAAATTATCATGGGTTGGATGCAGGCTTTGGTTGCACTTCCTTTATTTATGAGGTGGCTAAGGGGTGTTTGTGGGTGTCCTTTCATTCTGTAAATCATCTATGCTGTGGTCTACACTTTGCAGCCTTCTTTGGTGCCTACCCTTCAATTAAAGCCCAGGAGGAAGACATAATGAATCCACAGCTCTTCTCATGAGGCTTTTTTTGAGATCAGGAAATGTGGGCAACAAGGAATGCTGGTAGAGTGCTCAAGAAATGCTTACTTGAAAGGAAATCACACACAGAACTCTCAAACACCTTGAAACTATGAGGTAAGCAGTGGAAGACAGGAGTGCCTGGCGTGCTCTGGTCCATGGGGTCACGAAGAGTCGGACACGACTAAACGACTAAACAACAACAAATAAACCCCCATCACTGAAATTGTAAACTGTCCTTGAAAATGAGGCAACCCCCCCCCCAAAAAAACCCCAGAAGCCCCTTTCATAGAGAGAAAAACTTCTTTGTGAAATTAGGAGACAGATTTTAGCCCAGTACTTCCATGAAGTTCCTATGTTGCCCTCCCAAGAAATAGCATTCTTGCATGAATAAAGAGTTAACAATGTACAAATTCACTCTGACAATGAATCCCACTCAAAAAACCAGAGAGGTATGAATCCTGGAATTGCAGAGAAAAGTGCAATTATAACATTATAGCAATGTTCTGAAAGGGCACCCATACATGTTTTCCTTGTGAGATTTACTGCTGAATATTTTGGTGCCTCGACTAACTGATGGTAACCGAAGCAATACACAGTTTGTGGAAGTCCTGTTTGGAACGTATTCATCTTCATTATTGTTGGGGTTTTTTTTAATGCTACACAATCGGCAAGGGGCCCAGTGACCACCAACAAACAGGCTGCCAACATGTATGGCTGAGCGTCTGTGCTCTTGTCCTGGCTGCTGTTTTTGTAAAGAGCTGCCAGGATTCCGATGGAGCAGTAACAGCTCTTTGTGTAGGGAAAGCTAGCTCTGATTGGCTTTGTCACGGCTGGCTGCCAGTTTCAAATCAACCAATAATAATAGCAATCTCAATTTCCATATTATATAATTATTTGTTATTTCCCTCTCTACCCCCCCCATCCATAGGGCTGAAACCCTTTATCAGACAGACCATGGAGACTGGCTTTTGTATTCCTGACGCTTCCCCCAGTGTAGTAATTCATAGGTGAGGGGGAGCAGCATTAGTAGATATAGCAGATGGGTCTTGTTCTTGACTTTCCCCCCTTCTATTGGCCTCTTATGCAAAAGTCACTTTATTTTTATTTTTCCAGAGACTCAATATACATAGCCGATCCTATACCATTCAGATGGACTTTGGATTCTTCCTCTGGGCTCAGCCTGTGAGGATAGTTTTGCCGAAAAGCTCCTTTCTGCCTGAAGCCCATATCATCCTGCTAATATCTTAAATTTCTACTACTTAAGTCTTGCCTAGATGCTGAATGTAGGGTTTTGTTAAGGGTCAAAAGCAGTGTGGGTGTGCCTTGCCCGGGAGCAGATATCTGTTTCTTCCTGTCTTACAAGAATAATGTAATAAACTCTCTATCCTTCCCCCTTATCTTCAATATGGGCATATGGAGCTCCTTTATTACCTCATTTCCCTTTTGTTATACTGTTGCAGAAATGTGCACTATATAAAAGGAGTCCTTAAAAGTTAATTAATATGTATGGTTCCATTAAAAAAAATGTTCCTTAAGCTACATTTTTAGTGCATCTCAGATGCTTTAGTTGAAATAAAGTCACTTCATGGAATAATTCATTGATATACTTTCAGCTTCAGATTTCACATGCTCATCTCCTGTTTATTGTGAGGTTATTTATTTCAAAACAAAATGTTTTGAGTGGATCTGTGCTTTCTTTGGTAACTAGTGAATATGGCACTGATGTCAGCTGAGGAAATCAGTGTCAAGGACAGGAAAGGCCAGAATTTGAATGGCTCTGTTGCTTCAAAATAGGAAACAGCTTGAGTTCTTTTAAGGTGAAGAGAATTTGCATTAGTTAGCAGTGACACTCTGTGGTCACCAGTATAGGCTAAAGGACCTATTGCCCCATTGATAGTCACATGAAACTTTTATAAGCAGGAGTGAGCGAATCTGTGTGCACTTGGAGAGAAATGGGTGGTGATAAATGTTTAATGTTCATTGTGGAAACACTCGCTGGTTCTTATATTTTTTCTGATTTCGTGATTACCAACAATATTTCTGTTGTTCATTTGGTTTCTATTTCATATACCTATCAAACCAGTATTTGCACACTGGAATACGTTTATAATGTCAAGAGTGGCCTTTGTCATCCTAAACACCTGTTTGGATGAAAATCAATGAATTTAAATTTGATGCTTTAAATTATATACACACACATACACATGTTTTTTTAAAAAAACACACACTAAGTTTCAGCTCTAAAAAGTTTCACTTGTTGAGATTAACCTGGTTTTAAAATGAATTTGTACGAAAAACTATTGTTGTGGCTTTTGAAGCAATTTTTGTACTTAGTATGTAAAGTATGAATATATAAAAATGATAAAGTCTATATTGAAAGTCTCTTAAGATGGAATCATTCCTAACATTGACTTCAATGTCAAAGAGTGAACTATGGGACCCACTCTTAAATTAATAATAAATTTCACAAGAAAACAGTTATTTTCTGTTTATTACTGTGGGCTCCTTACTAGACCCAGAAACTAGCAAATCAACTAGAAACTAGCAAATCATCACAGGAATTAAGATTCCTGGTGATAAAGTGGGATATCAAATCCAAACTCTTCTTCTTCTTCCAACTACCTGAGCTCTTCCATGTGTTAAGAACTGGAGTCCCCCCCCCCCTCATATTTCTGACTCTCGCCAACCGAAAGCATGGCCAAGTCACTTTCCATATTGTAGAGAAATGCTGTTTTGTCCAGTACTACCTACTATGCTTTGCTTATGAAAGATTTTTTGACATTTGTTACAATCCCATGCATATTTTTTCAGAAGTAAATTTCACTTTGTTTACTTGGAACTTATTTCTAAATAAGTGCATATAATTACAGGCTTAGCCTTCAAGTATCAAATTGTGCCTCATTTGAATGTGCACTACCTCTTCCACACTCCATCTTAAAACTTACCTAATGCAGAAATGAATTGTTTTATTTATTTATTTATTTAAGCAGGGGTTGGAGGGCCATCTGTCATGGATGCTTTAGCTGCGATTCCTGCATTGCAGGGGGTTGGACTAGATGATCCTTGGGCTCTCTTCCAACTCTACAGTTCTATGATTTGTATATATTTATAGCCACCTTTCCTCCAAGGAGCTCAAGGTGGCATATATTGTTCTCTTCATCCCCGTTCTATCTTAACAAAAGCCCTGTGAAGTAAGTTAAGCTGAGAGACTGTGATTTGCCCAAGGTTACTCAATGAACTTCATGGCTGAGATGAGATTTGAACTCTATTCTCCCAGGTCCTAGTCCAACAAACTCTAAACAGCACACCATTCTACCAGCCAACTTTTTTTCTCTTCCCACTTCTCTCCCTATGTTGTAAAATAAAATCATACTGTAACATATAATTCATGAGATCCAAATTACGTATCTGTGTTGCTTTGGAAATGCTTTAACGTCTACTACCACTTAGGACTGCAGGTGATTCTTTTTCTTTAGCTCAAATATACCGCTAATTGCTTGGCAACTCTTGAGCACTGAATTCTTCCCTGTCTGTAATATAAAAGGTAAAGGGACCCCTGACCATTAGGTCCAGTCGTGACTGACTCTGGGGTTGCGCCGCTCATCTCGCTTTATTGGCTAAGGGAGCCGGCGTACAGCTTCCGGGTCATGTGGCCAGCATGACTAAGCCGCTTCTGGCGAACCAGAGCAACGCACAGAAATGTCGTTTACCTTCCCACTGGAGCGGTACCTATTTATCTACTTGCACTTTGACGTGCTTTTGAACTGCTAGGTTGGCAGGAGCAGGGACCGAGCAACAGGAGCTCACCCCGTCGCAGGGATTCGAACCACCGACCTTCTGATCGGCAAGTCCTAGGCTCTGTGGTTTAACCCACAGCGCCACCCGCGTCCCTTGTCTGTAATATAACAAATAACTATTGATTCATTAAACTTTCTGATTTAGCAACATGGGAATTCTCCTCACTATCTTATTTCCCTCTTTAAGACTGCATCCTGTTCTTAATAATATATGATTGATGGAAAACTGTGACGGACAGCAGAGCCAGACCAGAGTCTGGTGATGCTGTCCCCCTGAAATTCCACCATAGTGCTGGAGCCTCTCTCTGATGGGCTACAGAGTCCACTAGCCACAGAGGGGGCAGGAACAGCACTTTTGGGGGGAAGAATAAAAGGAGCAGTTTCTGAGTTGGAGAGAGTTAGATAGGGCTGGATTTGAGAAGAGGAATAGGATTTGATTTGAGATGTTAGACAGGTTTCAGGTTGGGAAATAGGGAGAACTGGTTCTGACTCTGGTCTGGCTCTGCCGTCCATCACAAAAAAACATTTAGGGAACAAAGCCCAGTCATTATCGAACTGGCTGGTGCCCTACACAGCCGTAGCATGGAATTGTTGCATGAATGCAGAGAGGAAGTCAGTGGGTTCCAGAGTCTAGGGAAATAAGACAATTTGTCTTTTATTTGCCAGATGGTTGTGATCCACACCTAATATAATCGCATGGAATCTCAGTGTGCACTTTGGCATCCTGTACAATGTCTGTGGCATGATGTCCTTGCAAACATCCTGATGCAGCTGGCATTGAGCTGAATGACTCTCAAAAGTTTTTATCTCACTCACAATTAACAAAGTGGCAAGCTTCCAGTGGGACCGCAGAGAATATTTGCAGAAACAAAAAGATAGAGTTACAAGACATGTTAACATCACAAGATCAGTGTATACTAAAATACTTGGGGTGCTTTTCAAATATCAAATATATAGGCATAGGAGCAACAATCAGCAGCCGAACCTGTCCAAGCATTTGGATTGGACTCTCTCTTCCTCTTAGGGTGCTGACGCCACATTCTCTATAGACCCCCACTCCCCTTCATTCTGCCTCTCTCCCATTGAATCTAATTTTTCATTCCCCCCATGCCCCATAACATCCCACACTGTAAAACCTACCCTGGGGTTTGTGGGACTTGAAAATATTGTAGCAAGGGGTAGATACCCATGAGTGGTTTTGGACTGGGAGTATTTAAGGAAGCTCTGGCATTCATTATGTTTAATCTGTTTATGTTTATTATCATAATGGCTATCAGTATAATGAGTGCTGTTTGAGGAATATTAGCATTAGCTGCCGTAACTATGTGTGCACTATACCAGCCTCTGGCACAATGACATTTGATTCCCTTCTGTTCATTTATTGGGACACATTACGATGATGCCGTAGAATTTGCTAGGAGTGTTGTGTTACGGAACATCTTGTCTCCGAATTCAAACCCATAATTCTTTGATAATGGTAATTTTTTTCTTCTGTCTCCCCTGTTCCTATCCCTTCTTCCCCCCAGCTACCCATTTCCTATGATGTTTAGCAGCTGCAGCAAGAAAGACCTGGAAAGCAGCTTGGAGAAAGGAGTGGGGATGTGCCTATTCAACCTGCCTGAAGTTAAGGAATCTTTCGGTGGCCCAAAGTGTGGGAATGGCTATGTAGAAGAAGGAGAGGAGTGTGACTGTGGGGAACCTGAGGTAGGACTGTCTGTCATGACTGCTTTAAAAGGAGACTCGAAATTTCAATTTAGAATATCAAGACATATCAGTCCTTAGGCACCACTATTCTCCGGTCTCGGTATTCCTTGAATGCTTGTCTAAATACAAAACCCATGCAGTGTTTTTGAAAAGTCTGCAGGCTGCTATTCTGGTACTCTTCCTCAGCCAAGAAGAGCCTGCTGTATGTTGTGCCCAACATGCTGAAATATACTCAGAGCCGAGTGTGAATTTAATGCACTTTATTCAGCTCATAGTAGCAATGAATGAAACTTTCCTCAAAATGTCTAGCTATATATACATTATTTACACAATGGGCCCCGCGTGATTGGCTAATTCCAGGCTGCTCCTGTAGGCCAATCAGGTTGCGGATTCACCTCCTTCAGGAGCCTGATTGGCTGCTCCTGCAGGCCAATCAGGTCGCCGATTCACTTCCACCTGGAGCTGGATTGGGTGGCTCCGGTGGGCCAATCAGACTGCTGCATTCTGGATCCTATTGTTCTAGGATTCAGCTCAGTGCATAACACATGCCCAGTGAAAAGGCTTGGAAAGGGAGAAACCTTATGCCAACATCCCTTCTTCCTTTTCCATGGCTGCCCAAGACAAGGAAAGTGACTGCTCCTCTGACTTCATTCTGCCAGGGAAGACACCTACCCTTCCTTCATTTAGATGTCGGCATTAAAAGTTGATACTGTATTTCTCTCCCAGATTATCATAACTAAATATACCAGAGAATTATGGATTTGTCTTCTCCTGTAAGCATAGAGTTATATGCATAATAGACTGAAAGACATTGAAATAGCAAGAAATTGCATAGCTTTCCCATACAGTTTATTGAATTGATCAAGCCATAAGGATTTCCTGACAGCATACTCATTCTTCTGGGTAGCAAAGCATGAGAAGTAGGTTTATCTGCTTGTTTAAAGTCAATAGAGTATCTGTAGCTTTCACATTCATTCTAGCCCAGTTATCTTTCACTTTTTCACTCCTCAGGGTTACTGATACCTTTTAAAGTAGAAACTGCTTAATATTGCCATGAAGCAGTTTGAACTGTGGCTTCTTCCTTTGTTTTGTTAAATTCCTTAGAAAATGGTAGCTCAGTTGTGATTGGTCTTAGTTCCAGTCTTCCACTGTAATCTATGTGGTACCAGCATATCCAGTACCTTAATTTTGCATTAGCTATGTAATTTAAATTGGATCAGCACATCAATACCACTCTAATCTTTGAGTGCAACATGTTGTTCTGTGTGTAACTCTACATGAAGCTTGCATATAAAGCTATTTTTTATTAGCCAGTGCAAGGGTTGAGGACTTTTCTTCTATGATGGGTTGTGACCCGTGGGAAAAAGTCAGTCAGGAGCTAAAAAAACAATGTTGGGCAGAGTCAGAGCCAAAGGTGAAGAGAACCAGAATACATTTAACATGTCACCTGCAAGAGAATTCTGCAATGCAAATTTTATGCGAGGAAGATTTGTTAACTAGTGAAATGTCAAAGGCTAAATATAACCAACTCCCCACATATTAGAGCCGCAATAGTGAATTATTGGTTTGCCTCTCTAGCCATGAGATATTTTATTCAGTTTGCATTTTTCTGACTTTCCCACTCCTTCTCATATTCTGATCTTCCCATCTCTCTGCCTAGATAAGAGACCCTGTCTGCCTGTGGGGTAGCTGTACTTGGTGTCCACTTCACAGCCACCATGGGTGGAACAGAAGGATGAGGAAGGGGGGCAGAAATGCTTGCTCTGTACAGCCTCTCACTCACCCTTCAGGTCTCACTGATACTGTCTTTGAATTGATTGCATTTTCTCACTTGCTTCAGAGGGGGACTTATTTATATTTTCCCTGTTCTCCTTGGCTCAGTGCTGCATCATTCATACCTCCATCATGATGTTAAGGCTTAGGTGAGAAGAACACAGGCTACAGTCTAGGCCAGTCGGTAGGAGGAGCCATCAGAGTGGTTTGATGCCATACGTCAGATGGAATTTGGTCATGGGTCACATCTACCCCCAGCGGTATACCTAGGGTCCCTTGTACCTTTGACAAAGAGCTGTATCAGTGCCTCCCGCCAAGAAAAAAATCACTTCACTGCAATAGCTGCATTAGAAATTACTACATTTTCCATGACCCTAGTACTCAAAACCTTGGCAAGCCTTGTAAACTGGAGTACAGGCTAGGTTCTCAAGTATTTTGGGGTGTGACTTATTTATTTCTAAAAGGCAAATTTTCCAGTGGGTGTCAGTCCAAAATACTTACAAAATAATGCTCCCTCTGCACGTGCCCCAATCAATATATAGGGCATGTTGTTGATACAGTCATAACTCTTGTTACGTTTGCTTCAGGTTGCGCATTTTCAGGTTGTGTCCCGCGGCGACCCGGAAGTACCGGAAAGGGTTACTTCTGGGTTTCGCCGCATGTGCAGACGTGCAAAATGACATCATGCACAGAAGCAGTGAATCGCGGCATGCGCAGACACGGGTTGCGTTCTGCTCATGTTGTGAACGGGGCTTTGGAACGGATCCCGTTCGCAACCAGAGGTACCACTGTATACATACAAGGTTAGGCAAGGCTTGTAAAGGCCGGCCTACTCAGAAAGAAGTTCCATGGAGTTCAATAGGGTTTACTCTCAGGTTCAGTAAATAGGATCGCTGCCTAAATGCACAAACCTAATCAGGCATAAGTCCCACTCAGTTAATGGGGGTTTTACTTCCTAGTAAATGGGATTAACATTGCCACCAGTCAATCTCCAGTGTGATTTTGCAGGGCAGGCAGGCCTGGGTCCCTAACAAGGGCCAGTTTCACTAACCCCTACCCCAAATTCTTTTGAAATGAAATAATATTCAAACACTCTAGAAGACACAATAAGGTGAATCGGGGTTAATCTGAAAGATTAACCATGATTCACCTTATTGATTCCAGGGTATGTGAGAAAGAAACCTGTTAACTGTTGGTGAACTTTAAGTGTTAAAATCACATTTCTTCAAGAACAATGAGACCTTTTGCATTCATATATTCCTTGTAAGGTCCTTAGAAAGATTCTGCAGTTGCTTCTGAAGGTCTTTTTTTGCCAGGTTGCCTGATACATTTTAGTTAGAGGTATGCTCATTGAATAGCATCTTTTGAGGGTGAGATAAGCTAATTTTCCTGCATCTACGTAAATAAGAGATGAGGCAAATTCTACCATCGCCGCCAGAATCCAGCCAGAACCACAGTTTACAGTGGAAGTAGAAGCACTTTCTAACTGAATCAAATATATAGCTTTCCAGTGGAAGTCTAGGGAGCCCATCCCTGCAAAGCAGAGCAAGTGTGCCTTACCTACCCTCCATCTCACATGCAGATTCTCTTTTCGCATCTCCCTCATGTACTTGCTTTCACTTGGAAAAAAATAAATCACATATGCCCTCTGCCTTGAGCCCAGCCAAGGGACTGTGGCAGATTTATTTATGTAGTACATTTCTATCCCACTGTTCCCCATGAGGGAACACAAAGAAGCATACATGTGATTCCTAGGTAGTGTCCCATCCAGGCACAAACCTGCTCCACTTCAGCAAAGTTCTTTACTATGTGCCTGCAGGTTATGTTCTGGGATATCGATTCCCATCGGCCTGACAGTTGAGATGTAGCCATGGCAGCAGCGGTGGAGTTTTTAAATGGGTATTTTTAATACTACTTGTAAAACCCTTGGAGATTTTATTACAGTCAAGAAGTATATATATTTCGTTAAATTAAATAAAAATAAAATACCTCAGAGTTTCGGTGGAGCAGAATGGCTTTTGTTCTACTTTCTGCCAAATCTCACTAGATTGAAATTTGAATTTAATGTGAATCGATTACCATTCTCTGTGACCTTGAAATGTAAGTTTTCCATTTATCAAGGCTAAACTGACCCATTCTATTTGACCAAGGACTACAAATAAGGACTTAGTAAGACAAAATCCAAGAAAATGAAATTATGCCCCTCCCAAAAAAGGGTTACATATAGAAAGGGGGGAAAGCTACCAGCAAACCTCGTTTTGTTATGTTTCGCTTTATTGCACTTAGCAGATATTGCTCCTTATGAGAATGTGGGTGCAGCTGCAGGCAGCCCCACCGCTTACAGGGGAAGGAAGCCCATCACTCCCACCCCTCTTTTGGCCATGGGAGTGAAGCTGGCCAGGGCTGGAGCTGGGTTTCCCCGCTCCCACCTCTGCAGCCAGGGGGGCTTGGCTTAATAGAACACACTATAGTGTAAACATAACTTTTATATGCACTGGTAAACCAAAAGAATTGTGTGACTCACTTTATTGCAATATTCGCTTTATCGCGGTGGTCTGGAACCGAACCCACAATATCTCCAAGGTATGCCTGTATTTGGCTCAGAAGTTCCATGCGGGAATGGATCTATGCTTTGTATATGAAACTCAAAGCAGCTTGGCAATGTATAAGTAAAATTTATAAATAATGATAAAGATTAAGGCTGGGGATAACTAAATAGGCAGCACTTCTAAGGGACGAGTGAAGGTTACAGTGAATAACAAACTCAAGTGTGTGATACTCTGGTGAGAAAGGCTAATCTGCTTTCAAGTTGCATTAACAGAAGCATCATTTCCTAGACTCATGAAACAATAGTACTCCTCTGCTCAGCTCAGTTAAGAGATTAGATCTCATTTAAGTACTGTGCCACTTCTGATCAGCACAAGATAAATTGGAAACAATTCAGAGGAGAATAGTAATGCTAATAAAGTTCTAGAAGAAAATCACAGAAATGCCTAGTTCTCACTAAGAAAGCTAGGTGTCAGGGGGAAATGTTCTAGTATTCTCCATGAAACCTAGTTTTTTGAATTTTTTTATGTGGAAGAAAATTCAGCAGTTGTTCCCCTGCCTGCCACAGTCTAGACATATGGTTAGAACTAGGCCAAACAGAATCTGAATGTGGTGTATTTAGTTCAGAGAAAAGAAAAAGGGCACAGAACAATTGTGTGATGGTTGGTGAACACTGAACAAAGAAATGAAGCTTTAAAATGAGATACCCTAGGTTAAACAGCAAGCAAGTCATCCTAAACTTCTAAAAGCAGCTATAGGTGAGATCATGGGGCTAGAGAAAGGTGACAGAAACTTTGCCTCAGCTCACACTTTTAGAGCCCAGTGTGGCCACTCATGGAAGCACATGTGGTTCCTGGCAGGCATGAAAGCCAATGGGAATTGTGCTGAGGTAGGAACCTAGGAAGCTGCCTTTTGGTCCATCTCTAGGACAATATTGTCTACCCTGACTGGCTGACGGGCTTCCAGGGTTTCAGGCAGGAGTCTTTCCCAACCCTTCCTGAAGATGTTGAAAATTGAACCTGGATTTTCTGCACAAGTTAAGGGTTGGACTGGATGACTCTGCAACTTTGTGCTTCCTTGGTTACAAGGATGTATTACAATATTGAATGCTTTTCCAGAATGAGGAGACAGAATACAGTGGTATCCCTAGTTACGAACTTAATTCGTTCCAGTGGTCCGTTCTTAATCTGAAACTGTTCTTAACTAGAGGCATGCTTTCGCTAATGGGGCCTCTTGTTGTTGCTGCTGCTGCTGCTGCTGCTGCACCGCCGGCACACTATTTCCGTTCTCATCCTGGGGCAAAGTTCTCAACTCGAGATAACTCTTCCAGGTTAGCTGAGTTTGCAACCTGAAGCATTTGTAACCTGAGGCGTTTGTAACTCGAGGGACCACTGTACTATCTATATTTCAAAACATTTCAGGAGATGGGAAAAGAAAGAATTGGAGTTGTATATAGTTCAGCGCACAAGCAGTGTGTTCTTTAGCCTAAATGCAGAGAATCAGGTGATCATACGGATTCCAGTCGATTTCTATGTACATATTCCTGCCTATTGTAATTCTTAGGTTTTATTGGCTTCTTTTTTAGGAATGTACAAATGAATGCTGTAATGCTACTACTTGCACTTTAAAACCAGGAGCAGTATGTGCCCATGGGCTCTGCTGTGAAGACTGCAAGGTGAATTTTCCTGCTTCCTAATTCGTGTGGGGTGGGCAGGCCTCCATAACAATCTTCATGCCGTATGAAACATGCATTGCTATGTGAGCTATTATGCATTGTCAGTGGAATAGACTTGGTACTTAAGAGGTTCATTGGCCTATAGCTGCACCACTGAAAATGCATCCATTGCGGCTGCTGCTTTAAAAAAAAAAATCAATGCAGCACTTCTTCTCCTAAAAGACAATGTGTGTATTTTTTTTATTTTATGCATAAATTGACAGTATTAAAAAGCAGCCTTTAAAGTTTATGTCCACTTAAATAATTCCACCACTGCAGAGTCAGCTGAAGTTTTAACTTGTGTGCTTCTGTGTGTGCAGAGTGTCGGAGCCTTGTGCTTGCATTTTAGTAAGGAATGAAGGAGGCCCTTTAGAAGTGTGCCGTAAACCGCTGTGCAGTATATCAAAGAGATGCATATAAATGCTGTGGTGCCTTTATGCTGTGCTTAATGGCCACTTGGTGCAGAGTCTGGGAGGGGAAGCATTAGTCCATAGCATAAATTTCACTGTGCAGTAACTTTTATTGATTGGAATTACAGCCAAATCTTTTCCTCCTGCAGCTGAAGCCAGCAGGGGTCTTATGCAGGCACTCCAGTAATTCCTGTGACCTTCCTGAATTCTGCACTGGAGGCAGCCCTCTCTGCCCAGCCAATGTTTACTTACATGACGGGCACCCCTGCTACAGGGTAGATGGGTATTGCTATAATGGCATGTGCCAGACACATGAGCAGCAATGCATCACACTCTGGGGACTAGGTGAGTTCGAATTCCTGTTCACTGTTTCTTTCTCTAGGTATTTATCCACAGAAACAAATTGCTTGTGATATTTGGAGGAGGAAGAGACTTTGATTCTGGGTCTGTAAATTCTGCATTTCCCATCTTTGACAGTTCATTTCTGTGGCATAGATGTTGCATGCCCAATCCCAATAGATCAGTATATGGGAAACCTCAGGCCTGGGGGCTGAATGTGGCCTTCTAGCCCCATCTGTCTGGCCCTTGGATTTCTCCCAAGGCCACACACCTCCCGGACCTGCTCCATACCCTACTTGAGTGCTTTATCCTTGTGGAAATTTCTCACTGAACTGTAATAATGCCCTTTGGTTGCCTGAATGAAGGATGGAAGTATCTGTGTAGCTTTGCGTAGTTGGAATATGATCTACTGTACAAAAGCAAGAGTCACATTTGTTTCTCCACACACTTTCGCCTTTGGCCATACCCACCAAGCCCATATGGGCCCCAGAATGGTCCCCACAAGGGAATGAGGCTCTTGGGGTGAAAAGGTTTCCCAGCCTCTACAGTAGAGGGTCATTTTCCCTCTTGCATCCCTACAGTTGAAGGTGAGCTGAAAGAATGGAGAGAAGATATGTGATATCTGTCTATTAACCTCTTCATATAATTGGGTGGTCTAATGGTTTGTAGAAACTAATCATTTCCCCAGTTCAGCTCCTCACTAGCCTCGGGTTCTCCAGAGTATCAGTTGCACATCATTAGCACCAGTCCCACAAATTATTTTGGGATTGTGCTGCTGGAGAAATGCTGGGATTGTAGCCATGCTCCCCAGGTTTGAATTCTACATGTGCTTAAATACAGCATAAGGTTTTATGGTCTTCTTCCAAAGGTACGATCATTAGCTTTCTTTGAAGCTATGTCTGCTGGGCACATTTGAATCCTTTTAGAAATAGAGCTTGCCTTGCCCTGCCTCAGTTTACTTAACTGTAAAACGCAAATACTTGCCTACCTCTCAGAAGTAATTACTGTAATGTTTACTTTAGCACTTAGAGATTTCTGGGATGAAAGCCACTATGCAAGGGCATAGCATTAACTACGCAAACATAACTCATCGCTGTTGCCGGATTAAGAAAAAATTGTGCCACCGATTATATTTCCATCAGTAATACAAATTGACTTGGACAGTCATCTGGTTTCAGCTGACATTGCGGCATAGTCAAGGATGGAGGGGCATTGTATTTGAAAACTGTATATCCACTTACTCAGTACTTAATTTGCTATTGAGATTTCTCCCTGTGCACCCTATTCCTAACATTTCATTCTTATTTATTAATTTAATTATTATTTATTTTGCTTGTTTATTATGCATTTTAATTATGGATGTCTGACTGTTTCAATGAACTTGTTTTAGTGTGTATTTTAATTATGGGTGAGCTATATTTTTATAATTTGGTTTTACTGGTTGTTTTGCAGTTGGCTTTTACATGTTTGTGAACCCCTTTGGTCTGTCTTCTCAAAATTAAAGGCGCCCTAAGAAATTCCCTTAGTATTTATTTATTTATTTAGTTAGTTAGTTAGTTAAAAGATTGTTAGGCTGCCGTTCAGGAGGCACTGCCTTCCCATGGTGATTCGCTTAGTATGCTGTGTTATTCTCCCCCCCCCCCCCCCCGCTTCGAATACTTGTGCCGGCTCCTAATATTTGAGTACATGTTACAGTTCCAACACCATCTTTGTAGCCCATGTTGGATCTCTCTTCAAAGGGAGTTCTTGGGGAGTGTAGCACCATCATGTGTGCTTTAGACTACATATGAATGGATAATAATAACCCCTCATTTGAAAATATGATCCCATCATGTGTCTGATTAATTAAGGCAATTGATAAAAAGCACTTCTGGACACAGTTGCTACCTAGACGTCAAGTATCTTTTCACTGTGCCCAGCACAGAAGACCAAGAGTTTAGCCAGAGGTTTTCAACCTTTTTGAGTCCATGGCTCCCTTGACCAATTACATTCTTTCTGTGGCACCCCTATGGGGTGCCCAGTTATGTCACCCCTTGCCTGCAGAGTTGCCAGCCTCTCATCCTTTTTTGAAACCCTCCGTTGGGAAGTGTTCCCTCAGCCTCCTCTCCCCCATCCTTAGGAGTCCTCTGGGCGGCCACTGCTGCCGCCCCTGGTCTCTGAGCTACTGCCCCAAAGAGAAGTGCCTCCTCACACTGCCCCACAGGAACCTGGAAAGAGGATGCCTCCAGCCTTTGTGGCACAATAGAGATTGGCCAAAAGTGAAGCCAGCACCTTACCTTGGGAGGCAGCAGCGGCAGCAGCGGGTGCTGCCGGGCCTGGATGACAGAAAGACTCCCCTTCAGCACTGGGCACTCAGCTCCCAGGCAGGCCCTGCACACAGCAAACAGAAGAAATGCCAGTGCAGAGCCTGCCTCCCTGCCCAGCCCCCCACTTGTCCGTTCACTGACTGGGCTCCCTCGCCCACTTGCCTTGCCAAGGCCACCTCAGCTCTTGGCAACCAACAACCCCTGGCACTATTCGCCTGTGGAGCTTGTAGCCAGGGCTGCTGCAATAGCAGCTGTGCAAGCCTTTGGGAGGCAGAGATGTGAGAGGGCATCAGAGGTGGGAGGGGGGAAAGGACAGAGGTTAGTGTTGCCCATGGCACCCCTGACCATCATTCACAGCACCTCAGGGTGCCTCAGCACACTGGTTGAAAACCATTGTCTTATGCCATCTTGTCATTGTGAATTGACTTAGATACCAGAAAATTGCAATCTTAGTTAACTACCCAAGATTTTGAAGGTACATGACCCTGACCCCTCCACACCAAAGTACGAGCAGGAGCAAAAAGTGGGTTACAAAGGTTAGACCAGGGTGTCAGCAAACTTTTTCAGCCGGGGGCCAGTCCACTGTCTCTCAGACCTTGTGGGGGGCTGGACTATTTTTTATTTTTAAATGAACCAATTCCTATGCCCCACAAATAAACCAGAGATGCATATTAAATAAAAGCGCATAATCTACTCATGTGAAAACATGCTGATTCCTGGACCGTCCGTGGGCCAGATTTAGAAGGTGGTTGGGCTGGATCCGGCCCCCGGGCCTTAGTTTGCCTACCCATGGGTTAGACCATCAAGGTCTCCCAGGGGAAAAAATGCTACAAAAATATGTATCCCAACAAGACATCATACAGGGAATACTGATCTACCTGTTATGAAGAATTGTGTATTACTGAAATGTTGTTTAGAAAACTTGTTTTCAAGATAAGGCTATGTTCTGTGTTATACAGGAGAATTCGGTCCTGTTTAAATATTGCAGTGTGTGCCTTCTTTTAATTAAAAATGAAACTTTTAAATACTTCATTTTTGTAAAGTCATATTGCTAAAGATGTCACCCTATTGATAGTGATATGATTGAAAGTTATGTAGAGAGTAATGCATTTGGATATTATCTGCAGCTTTTATTGGCATTTCAAGAGGCACTTAGATATGCAAATAAATCTTTTGGCAGAGAAAAGTTATTGATTTTCTGAGAGAAAGGAAACATTAACCTTTAAGAAACAGGGACTTTCTAGGCTGCCAAACAATTTCACCTTTCTTTGAAGTGCTTTGTGTGTGAATGGGTGTGCACATACTTTAAAAAGAGAGTATCAGTTGTGATTATGAAGAAATGCCAGTGATAGTCACATTGATATAAATGATAGTGTTAACTGTCAGATAATGGATGTTTCAAGAGGGTGATGCTTGGGAAATGTTCTTTGGCCCTGTGGAACTTCCAACATGGGGCAACTTTCCACACGGTCATTGTTCTTCTACAGGTTCTGCCTGAGAAAGCAGGAAATGTATATAAGAGCAGTAGGTTATTGGCATCCTTCCCGATCACTTTCTGTTTCCTAACAAACAATTAAAAATAAATACTTCAATCAAATTGATTTCATTCTGCTGTTTTCTCTCCCCCCCCCCTCCACCGCCCCCATTGCATTACTTTAATTCTTAGTATGCAAACAGTTAGGAGAGCTTAATAAAGGGTCATTCTACTTTCCCTCTCCCTCAGTTCAGTTCTCGGGCTGCAAATTTCATCCAGTTCTGCAGAAGATTAAAAAAAACAGAGACTTTCCTTTTGGGGGGGGGGGAGAAAGATTTCCTTCATGAAGACCCCTGGATGAGTTTGCCTATAATTTTGCAGGGTTAATCCGCTCTGGAAGGGCTTCTTTGTAAATTTCATCCTAGAGGCTACTAAGCTAATGGTTTAGATCATAGAAGCAAGTGAGGCCGTGTGAGAACTGTCTTTTTCTTCTGTAACTAAACAAATTTGTACTTCTGGAGCAGAGGGGACATATCCAAGTTGGTGCCATCTCCAGTATGTTTTTAACCTGGCATGATTTGAAACAGGTGATTTAATTCTTGTAGAGAGGAAAAAGGAAAAGCTTTAGGCTAGAAAGGTTGACAGGACCTTAATTACTAGGGCGCCAAACTCTGATTGTCAATAGCAAAGTAAGATAAACTCTGCTCACCCAGCCCAACGAGTTTAATATCGACTGCAAATCTTTCACAAATCATTTTGTCTTTGCCTCTTCAAGTAACAAAATAAAGAGAGACAAGGCTTTCTACTTCAGTTTATCTCCTGGAATTATGATAAATGGGTTCCCTCAAGAAACACAACATCATGGTTTGCTTCCTTAAGTGCCTTTAGAAGCTTTTGCTGTTTGTTTTTCTTTTAACTCCCCTAGTTCTATCTGTTGTCTTTACTCCTACATGCCTATAACAATAACAACAACATTAGCACATGATTATAAAAGTCTAATCAGAGGGGCTGCAGCAAAACTGGAAATAGACTATTGTTTTTCAACAATAACAATAATTTATTATTTGTACTCTGCCCATCTGACCGGGTTGCCCCAGCCACTTTGAGCAGCTTCCAACAGAACAGAACACAGAGAAACATCCCACATTAAAAACTTCCCAATACAGGTGTTTACAATTCAGATGTTTTAATACAATTCAGATGTTTTAATAGCTTTTCCCAGTCGTTATCACCAAGCCAGTAAAGGGTTTCTCTATGTGCATGTGAGGTTTCTGTCAAAAGGATGGTTGCAGGCCCCCAAATCCTACCATCCATCCTGCTAACACGCACGCCACTTTTAGACTGCAAATTCAAGAGGGTCAGGATGGCTATACCAAAAAGGGATAGTTTTTTGACATCATGGTCATTTAAACTGGAACAAGTTTATAAAGTGCCCGGGGGTGGGCAGAGGGACTGCATAGCTTTGCACAGTTTCTGTGATGCACATCAATAGACTTGTTGGCTCTTGGTCAGCATATTTTGAATGGAATGAAAAAGAGGTGCTTTCACAGCCTTGGTAAAAGTTATCAAGAAAGCAGGACAGTACTATGCACACAGTTGATTTACTTCTGCATTCCTCCACCCAGGGACAGTTTTAATACAGTTATTGAATATGTTGATAAAAGCAATTCGCTGAAAACAAAGCTCTTGGCATTTTTAAGACAAGTCCTGGAACCATACGCATCCTTAGAATTTGTTTTCCGTCCTATTTATGGAATCGCTTACTACTTCTAGATGTCATAACAGCTACAAGCATAATGAATGGCACTGAAAAAGGATAACGCATTCATGCAGGACAGGTCTACAGACAGGCCTTAGCTGCGGCAGTGGTGAGCAAATGCTCACTGAGTTACAATCGCTTGGCAAAGGTTTCTCTCAGTTGTTTCATAATAGCAACTACAAAATGACTCTTTTTTAAAAAAAAAAGATGAATCCCTGATCTGTGTAACAGAAGTAGATTCTGGGCATCCTAGCATATGGTTCATGGGGGTGAAGTAGATAATAGACCATCAGCATCATTTCCCCCCCATCTACAGTAGCTCAGGTGGGTGGGCTTTAGGGTTCTAGTAAAAGGCCACCCAGTCTAACCACTGAGGCACAGCACTCCACCACACGAGTTCCCCCAGGGTGTTCTCTCCAAATACCCAAAAGTCATTCTAGAGTGATCTGTGCACTCATTTGAAGTAATAAATCAGGGTGGTACCTGTGCTTTGTAGGGGGTGTACCTAGAGGTGACTGCAGATGTACCTCAAATGTTGGTTTGTGTTGCTGCTTTTATTTGTTAGTGTTACAATCTCAAAATTTCAATAAATAGATCCATTTTTTAAATGCCTTATGCTAGCGGTAAACAATAAGGAAGACTTTGTGCCCTGTGACATCTGGAGACATCTGTCTGTGCCCTGTTGGAAACAGAATACTGGACTAAGTGGACCTTTTGGCCTGATGCAGCAAGGCAGATCTCAAGTTAGCCACTGCATGAACGTATTCAGTTCGAGAGAGAGAGAGAGCCATTTGTAAAATTTCTCCATTCACTGTTAAATTCCTTTATGTCATGGAGGTGAGAGAATGCTCCGGTTAAAGTGTGATTTTTAAGCCTGAAAGTGAAAAATGAGTCGGAAATATACTCACAGCCTTTCAATTTAATTTTTCTCCTCGGCCTAGCTCATCAGAAGAATCCTACATGTGCACATTCTACTCCAATGCATTTGCCTTTCATTGAGCAATCAGGAAAGGCACTTCAAGCATTCCAAAAATATTAAAATTAACTTTATACCTTTTCCTGCACATTTTATTCAGCATATCAATAAAGTTACAATTATTGCTTGTGATTTAGGAACAAGAAAGACAGACACAGAGGGTGGGGTTGTTGTTGTTGTTGGCGGCCCTTCTTTAATTGATCCAGATGCGAGAAACTTCCTGATCTTTAAGGACAGCCAGTCTCAGAGAGAGATTTAGTGATATTCACGGCCTTTTGATATCTTAGAGATTTCAAGCTTTAGTGTGACCCCTTAAATCTGCTCTGGGAGTTTCCCTAACTCTCTAGAGCAAATTTACAGAAGGTGCACAGGGAAATGAGTGGGAGGATAAGTTCCATTGCACAGTTAAAACCTGTTGCAATAGTGGAACTTTGTGCTTGGATACCGCCACCCATTGTGTCTTTCCTGACCATCAGTTTATAGCTCAGCAAATACATAGTTGTTCCTAATTTGATACATGGAAGCCAACTATTCTCTCAATGGCTTTCTTCCAATTCATTGATATCACATTCGGCCAGCACTCAGACAGAACGTAATCTGCAGTTGCCCCTTTTGGTTTCAACCACGGCAGTGCCTTGAAAGCTGCACCGAAACTTTTAACGCATAGCTTCCTCAGGTTACATATTGAGAAAAAGCATTTTTTCTCCCTTGCATGTCCCATCTTTTCAGGCTGAGCACTGCTTATATTCTGTGCTGGAATACACAGTATGCAATCTTTTTTGTAAAAAAAGGGTAAAGAGCACAGCTATAAAAGCTACACTTTGCTATAAAAGTGCAAAAAGCTAAGGCTACAGCAAAGCTACCCCTATTGGACTTGGAGGACTAGCTTGTAAAAACTAAAAAGCACTCTTCAAACTGATCTTGATAAGAAATATCCATTTATATGTCATTTATTCCTGACTATGCCATTATATGCTGGTTTGCAACGAGAAAGTTATAGACAGAGATGTAGCTCTCCACCAGCTGCCTGTGCTAAAAGCCCATTAGTCCAGGCAAACATATGGAGTGAATGGTCCAAGAGTAAGAATGCTAGACTCCAAACAAGGGGCCCAGGTCTTTAAGGTATTCCACTCCTCAAGGAAGGGGCAGAGCCTAGGAAGAATGATCAAGCCTGGTTCCATAAAAGGCTTCAGTTCTGGCTTATACTTTATTGGAACATTTGTCATATAGAGCTTTCCATGGTGCTGCAACTACTACCTTACTTTGTGCTCTGTGTGCTGCTCTTGTTAAGGACTTTCCATAGTTTTCATATGCATGGCTTGTATTCAACATAGCACAAAGGCTAAGGTTCTGTCAGTGCACAGGTAGTCCTTGTGCAATGGAACGTTTCCCCACTGCGGATGGGGTGGGGTGCAATGGGGGAGGGAGAGGAAGAATTCCCATGTCACGAGCAGGAATCCTTGCAGTAGCTTCTGCTAGTGCAACGGCTTAGCTAAATATGGCCCTGTTGAGTCCCAGTTCACAGCAAAGTGGTAAAGAGCAAGAGTGTATGTTTGCTTCCTCACTTTTCAGTAATGCATGAAATGGCATTTGAGTTATGAGCTTGAGAGATCAGTAGACCATTTAAATCTAGGTGGATTGCACTTTAACTTTTTTAAAATATAACATTAAGCTAATCTTCAGTTGAAGATATTCTATTAGTCAGGCTACTGACTATGAAATGAAGGTAGCTAATTACAATTTTAATATTAGCTTCTATAATTATTTTAAATCACATTTGGTTTCTCCACCCATTCCAGGTATAATACATAATTTAAATGTACTCTTTTAGGAGTAACCCACCTACAGAATTTATTTATTTATTTCCTGCCTTTTTTTTCAAGGAAGTCAGTGCATTATACATGATACTCTCATCTGCACATTTGATCCTCACAACAACCTTGTGAGGTAGGTTAGGCTGGGAGATAGACTGTGGCCGCCGCCTCTGCCACTCACAAGAGCAGGCATAGGAGCCGTGGTTGGGAGAGGCACAGCGCAGCGCAGAGGCGTCAGCGGAGGGACGAGCAGCTCAAAAGGAGCCCTTTCGGGCTGCTCCTTCCTCCTTTACCACCTTTGCCGCTGTCGGCGGCAGCAGAGGAACGAGCAGCCCGAAAGCAGCCCTTTCAGGCTGGTTGTTCTTCCTCCGCCGCTGCTGCCACCACCAGGTTTGTGGTGTGGTGAACCGGCCTATACTCGAGTCAATATGTTTTCCCAGTTTTTGTGCTAAAATTACGTGCCTCGGCTTATATTCGGGTGGGCTTATACTCGAGTATATACGGTATGTATCACTGGGGACAGGATGACAGTAGCATATACCGTAATGTGGCATAATACACTTCAGAAAGGCCCAATATATTCTATGGATACTAATTTGAAGCAGCTTAACGTGGGTCATCAGAATGGAATGCAATAATCTTTCAATGCATTATTCTTTTGTTGGTGACTGCTCCCATTTCCAACTAGGGTTCTGTGTTCCAGAACATGATGACTTTAAAATTTAACTTCATTAGGGAGACAATCCTATATCCTTGAATAACATTTTAAATACCTGAGGCTGCAGTCCTTTGACATATCCTCAGAAATAAATCTACTGAACACAATGGGGCTTTCTTCTGACTAAATAGGTATAGGGTGGCTTTTAGGCTGCAATCTTAAGTGTGCAATCTATTGAGTAAGCAGCACTGAGATTTCTGAGTGAACAGGTTTAGGACTAGTTGGACTCCATGTATATTAAGATAGCCCTTGTGAGAGGCGGGTGGCGGCGGGACCAGCGGTGAGAAAGGGCTCCTTTTCGGCCACTCGCCCCTCCACCACAGCCACCCTCCTCACTCCAGTATAAGCCGAGGGGGGCTTTTTCAGCATAAAAAATGTGCTGAAAAAGTCGGCTTATACTTGAGCATATATGGTATTTAAAATTATAATAGCATGCCTCTGAGAAGGTTGGACTTTCTTTAAACTGTTCAGTTTGTTTTCTAGAAAAGATGTGTCCTTTCACGTTGTAATGGAATAGTGTTGGGACCAGAAGAATATGTCAGACAGTAAATACTGATTAGCTTGTATGACTTTATCATGAAGAAAATAGCTGTGTTTTCCTTCTTTCTCTGTGCCCTGCTCCCAAATTGTGTGGACAGACACTTCCCAATATTTTCTGCATCAGGGCTGCGGAATGGGTTGTATTCCCTCGTGGGCCTCTTCTGAGGGGCTCAGGCTGATGTTGGGGGGTGGGGGAAAGGGATAGGTGAAGATGGCTTACCAGGTTAAAACTGGGCGTGGACAGAGGCAAAGCAAGTGCAACAGCCGATGGGACTCTTACCTTTTTTACATTGCAGTTAAGCAAAAACCAGGTCTCTACATGCACATGCACGCGCACACACACAGAGGCAAGATGCTTTATTACAATTCAAGGACAAAGTCCAGCAAGACAAAAACGGCCTGAGGAAGGCTCAGACTGGGGCTGCTGAGTGGGTGTGGCTTGGGAGAGTCCTGAGGGACTAAGAGGGAGGGATGAAACGCTGCATTCAGCTCTCAAGCCTGAGGCTCCCCATCTGTGTACTAGGAATTTATTTGTTACAAAGTGATTTTGGCAAGTCTGTTATATTAAGAATAATTAATATGTAAAACATACACAGGTCAGTTTTGTGGATTTTGGTTGGCTTTAGGTTGCAGTCCCAAGTGTACTTATTAGAAAGTTATTCCTATTGAACACCGTGGGGTTTACTTCCAAATAAGCATGAACAGGAGCCATCACTAGGTGGTGTGTGCGATGAGACAAAATGACCAAGAAAGGGCCATGAGCTTGAAAAGGGCCATCCTGCCATTGCTGGGGGAGGGGCACACCTTTCCCCCCAGATAATCCAATGGGCACCCAGCCACCTGAACCTACAAGCTATCAGATTCAGACCCTGAAAGGCTTCCGTCCCTTTAAATGGTGCACAGAAGGGGCAGGGTTGTGACGTGTGTCTTTTCCGACCTCACAAGATTCCTTCTTGGCGTCTCTTTAGAAGAGCTGTCACCAGCTCTGAGATTGGTAAATCTTGGACGATGTATCTGTCACTGGTTCCTTTCAGCTGTGAGGTCTGGAAGGAGCTAGCAGCAGTTGAAGCATCCAGAAACATTTAAGCTAATGAAACTGTGTCATGAATCTCTGCATTCAGGGCCAGCTGGGTGAGCCTTAAGCATTAGACTTCCCAATGGAACAAGACAACTATTTGAAGGAAGTTGTAGTCCACAGTGAAACCTGTGAATGCCTCCCACGTGCCTCCGCCCCAATCAATCTGGAGTCCAGTGCAGCTTCAACAAAACCCATCCCCTTTGTTTCCTCCTCCACTCCCTTCTTCCCGCTGTCCCCTACCAAGATCAGGGTGTTGCATACTTTATAAGATTAAAATGGCTTTGCTTCTTTTGTAGGTGCTAAACCTGCCCCTGGGATATGCTTTGAGAGAGTCAATTCTGCAGGTGATCCTTATGGAAACTGTGGGAAGGATTCCAAAAGTTCTTTTGCCAAGTGTGAACCCAGGTATATGCTCTTGTCATGCCTAATTGGAAAAGAGATTGGAACTGTGCCAATGGTAGATGCTAACATCATTAAATGATTAACATTATTTCTTTTCCCTTTAGAGATGCTAAGTGTGGCAAAATTCAGTGTCAAGGGGGAGCAAATCGACCTGTAATTGGTACCAATGCTGTCTCCATAGAAACAAACATCCCATTACAAGGAGGAGGCAAAATTCTATGCCGTGGAACCCACGTATACCTGGGCGATGACATGCCTGACCCTGGTCTTGTCCTTGCTGGAACAAAATGTGAAGATGGAAAAGTAAGGTTGAAAAATCTTATTCCCAATAATCCAGTCTGTGTGTCTAAAGGGAAACTCAGTCTTGGTCTTTACAAATGAAAGTCACACTTTCTGCATTTTGTAGTAAAGGTTTGGCAGGCCAAATGAAGATGCTTATGCAAACAATTATGCTGTTTAAGTATACTCAAGAGTTTTTTGAGAATGAATGGAATCAGTTTGTTGTTTAGCCAGAAGGCATAACTATCAATTTTTACATAAAAGTGCTGAAAAAAGGAATTTATTGTGCCAGTGAAAGTCATTCTGTCTGTATTTTAACATGCTGCAGCCAGCTATTGACAAATTACCAGTATTTCTGAATAGAATTGAATGAAGAAAGAGTGAGTGATGGTGGCTAAATGTAGAGCTGCATATCTGCTTGATTATCAGTTCATCACTGAATGTGATTTACAGAATTTCCTGTATCCAGAAGAATCAGCTGTGCTGATGAGAGAGTTCAAGTTATTCACTTATAATATTTACATACAATTTAATATGGAAAATCTCTGACCAGTTTAATTTTCATTAAAGTCCATTTAAAATATCAGTATCACAGCACTATAACCAAAAGAACAAAGAAATATAAATTAGAAACAGTGCATCCCTCAATGAAACACTCAGTGAAACATTAATAAAACAATAAAAAGATCAGTGTGGTGGACCTTATGAGCCAAGAAAAGCCTGCATAAATGAATGGGTCTACAGGAGGCATTTGTAACTTGCCACTATGACCTACTGAACAAAGATAAAATTCACATTAATTACTCCATCTACTTTTGCTTCTAGCCTCACCCACCACTGGCTTATAGCCCTCAGAAGGTTGGCCTGAACCAAATACTGCCCTAGGGCTAATAAGGATTCCCCACAGAGATGTTAAATAGCACTGGGGACAAGGTGATGCCTTGTGACAACTGGCAGTTCAGTTGCTAGGAGGCCAAAACTGGCCTTATAAGTAAGAGTGGTGCCACCATAAAGCAGTACTCCTAACTCATGCATGCAGTTTAAGAGAATACGATTGTCAGTGGTATTAAAGGCTGCTGTGAGATCAAGCGGAGGCAAAGGGTTGCACTCCCCCATCCCTCTCCTGTAAAAAAGTCATCAATCAGAGCGACCAAGCCAAGTCTGTCTCAAAACTAGGCATGAACCCAGATTGAAGTGGGTTGAGATAATTAGTTAGAATAGTGTGTCTCTATACACATAAAGACTCCTGCCAACCTAGCAGTTTGAAAGCATGTCAAAGTGCAAGGAGATAAATAGGTACCGCTCCGGCGGGAAGGTAAACGGCGTTTCCGTGCGCTGCTCTGGTTTGCCAGAAGCGGCTTAGTCATGCTGGCCACATGACCCGGAAGCTGTACATCAACTCCCTCGGCGAATAAAGCGAGATGAGCGCCGCAACCCCAGAGTTGGTCACAACTGGACTTAATGGTCAGGGGTCCCTTTACCTTTTATACACATAAAGATAACTCATAGACAACCTATACCCATCTGGCCTTAAACGGATTCAGTAATTGCTGATCAGAGGACATACATTCCAGAAAGTATTGCTCTATACAACAATTTCTCCCAGAGTTTAATTGTGGACTGTTGAATTTATTTAAGAAATTGGGGGGGGGGGGTATGACAAGTGCCAACGACTGCTGGACCAATTAATACGTTCCACAATAGCTATCAAGATTATACCTCAACATAGGCTTCAAGGAAGGAAACCAAGGCACAAAATGAACACTCAAGTCCTTCAAAATCCTATTAAGCGGGATTGTTTCCAAACGCCTCTTAAGGACCATCTGCTCTTGGAGTTCCCTGATAACATCGAGGAAAGCTGGACCCAAGCTAAAGACATCCCTTATTGCAGCCTGTGAACAAACTATTGGATACCAAACCAAGAAACAGCAGGACTGGTTTGATGAGAATGATAGTGAGATTGAACACATTATTAAAAAGGAAGATCTTTCAGATCTGGCAGAGAGACATAACTGTGCCACTAAGAAAAAAACCTATGCCAACACTAAGGTTCAAAGAAGAACCAGAGAACTAAAGAACACCTGGTGGATAAAAGAAGCTCAAGAGATCCAGCACTTAGATAACACTCATGATGCACAGTGTTTGTTTAAAGCCACAAAGATCATCTATGCGCCAATAAATCATGGCATATGCCCCCTACTCTCAACAGATGGTAGCACACTTCTAAAAGATAAAGAATAGATATATCGAACAGATGGAATGCTCTTTAATCTGAATAGGCTGAAAGCAAAAAGTAAGGTTACCATAACTTCTGTCATAGAGCTTCAGTATGCTGATGACAATGTAGTGTGTGCACGCTCAGAGGATGACCTCCAAAACATCTTAAATATCTTTGCAGAAGCTTACGAAAACATCCAAAAAACCAAAGTGCTGCACCAACAAGCACAAAATAACCCCTCTGCAGTGCCACAAATCCAACTCAATGGTGTAACGGAGAGTGTCGATCACTTCTCTTACCTGGACAGTTATCTTTCCACAAACACCAACATTGATGCTGAAATCCAGCATTGCCTGAGCTCTGTGAGTGCAGCTTTCTCCTGATTGAAGTCCAGAGTGTTTGAGGACCGGGGCATTCACAGGAAAACCAAAATGCTTGTTTACAAAGCTATTGTACTGCCAACCTTACTGTATGCTCGTGAAACATGGGCCACTTATAAACACAACCTCCAACTCCTCGAAAGATTCCATCAATGCTGTCTCTGAAAAAACGTTACATATCACTTGGGAAGACAGGCAAACTAATGCCAGTGAACTGGAAGAAGCAAAGATCACCAGTGTCGAAGCAATGATTCATCAACATAAATTTTGTTGGACTGGTCATGTTGTTCGGATGCCTGATTATCGTCTTCTAAAGCAACTACTCTATTCCGAACTTACAAATGGAAAGCATAATGCTGACGGTCAACAAAAGAGGTTTAAAGACTCTCTCAAGGCAAATCTTTAAAAAGTAGTATAAACACCAACAACTGGGAAACACTGGCCTATGAGTGCTCCAATTGGAGAACAGCCTTTACCAAAGGTGTTGTGGACGTTGAAGACGCTCAAACTCAGTACAAAAGGGAGAAGCGTACTAAGAGGAAGGCACATCTGGCAAACCCTCACTTTGATCAACTTCCGCCCAGAAACCTATGTCCCCACTGTGGAAAGATGTGTGGATCCAGAATTGGCCTCCACAGTCACTTACGGACTCACTGTTAAGACCGTGTTCATGGAAGACAATCTTACTTGGCTACAAGTGATCCCCACAGAAGAAGCTTTTTTGCAAAAATTAATTCACATGCTGCTGTATTTCCTGGAGCTCATGGTGTTTCCTATTGGCTTATAGAAAATACCTTGGCCTGACAAATAATAACCATTATACGTAGTGGCTTTTGACTGATACTTCCGTCTGCTTGTTCATTAGCTATTTGTTTTGGCGTGCTTCAAATCTGGGGACGTTGCCAAGATGAACAGCAGCTTCTGCAAGACAAAGGCAAAGCCTTTCAGTTCTAAGGGAATAAGAAGCATATTGCTTAATGTATCTGTGCACAGATTTTGCCAGGATTTCTATGTACAGTGGTAATCCAAGAAAATAAAATTATGAAAAGACATGGGAAACTACAGCTAAGAATTTGAAACAAGCAGTGTTAAAGGGGACTTCTGTGTTACTGGCAGATTGCATTTCAAGAGAAGACATTTGGGTATATTTTGTCAAAGCCTCAAAACTTATTATTGCTTTTGAGGTTTCAGTAGTTCCCACTGTAGTTAGTTCCCACTGACAGCAAACTTTAAACATAATGTGATTATGAGTTGAGTTTTATGTTCCAGGTTGCTCCAATGCAATGAGAATTGTACAGGAACAGAACTCTACTCCTTTTGACAAAAACAAATGAAGTGCAGCAAAGCATTATAAGAAAGATTTATGTTTATAAAACTATATTTAAAACATTTGTTCAAAGAGGCTGCTAGAGAGGAGGCCTGTGGTACGAAATCAGTATTTGTGGAGACTGTCATAAGCTAGAAAGACCAATGCATTGACTGAATAGAAGGCAGAGCCTTATATATACTAAAATATTACCAATTTTGTATTTGAATGGCTGATGTGTGAAACTGAAGCATATTAGATCTACAAGCATAAACTAAATTAGCTCTGTCGAAATGTAACCAACCCCACTTTACTTACAAGCTTTTAGTAGGTTGCAGATAGGGTGGCTATGTGTCCTATTTTACAAAGTTACTCCTCTTATTTAGAGATTTGTCAGAGGAGAGTCATCCTCTGTTTGAAGGAGTCCTCTATTTGCTGGGTTCTCCAGTCCAAGTCCAGGGAGCACAAGTTGTCCATCATCAGTCAGAATCTGGACAGAAGACTGTTCATGAGATGTATTTCTGTTTAAGTAATATTTATTCCTAAATTTGCAAGTATACATAGAAATTGGCAGCAACAAGTTTTATGCAAGTCTATATACTTTTTGGTGATGTCTTCAAACTCTTTAACAATATGTGAATGGCTATCCTAGTTACCAGTCTCAGCTCTTAAGTATGCATGATTTTAACAGCTGCCCTTATAATGTGAACAGAATTCTGTGTACCATTGAATTCTAGATTGATTGTGAACCATGCTGTAATTATACCATATTCCTTATACCATGTTCCTTCCTTATGTGTTTTGAAGCTGCTTCACTTCCTTCCCATTTTTCCTCTTTCCCCTAGGGAATAATTGCCTTGCTTAAGCAGCCTTGTTGTCTTCTGCTTCACCCCCCACCCCCGCTTCTTATATGATTGTGATTGACTTTTATTCCTGCCCAAATTTAGAGGTGTGCAGGTGCTATATGTCATATATCTGACTGTTGACCTGGCATCTAATACTCATTCCAGCAGCATATAGTCTTTTCTCAACTTGGATGATTTATCAGACAACCTGTAAATGGGTCATTTTAGTTTGCATTGTGCTCTGCTTTTATTGCAGTGTCAATCTTGCTTTGTCCCGGCCTTTCAGCTACAGTGGAATAGTGAAGTTAACTCTCTGTAACAATTGCATAAAGTCTCAAATGAATGCTTTTGATTACATGCCACTCCCTGTTTGTTCATTTCTCCAGAGATAAAATGCAAATGCATCTTTTTTAGACCAATGCGAACATAATGGCTATATCTGAAGTGCAACTCTGCATGCATGTGATTCCAAGAGGAAATTAGTTTGTGAATGGGTGGAGGGATACTGCCATAACTTTCTGAATGTAGTATAGGAGTAGTCAACATGAGGCCCACCAGATGCTACTAGATGACAAATCATTGTGCCTGGCCATAGGCCAGGGGGCTGATGGGAGGGCATAACATTGGCTAATCCTGAGTAAATGAGCTCCAATTCTGGCCCATTTTGGCTCTGCCTGGGCCATATCCTTCACCAGCCCTGCTCCATGTGCTCCCCGACTTTGCCTGGCTGGACTATGTCTTTGAACTGTTACAAGATTGCTTGCCCAGATAGAGGCTGGAGAAATGTGTGAGGGAAAGTGTAGAAACATCTGGTTTTTGTGTGCCTTGCATTCAGCCTGCTGTACAAAGGTAAGAGTTGCATCCATTGCCCCCACCCACTTCTGCCTCTGGTCTGCGCACCATTGCCATGCAGCCCCTGGAAAGTTGACCCTGGCGTTTGGGAAGTGATGGGCAGATATCGCACCTGCTTTCAACAATGCAAACGATTTAACATATGAGGTGAACATTTTCACCGTATCTCTTCCCTCCTGTATTGCTTTGTTTTTTGCTTCAAGTGAGAAATTGCATAAGTAGGGATTGGACATTGGCACAGAGCTTCGAGCTCATGGACTATGTTGCCTCTGTGTTGGAGGACAGGGATATCATCATGTGAAGAGGAGCGCCACCCCAAGTTTCATGCTAATACAAGCTTCCCACTTCTTTATCAAGTGAGAAGTTCCAGGGGCAGTGCCATTGGTTTAATTACCTTTGGATGAAATAGCAATGGGGTAAAACTTTCAGCCCCTTCATGGATCACTGCCTTGCCGTGGCGAAGGGGCTTGAATAACTCAGAGAAGCTATGAACTATGCCGAGCAGGGCACCCAAGATGTACAGGTCATAGTGGAGAGTTTTGACCAAACGTGAGAATTGATGCTTTTGAATTATGGTGCTGGAGGAGACTCTTGAGAGTCCCATGGACTGCAAGAAGATCAAACCTATCCATTCTTAAGGAAATCAGCCCTGAGTGCTCACTGGAAGGACAGATCCTGAAGCTGAGACTCCAATACTTTGGCCACCTCATGAGAAGAGAAGACTCCCTGGAAAAGACCCTGATGTTGGGAAAGATGGAGGGCACAAGGAGAAGGGGACGACGGAGGACGGAGGACGAGATGGTTGGATAGTGTCTTCAAAGCTACCAGCATGAGTTTGAGCAAACTATGGGAGGCAGTGGAATACAGGAGTGCCTGGCGTGCTCTGGTCCATGGGGTCACGAAGAGTCGGAAACGACTAAACAACAACAAAAAACTTTCAAATATTTGCTTTATTAACAAATATGCAGGCAGCACGTAGGTGAAGATGTAAGCAAGCTCTCCTATAGCAGGCAGCAGATTTGCAGGAAGTAACTTGTGCAGTCTTTGCAATGCTGTGCTCTAGTTTCAAACTAACTCTGGCTAAGGATTCTTAGCTCTCTATCTCTGTCAGTTCACAACAGCAAACTGCCCTCTCACACACAGATGTTCAGACACACATGCACACACACTGCAGAGAACCAGTGTGAGACGCTGCTTCTGCAGGTGAATTTCCTATTCATAGAAAATCCCAAAACTGTTAAAGAAACATTAAGGTTCTTTTGTCAAATCCATGATTTCAATCAAGTAATGCTTTTAAGCAAAACTGTAGTGATAGATCCATTTACTGTGAAAATCTCATTTTTAAAAAAAAGCTAAAATTTTTTGCCAGCTACCTGGTTGTTCACCTGAAGCTGTAACAGGGAAGACCAAAGATACAGTCCTGCAAGTTTGCAGCAGGTGAATGCTGGTGCCCAGCTGTTTGGCAACTTTCTTAAAGTGTTTCCTTTTTTAAAAAAAAATGGGCAAAAGATTAATATATAAATTAATATAGCACTTAAAGCAAGGGAAACAGCCCACCTAACACAAGGTGAGATGAAATATCTGTCATGAAATTTACAAAGTTGAACTGACAATGAACACCCTGTGATTTATTTTTAAGTATTATGGTCTACCTTCATTCTTAGTGAACCCCAGCAACCAAATGCAAGGGTATTGACACACCCATTTTTGCAACTTAAAATATCCGGCACATATTCTGTTGAATGCTTTGGGACAACCGCAGAGGAAATAGTCTGAGAGCAGCCATCTTGTAATATCTAGAGAGATTTGACCCTTTAATTGTAGCTTGGATAAAAAAAATCTAATATCAAATTATTTGGCACTTACTGTGTTACTCTAGTACAACATTGTTGGTGTAGTGCAATTGTTAAATAAAGGTTGTACCAGTTATTCTTTATAGCTGTCCTAAATGAGTCTAAACTTGAAATCAGAGTAGATAGATAATTTTATGATGGGTATTAGTAAGAGGATATATTACCATATTTCACCACATACCGGTCGCCGTGTAATAGTCACACACCCTTTCTGGACCCCAAAATTTGTCCCAGAGCATTTCCCGCATAATAGTCACTGGGGTAATTCTGAGACAAGCTGCGGGTCCGCACGGGGCTGGGGCTCAAGGTGGCGCCTGAGGCAGTGAGGGCTGGAGTTTGGGCCCTCATTGGGTTGGCCCCAAGCGGAGGTAGCTGGAGAGGTTAGGCAAGGGCAGGCCTGGGCTGCTGCTGCTATTGCCACCACCTTGGGTCTCTGGAGTCAAGAGGCAAGGAAGCAGCTTGGTCATGGCGCCATGGGCTCTCGCTGTGCGCTCTGGCCTTGAGGTGAGGCAAAGCAAAACTAGGTTGCTGCTGCCGCCACTCACCTTTGGCTCCCTTAGGGTCACCCCAGCCAAGAAGGGGAAGCAGCGGGTGAGCGACCCCCTCCGCTGCCCATCTGCAACCCCTGCCCTCTGCCTCCATCCCGTAATTCACCGCATAATGGTCGCACCCCCCTTTTTGGAAAGGAAAAATCAGCACAAAAGCATGTGACCATTACACATTGAAATACAGTAATTATAATTGATCCTCTATAGACCAATGTGTGTGAGTTAGCACAAAGGGGGGAAAGGGCTAGTGCCTGTTTTTAAAGAGCCCAAGTTTCAGAGTCCAAATCCCATTGTTAGGCATTTTTACAGAAACATAAGAATTGGGGTTTTAAACCTTCTTTTTATAATGTTTCCGCTCCTTAAGGCAGCTGGGACACCTTCCCCCCTTTTCAGTAAAACAGAGCGTAGAATGCAAGGTTAGTTTAAAATGGTTTGCCCACAGTTACTAGGTCTCAGGCTTGCATTATGATTATTAGAAATGATAAGAAATGCAAGTGAATGTTCTTAGTTGAAAAATACAGCAAGAGCCAGCTCAAAAACATATCCGAGGTAGATAGCTATGTTAAAGCATGTTTGTTCCATCCTGAAGCAGAGAGAGAGGAACAGGAAACAAACCTTCCTTCCTGCCTCCACAAAGGTGATTGGGTGTGACCTAGCCTTCTATAGCAATTTACAGCTATGTGGACATTAACCCCTTTGGCTACTAACTAGCACAGACATGCATTGTTGGGCTTGCCTGCAAACTCTCCCACATTTTAAGCATTTCTGGAAAGCACAGCACAGAAAAAAGTAAAATAAGCACATACATTGTCTGGCAATAGTAAGCCTGCTCTCCTTTTCTTGTTGTATAGATCTGCCTTAACCGCCGCTGCCAAAATACCAGCGTATTTGGGGTTCATGAATGTGCAACAAAATGTCACGGACGTGGAGTAAGTATTGCAGATCCAATTTTTTACAGTCAGTCAACACCCAGCTGAGCAATGAAGTATTCATTGGTTACAGCTTTTGAAATCTATGATGCTTTGTCATATATCTGTCAATGGTTTTTTTTTAAAGTATCCTTCCAAAAAGATCAATTTGAATGCTCTTTTTAGTGTCCAAGAAAGGAAACGTGGTTTTTACCTAACACAGAAATACCTATGTTTACAATATCTGTATATTTCTAAAAATTAATCTTCTGAGGTTTACAACATCATTATCTTTCTACAAATTGATGTTCTGTGGCTAAAAAAATTAAATTTCATTCTCTTTTACATAATTTTGAACCTGACATTAATTCAAAAACTTCCTGTTAATGTTTCACATATTACAGTCTGATTTGGGCCTCAAACCTGAGTTTTGTAACTGAGCTTAGATATTTTAAAAAATGAACACTTTGTTATTTATTTGTTTGTTTATATTTCTATATATGGCCCTTCCAACATGTTGCCAGGGCAGTTTACATTAAAAATCAATTAAACATTTAAAATATAAATACAACCTGCATAATAGACCAAAAAGGCAGGAAGATCTCAAAAACAACATAAGAACAAGCAGGCAAGATTAAAATTGTTGAAAAAGCCTGGGAATTTTGTTTGAAAGGCCTCTCTCTGGTAATCATCTTCCTCAACCTGCAGATCTGAAAAGTGACTATACAATGTATTATAAATTATGTGGTCTCACTCCAGTAATTGATGTTAAGCATCTTAGTGTTAAACTCAGATGCCTGCCCTTTTGCACAAGTTCTCTGAATGCCTTAAGACATTTAGATTAGCTCCCAGCATTTACCTGTTTTTACTGCCAGTTCTTAAAGCATGAGGTCAGGTGGAAACTCAGCTATAATTCTGTGGATTGTGGATTCAAGTCTCACTTGATCATCCACTGATTGGCTTTTTTTAGTTTCTTCAGTGGACTGAGGAAGTAACAGGCAAGTGGGCATAAATGACGAAAAGACAATAGTTTTAATACAAAATACAAGTAGGGAGCCTGGCGTTCTCCCTGAAGAACTTCCTACATCCTTTTGCAACAATTCTGTGGCTACAGTTCCACCACTGCTTTTTAATTCTGCAGTTGACTTTTTTTTAGTTCCATTAGGAGATACATTTTGAATAAAGTTTCTGTGGAGCAGTGCAGCCTACAATCACATCAAGATGTAGTGTTGCCCTATTTTAATAACTTTTAATTATTATTGAGTACAGTTTTCAGACTGGCAGTGGAGAGGCCTCATGTTCATGTACTGCTTTCCATACTCATGTGCATATTTCCCTTTGTTGTTAAGGTCTGCAACAATAAAAAAAATTGCCATTGTGAGGCCCACTGGGCTCCTCCCTTTTGTGACAAGGCAGGATTTGGTGGCAGTGTAGACAGCGGGCCAGTTAGACAATCTGGTAAGTAAATGACTTAACTGAAGAGCAAGCTTTATTATGAAGCAAAAGCCATATGGTGTTTGCCGTGGGCACAAAGTTTATAGAGGACTCCAGAGTTTGTGTCCATTTCTGGATTTCCTATTCCCTGGTTCGTTTGTTACCTTGGTCAGCTCTCTTGCAGATTGAAAATGCTCGTGCAAGTGGTCCACTTATGTGAGCAATGTGATGTTGTGGGAATAAGCTCAAGCAAGATCACAGATAAAGTCTGTGAAAGTCAGGGCACACACTACTTGTGTTTTCTTCTCAGTTACTGCCAAACTATAGTAGCAATCATAGATGTGCTAATACAGGCATCTCCAAATTCGGCCCTCCAGATGTTTTGGGACTACAATTCCCATCATCTCTGACCACTGGTCCTGTTAGCTAGGGATGATGGGAGTTGTAGTCCCAAAACATCAGGAGGGCCGAATTTGGGGATGCCTGTGCTAATAGAAAACAATGTTTCAAACAAAGTACTTAATTATTCAGCAAGATAATAGTTTAACCTGGGTGAAAACTGCTTTTTGCAGCATCATCAAAGGCATTGATTGTCCTGGCAGAGCAGGATGTGCTAGACAAGGATGTTTTTCCTGCGACAGGCAGAACAGTCTTGTGCCCCTTTTATTTGACTAACTACTTAGTACTTGGGGCTCTACTACACATGCATTTCAGCATGCAGTTTTAGTTTTCCATTTCCGCAAAAACGCACCTAGAGCACACACTATGAATTCTGTGAACTGCATTTTTTCTTCATTTTACGATGAATGCTAAGCGTATAAAAGAGCAAATAAAAAAGTTTATTTTTTCTCCCTTCTTTTGTAAACAAGACATAAGGCATAAGCGCGGTGTCTGACATAAGCATAATAAAAGTCAATTTGGGGGCTAAACTAAATTTGGGCAGGGGGCGCTGGGTGGATCTTTGCACCCCAGCAGCACATATGCTAAAGATTGCCCTGCTTCCTGCTGTTGTGAGTGGATTTTCCCTCTGTGTGAGAGCTTGTTTTTTCCTGCTCTTTTCCACGATGCCATTTGCTTGAACAAGAGCTCACTCACCTGGGAGTGCAGATAGACACCAACCCATTCCTGCATGTGCCTCAAGCTGGAAAGGGTGGTGTTGATTGAGATGACAGTCTAGGTGGTGACTTCCCAGTCCATGGACTTGATGGTGTTGCTTCAGTTGCCAGGGGTGCGTGGTCTCCTGCCACCATCTGGTGTCATGGGGACAGCATCACTTCAGGTTTCAACAGCAACAGCTACATCAGATCTGGTTCATCTGTGCCTGAAGTTCCACAGGATTTGACTTCCCTCTTTTAACTTTATGCCATGCTCTGATGTCTGCAGCTGTACTCCTAGTTTAACTAATGTGACAGAAGAATCCAACCTACATTTACATATACAGCTAGGATTTGGCTTGGAAATGATACCGCTTTTTGTATGAACAGTGCTATTGAAAAGCAAATTAGATTGCATTTACTGCATACCATTCCCTGTAATGAATTGTAATGCTGAGCTTGTGACATCATAATAATATCCATATCAATGCAGTGGCATTACAATTTCACAGCAAGATATAGCTGACTAAAGGGGGAACTGTAAGAGAGAGAGACCTTTGCTATAATAATCACACACAGGAGTTCAACAAGCAAATTAGACCACAGTACTAAACTCATTTCAGAGCAGTCCTATGGACAGGGCCAGCTCCAGCTTTGAGGGGCCCTCACCACTGGATAACTTTTAGCTCTACTTGAGTGTAAATAAATCAAGTAATGTACATGCATGTGTGAAACAGCCCATATTTCCAAGTGAATAATGAATTTAGTCTGCATACACACTCCCGTTTTGTCTGCATCTAGTTCATCCCCACCTGTTTGGGAAGCGGTATGCACATTGTGTTCACCACAATCCATACCTCTCCTGTACAATAATGTTTCTTATGAAATACTGTGTTTTGGCTGATTTTCCCCAACCTAAACCTGCTTTGATCTACATTAAGAAAAGGAAATCATCTAGCTGCATTTTAAGCTACGAATGTGTACCATAGCCGTAGTACGTAGGGATGCTAATCTAAATCATGGTTTTGTGTGTGTGAACTGTAAGCTACTTGCAGTAGCTAGAAAAGGGAAACTGATTTCATGTAATTTGTACATCAAGATCGACTACCTTCATTTTACGCTTCGTTTTATTTTTAGAAGAGCTGCATTTCACATTAACATGCCCTGCTACTTTAACAATCTGTTTGCAATGACAAACCTGTGCTTTGTAAATTAGGGGTTTCTACAGAAGCTAATTGTTCTTTTACACTTGACCCCTTACTAAAGCGGCTTAAATTATTATCTGAGCGTTTGCACATCAACTGTGTCTGATTAAAAAATAATAGAAATATGGTTTAAGTATCTTTAAAAAATTAAGTAAAGCTTAGGGCTACAATAAATCTGTTATTCTTTAAGATGCCAGACACAAAACTTGTTTTTTCTGCAATGGACTAACAAAGCTGCGCCTCTGTAAATCTGTAAATAACCTGGTGAGCTTTACTCAAAACTATTTCACACACTTGCTATATCTTTCTGACACCTCAAATAATATACAAGAGAGTTATGTGAAGACAAATTATTTTTAATTGCTTATTCTGAGTTCCATGCAATTGGTTTAGTTTTTACTACTGAAGCTCTGCCCTGAAGAAAAGTGCTGTGGGATGTCCTGCTGTTACCCATTTTCTCCTCTGTTTCCTATCAACCCCCATTAATATTTACAGCAGATATACCAAAAAAACGAGGGCAGGAATAGGTATGGAGGGTGTCAGTGCTGAAACATAGGACCTCTTCTTGCTATGGAGCAGCATGGTTGCCATTTATTTCCCCACAGTATTTTTCCATGAAGTTACTAAACTCTGCTATAGTAGTAACATGAGATATGAAAACAAAGTTGGAGAAATGGACTCATCTGAGAAGAGCCATGCCATTTTCAAGGTGGTTGAGGGGGTTGGGGCCCATAGTGGTAGTTTTGCCATGGCTCCTGCATGTAATTCCACAGACCCATATAATTTATGCATTCCTACATTATAGGAGCAAAGAGGATGGAGACACAGGGGAGCAGCAACCATGCCACTTCTCCTAATATACAAGTTAGCTGAGTAAAACAAAATATTTGTTTTTGACTGAAGGTTAGTTATACTGCGGACATCAGGTAGACAAGACTGTTCTATAAGAACTGTCGATTTGTTTGTTTGGTTTCAGATAAAAGAAGCTTAATAATAGGGCTACTCATAACCACCCTGTGCCTTCTGGTTGCTGGTTCACTTATGTACATCAAAAGGAAGATCTTGATTAGATTGTTCTTTATTAATAAGAAGACTACAATAGAGAAACTAAGGTATGATATATAAGTACCCTCTTTTGTAAAATGAACTGTGATAGAGATCACACAAGGTTATTACATGCTGAAGTCTAAAAATCTTCAATGACAGCAGTGGGAAAGGCAGCTTTTCCTCCTATGGCTGCTGCAGATGAGAAGATGGTGCTTCATATTGAGATTGAGGATGTTTTGCTTCTCCCAAGGGGAATTGTACTGGGTGCAGAGAACACAGCTGTCCCAAGTGCTTACATGGGTCAACCATTCTCTCTCCCATACAATTTCTGCTGGGAGCAATGGAAAATCATCAAGCCTTGTTACTCCCACAGGGACTCTCCGTTCATTTCAAGGCACACAATGACAAGGAGTCCTGTGGTCTAGCACTCAGGCTTTTAGGTGACTGGAAACACTATTTCAAAGGTTTTAAAAGTGGGAATAGGGAAAGAGAATGGAGGTGTGCGAACATTTAACTGTGCTTTTAGGTGTGTGCTTCTAGGTGGGTTTTTTAAATTCCCCTTCAGAATGGGATGGGCTTAGTCCTGTCCCCTTTGAGAACTGGGATGGACCAGACTCTTAATGGGTCTGTTCATCCCTGCTCCAGGGGGTCATTGCCAGACTAGCACAGGTGACGAGGCCCTCATATGAGAAGGTTGTTTCAGAAAACTACATGCTTGCCTTTTTCTCAGAGCACTTCTCAGATTGCATCAAGGCCACAGGGACCTGCTATTCAGACACACCCTTCTTTTTATTTCACTTTGTGGATAAGCAGTTAAAAAGGGAGGTTTGCCTTTATTTTGGCCTCCTTAAAATATTGAAACCTTGGAGTAGCATTGTTGTTTCTAGTCCACTGAATGAACCACAATATCCATAGCTGAGGTCATTACAGCTTAAGCACCAGCATCATTAGAAGAGTCTCTCGGGTGTTGTAAAGCAGCATTTCCACAGATTGCAAGAGCTAATTTAACAGACTAGTGGCTCTAAACAAAAGAATCAATTTTTTTTTTATTCCTGTTGCAAGTGTAGTGGATGGATTTTACTTTCATTGTTTACTAAAGAAAGTAAATATTTTTTTTAAAAAATCCTCTGTTAAAAGTATACACACATGTATGTATTTCAGGTCTGTGACTCCAGCTAGGCCTTCCAGTTCATTTGAACCTAATCATGTTCCTATCACAACCCGCAGTAGTACAAATCTGGTGAAAAAGTCACAAAATTTGAATACACCTAAGGTAGGTTCTCACACAAATTATTGCTGATAAAAATATTTCCCATAAGTTTGAAGTATTTTTATATGGGGTGATACAATGAAATAGTGAAATTTTAGAGTATTTCTATTAATACATGAAATAAAGGGAAAGCCATCTAGGCCTAAAAATGCACTATGGTCTCTAAGTTCTAGACAGATGGAGAGTAAATAAATGTATTTTGACTGTGGATTGCAGCCACCATCTCAGACAGGGGCAATGCTTTCCAACATTCAAGGATTAGTGTTTGAGTAAGTTTCTGGAACCTTAATTGGTTGTTCCTTGGCTTCAGGAAAGGTAAAGTGGCCGTATTAAAATTGAAACAAGTGGCAGTTAAAAGCAATCTTGAAAGCAATAGTGTTTACACCTATTAATTATAAGATACGTCTGAGAAGAACTATAGGGATCCACTCCAGTGAAAGTTAAGTATTTTAGGTCCCATTGATTTCAGTGGGAGAGTTAATCTCATACTTAGAAGACAGAGTCTTTCCCCCTGATCCCTTCCTCTTGCTTTCTCTCTTTCACTCAAATCAGTGAAATCTAAAAAGGCCAAACTTTGACCTCATCATGCTTAAACTATAATTGATTTGGTATAATATTGTTTTATGGATCTGCAGAGACATGATCCACAAGGATTGCAACGATATCACACAGGTAATGCTAGCAATCCTGTGAAGACACAGAATACACCACGGTCAAGCCCACCAGAGCGTATTGTCCCACCCCTGTGTGAATTACCATGTCCGCAGCCCACTTCCAGAAGGTTGCTGCCTGCCAGCCCCTCACCCAGATGTGATCAGGTACGTGTTTGTTTGTTTATCCGTTTCAACTCTATGGCACCTACAGCCACCATCGGTCCAGAGCAGAACTGGATTGCTAGCTATTTAGATGTCATATTGATTCTTCAAATCACACCACAAAATAGTTTGCTCCATTTTAGTCAATCTCTCTCTTTTGTTATGTCTTTGTTGGTTGATTTCATAGCAGAGTGAAAGGGCATGCTGAAAGGGCATGTAATTATTGTTCATACCTCCATTCTAAATATTACCATTGACATCTCTTCCTGCTACACCAGTATATTGTGGTACTTTGTGGCATCTTTCTGATGTATATGCTTATGATATGCGTGCCATCTTAAGGATCGGAATGCCCCTTACCCCATAATTCAAGAACACCCTTCCTGTGGGAAGCTGGAATGAAAGTGTTGCCTTTTCCTATCTGTGTTAATTTTTCTAAATGCAAGAAGTGCATTTTTACATGCAGAATCATTCAAACATGCAACCCCCTTGCAGTTTCAGATTGGCTGTACTATATGATGTCTTTGTAATCTGGAGACTGAGTCAATGAGTCAATTTTATTTTATTTAGAGCCATAAGAGCCATTTAGAGAATAAGGAATAAATGGGAGGAGGTAAATGGCCAGTTAACTCAGCTCTTATCCACCCAGGGAACTGGACTGGCTTTTCATTGCACAATGCGTTCTGGGCCTCATATACTTTCCCAAATCAGTTTAGAGGGGTGATTTTGATAAGAAAAACCACAGGGAAAGAAATATGTTTCCTCTCCCATATGCAATCATGTCATCAAGACTTACTTCCCCAATTGCTTAAAATTAGAGGGGAAAATATCAGGGAAAATATTTGCATAGCTGAGTCTGACCCTTTGTCTCTGGAACTCACAATCGAAAGATATATAGGTATTGCAATGAAGCATGTGTTTTCAAATGTGAAATGGTATATTATGACCCTTTTATGTTTCATATCCGAAGACAGTCCACAGGAATTTTATATTGAAGTACTATTTATAACTGCCTAATGTATAAAAACATTTTTTCGTAAGTAACAAGAGCTAGCGGTTATATTGAAAACCATTTCCCTGGCTTACATGTAAAAAACTGACACATTTAAAAAGCCCTCAAAGTTACTGATCTAAAGCTAAAGGAATAAATCCATCTGATCTATAAAGACTTATGGTAACACTCCCTGGGGAAACTGGGTCAGTGAACAGGCCTCCCCAGCACACAGAACTTTAGCAATAATGCAAATGATAGCTCTAAGGGCCATCCTGCAACACATCACCAAAAGGTTGGAACCTATTTTCATGGCTATTTCTATATATTGCCTGATTGTACTGACAACTTCTCCTGAGGTAGGGGATTGTTCTTCTAACATTGCAATTTTCATCTCCAAATGAAGCACATTACATGTTGCTGTTGCTATTTATTAACTGATTTATATAAGATCCACCTCTCTAGGCAGTTCACAAACCCATAGGAGTGAATAGCAGCATTTCACAGACCAAGTCAGGAGAACTCGCCACTTGTACATTTACATGTGCAGAAAACTTTGATTAATGTCAAATAGATGTTCATGGGGGATCATGGTGACAGCGGTGGTTGTGTCTGGTCCATGGAGCTCCACACATTCATTTCATGTATGGAGAGAGTCACATGTATCATATAAATAGAATTATACAATATTTGTTTCATAAATGCTCTTCATACTGGAAAACCCCGTTAGGTAATAAAATCTTTTCCCTTCTGATAAAACATGCCCCCTTTTCCCCTCTCAAAGTATGCTACTGCTAAGAGCTACAATAATAGAATTGTAAGTTTTAAACATATAGTATTTCAGTAATATTTCTTCTCCATATGTTTCAGCTTCTGTTTTCCTTGTAAAGTCTGAAAAAAATGATGTAAAGTCTGAACTGTTTTCCTCTTGTGAAATCTAGCACCTCTACTGATATGTATTTTAACAGCAGCATTTCCTCATTATAGGATATAATTAAAGACACTCTTACTGCAGACTGTAATTTTTTATTTGAAATTAACCTACTTTGAACAATTCAGGCATAGTAACTGAAGTGTGTGTGTGTGTGTGTGTGTGTGTGTGTGTGTGTATTGTCAATTCTTAACAAGAGATCATCAGACTTATCTCTTGGTACCATCTTTCAAAGAAAAATGGAAACAGCATTTGCTATACCTATATTTGTATCCAGCAATAATCTGTTTATATTGCCTAAAAGAAAAGAGATAGGAGAGATCTATGGTTCAATTTGTTGTAAATTTGAGGTGTCCCCATGATAGCTGTACTCAGTGTTTTCTTTTTTGTTTTCAGAAGAATGCTAGTGGTCATACTGTTTTCCCTTTTTGAAACAGCAAAATCATGTGATTAAAATACACTAGAGATTTGCTTAAAGAGATAATTTTGGACCTCCTTCAGAGGGAATCATTTCTGCACCTGTTTGGTTTTTATTTATTCATTAATATTCTTTCTTCTTTGGCAATCACTCGTAGCTGAGCATTGATATATTTATTAGAGAGCCAGTGTGGTGTAGTGGTTAAGAGCGGTAGTCTCGTAATCTGGGGAACCGGGTTCGCGTCTCCGCTCCTCCACATGCAGCTGCTGGGTGACCTTGGGCCAGTCATACTTCTTTGAAGTCTCTCAGCCCCACTCACCTCACAGAGTGTTTGTTGTGAGGGAGGAAGGGAAAGGAGAATGTTAGCCGCTTTGAGACTCCTTTAAAAAAGGGAGTGAAAGGCGGGATATCAAATCCAAACTCTTATCTATACTGTCCTTCATCCAAGGATCACAGGGCAGTTTATAATATAAAAACACAAAAATACATACCATAGTAACAACCCCCCACAATTCAAAGCACTATATTGTCTCTTAATGTTGTACTTTCATTTTCTACAAATAGAAACAGTGAGGAGCCACCAAATTTTAATGTTTGTTTCAATTCAAAGCATGATTTGAAGGACTTATGGGAAATAAATTATACTTTAATGAATGAAGAATTATATAATAAAATGGCTGTTTCATTAATCTTATAGTAACAATTCTATGAACTTACATTGTATTATAGGAATCTTTCAAGCCAAGTCCTCCTCGAAAACCTTTGCCAGCTGATCCTCAGAAGAACAAATCTGCTCAGTTTAAGAGTTCCTCCACAGAAGTATTTGGGCTTCCAAAACCTGTGCCTCAAATTGCCCCTGTCAGGTTAGTTTGGCTGTTCAGTTGTGCGTTTCCAACAGAAAACATGTTTAAGAAATATTATAAAATATATCTTAGAATTGGCTCTTTTTTGTTGGGAAAACTTAGCTCAAGGATACCCAACATGGTGCCCTCCAACTTCCATCAGTTCTAGTTAGCAAGGGCAATGGTCAGAGATGAAGAGTTGGTGGGCAGGTCAACATCTGGGAAGTACTGCGATTCAGTCATCTAAATAAGCATCTGTTTTCCTGAGCATGTGATTAGGTACTGCAAATCTTTTGCAGTTGCTTGTTCTTATCAGCCAGTATATTCCCACGTAAATTTGAGAAGCAATCAGATGTGGTGAGAGGGACTGGATAAAAATTCCCTGAAACAAATTCCACCAAAGCTCTGCCATAAAATATGGCGAAGGGGCTTAACTAATACCAGTTTAAGGACACTAGTATTTATTGAATGATGCTGTCATTTCAAGATGTCAGTACCCTTACTGACTTGAAAAAGGCTGATTGACATAAATTACAACCACTTAAAATTATTAATTGTTAAAATATATTTTGTGCCATGAATAAAATGTGCATAAAACAAATGACAGTAAAATATTAAGGTGAAGAGATGCCAGTAAACCCTACATGACCTGAATGAATGGAGAGGAATGCTCCTGTTTTCCAAAGAACCTGTAACAGTTCCTTAAAGCCAAGATATTTATACTTAATTTCTGTTGCTCCACAATTAGCCTGTTTGCTAATTTTATTATTCTGTTTCTGAACCTTTTCTTAAACAGGCCTGCACCTAAACAACCACCTCAAATGCCTAGAGCCTGCAATATTGCCTATATGAAATGACAACATGGAACATCATTTGTATCCTGGAAAGTGAAGACAGAATTTTGCACTATTTTCATCTCCAGTTGGAGATCAATATTTTTATATCAATAGGTAGAATTTTTAATGTTCAAAACCCATTATTTTAAAGAACTCTGAGCTACTGCCTTTGGTGCTATGCTGTGTGAAGGTGGTTTGCTTCTTTGCTCAGGTACTTGTAAATTATTAATTTATATTTAATATTTATTACAGTGCAGAGCACTGTAGTAGATATTGTTTCACCATAACCAAGTTTTCCTAGGAAGGAAGCCATTTTTGTGATGTTTAAACAGTCTTGAACCATCCATTACAGATTTCTCAATGTTTGGTACAAACTCCTCAAAGTTTATTTAGTTTGGACCTGTTCCTATACAGAATGTTGACTAAAGCTGAATTGAAACTTTGCTGAAACCAAGAGACAGGTGAAATTTCAAAAGCAAGCAGCTGATATTTTGTCAATAGGATCTGGAGGGATAATATTACTTCTGTGGACGGAAAATATTACTTCAAGGATGTATTTTCAAGGAAGGTTAAGAAAATAAGTGCCAAAACGAAGAATTACCTAAATGTCTAGGTTTATCAGGTCTTAGGTATTGGCTCTATCATCAAACAGATGTACATTTTCTGCATAAAAATTCAGATTTTACAAAGTACATGCTTTTCCTATACAACCAGACCTTTATCATTGTGTGTTGTAACTAAAAATTCTAAATGGCCTGATCCTGTGCACAGCCAAACCCTGGTTAGAGGGATAGATCTGCTGACACAGCACTACAGTAGTTACTTGTGTTCTGACCACAATACTTAACCCCAGCCAACTTGGTGGTTCAACAAAAGGCTAGTCATCGCTCACCCATCTGTTGGTGGGCGCCCTTTGCGGGGCCGCACGCAGCACCCCCAATCCACTGGAGACTTAACCAGAAATCAGCATTCTCATTTTGATGAGAACTCTGGCCCCAAATAAGTTTCTAACATTTGACCTTGGAGGCCACAGCAACAGCTTTCAAAGCTAGTTTCACAGAAGTGTACACTTCAACTGTAGTACTTGCTCTCATTGAGCAGTTGTCAGATTTCAAGTTATAATCCCACTGGTTTCGATAAATCTTTAAACAGATCACACAAACTATTTCTCCTATTATACAGCGAAAAACCCCTACATCTGCCCCCATGTGTCATGTCTCAGTGTTCTAAATCTTAAAAGGCCTGCTATAGCTGTTTGAAACTAACTGAAAGTCTGTATTTCAAGTGAGTATATAGGCTTTCAGCATGTTTTTTTAATTAAAAAAACTGTATATTGTACAAGACAGTTTTAAATTCATTGTTTTTGTTGGATGTGGTACATGATTTCTGTGTTAATTGCACTGAAAAGTCTGCAATTTGCATTCTCAGTGCAACACAAGGACTATGTGGTTCAGTAGATCATAATTTAGAGATTGTTTACTGGGTTTCCCTCCTCTCTCTCCTGTTTCTGAGCAACGTTGCTGTGGATTTTCTGGAAACAATTGGAATTAAAAGAATTTGCATAGGAGATTTTTCAGTTTGAAATTTTCTGATGCCCTAGAAAATGTTCTAATGTAGCATGCATATTTTACTTGTACTCAGCAAACAAGGCTATAAACTTTCAAACTGCCAAGCTAGTCGAAGCTGTCTGGGCAACAAGCCTTGAAAGCCCAAGCTGGTGGGGCAACTGGGATGGCCCAGACAGAACTGGGAGCCCAGACATGGACTCCTTTCCACCTACAGCTCAGCATATTTATGGGGGAAAACCCCTGTCATATTCATAATAGTCAATTAGAACTAGCTTTATTCTCCTTTCTCCCTCCCTTTTACCAGTACTGAACCAATACCACAGTTGATATTGGTGATACTCAAACCCTGCAAAAGAAAATCAGCTTACATATTCTCTTTCATATCATCATAAAGTTGGCAAATTATTTGTTCCACACTATATAACTATTTCCAGCACCTAGACCTTTGGCTATTACTCTTGCCTATGCAGTGTGCTAATATCCAAAGTGTCTGTGCTTCTTCAGACAGAGAAACAGAACTTGAAGACCTTTTGTCTTTTACCAGTAAGTAATTTAACTTTCCCAGTTACTTTGCCCTGTAACTAGGCAACCACACAGTCATGCTTATGAACAAAGCAAATAAAATATATCCACATCACAAACAAAACCAATAAAGCAAAAAAGAATCCACAGAAAACAGTTTTGCTCCTGAAGCTTGCATATGATATAAATTATAGTATCAGTAATTACACAATAAGACATTCTGGAAAATGTCAATGTAACATTTATGCTAAATGAGGAGAGTTGCTGATGATGGTAGCACTCAACTTTTTAAAGATAGGATTTGGCATTTCATTTTAAATGAAAGGCAGGTGCTGTTGGGGCTCTTTAAATTACCTTTCATGCATCTTGAGTAGTTTATTTTTCTAACAGCACCTTACTTCTTCACGCCATGTTGTTTCATTTGACTGCCATTAATAGGAAACCCCAACTTGATTATTACTAAAGTAGCATTTTATTTTATTTAGCAGGAATCAAATCCTCGGGCGTGATTGCCGTAAAAAGATGCTGGGGTTTGTAAATTCCCTTTTTAATCACTACATTATTTTTTTCTGTTCCTGACCATGAAAGAGCTAAAGCAATACTATTTAAGAACTAAACTGTTCAATCAATGAACACTCTGTGCTTTACAAAAGGCAGGTGGTTTCACATGAGGAACATGATCCTCCTCTGCCTAGCTCAGTTCACACTATGTACCACTGCATGTGCAAAATGGAAATCAGATTGGTAGGCTTTAAATGCATATCACCATGTGGATCTGTAGGTGCTCTTCCCTATTTCTTCCCTATGTTTATCATTTGCTGGGTAAAGAGCATCAAAACATGCATCAGAATTTGTAACTGACTGTTGCTCTCATATATTTACACTGCAAATCTTCAATGCAATTTGTATTTTAATGTGCATCCCCATCATGGTAAAACTAGTCATGCATAAGTATCTTTTTAACCAGAGAGAGATAGGTGAGGCCATATAGTATATGTCAGGACTAAAGATACAATATGCTGGTCAGCACATAATACAAAACAGTCATAATATTTCCACAAAGGATTGTAACATACTTTTTAAATAGGCAAGATTACTTCAAAGCTGAATGCAAATACTTATGTTTATTAGCCTTCAGCAAACACTAGGTTTCTCCTGAATTTCATGGCAGCTTGCTTTCTCGGGCTGTTTTTGTATCTATCAGCTTCCCACACTAGAAAATGCTTTTAAACCTCTTATTGTGATGTGAGCAAGGGGAACCTCTTGTTGCGAAGTCAGCAAGGAGAAGCAACACACGGTGTGTTAAAGTGGTAACCTTTCCAAAGATACACTGGTAAAGAGTGGATCAGAGATCTAATTAATTAATTAAGCATTTTAAAGCAGCAGCTGCACCTTTCAAACAATTTTGCGTTATTAGATAAGGTCATGTATGTTTTCATTCCAGTGAAACCAAAGGCAGTCAATGGAGCCCTGAAGGCCCATTGCTTTTCAGTGGAGTTAAATTGTTTATCTCATACATGTTAAGGCTGATTCACACATACATGTTTTCCACTTGATGTATCATCACTTACCAGTTCTTCATTCTCAGCCAAATGTATAGATTGTCTCTGATGAAAGGTATTTCACTTTATATTCTGTAACAGAATCGATATTGTGTAATAGAATTTTCCTATCTGTGGTGATTAATCTGTGATGGCTTAGTCACTAATATTACTGTCAATAACAGTACTGTGCACACATGAACCTACATTCTCTTTAAAGCACGGAATTTATTTTGATAAAAATATATTTAACATTATAATGTTAAACAGATTTAAATTTCTCTGGTCTACAGGCCATCACCCTGATACTAATCCATATGAAATTCAATGCACAGAAAAAGCTCTCATATCACTGTCAATGTTAGTACTGTGCACATTTCTTTTGTCCCTATGGGCTGGCACATTCAGCTGAAAGGAAAACCATTTCATGTCAGGGAGCTTCTGATGTGATTTGGAAAAAATTATTGGATTGGGGAAGCACACTTCAATGGCAAACACGATATTCTTTCTCGACTTTAACATGCACAATAGATTTCAGTAAGCTGAGATTTATGTGTCATATAATGACATAAAGAGCTGCTTATACCTAGTCATACCAATGGGCCCAGGACTGCTTGTTCTGACTGGCAGCAGTTACTTCAGGACCTTTCCCAGCCCTTCTTCCAGATAATTTCCACTGAACCAGGAACATTTTGTATACAGAGCATGTGCTCAGTCACTTTGCTAGGGCTGCTTCTCGATTTACCTGTATTATGAAACCTTAGGCCACTTGATTTGCATGCATTGTAGTCCTCCTAACAAAATCAGGTAGCAATCCAGAAAAAAATAGGTAAAAACAATGATGTCTCAAAGGAAAGTTGATTATTCTCCTACAAAGTAAAGTCTGCTGCAGTGACTGACTTGCCAACCAAGAAGCTATGATTTTCCCTGCAAAGTCGAATAGTATTCTCTCTGTGTGTCTCTCGTGGTGGAGGGAGGAAAGTGATCATTGCTACACACTTTCAGTTCATACAAGCATTGGTAACCACAACTTGTAAACATGGAAGACATGGCAGATAAACAAATAATTAAACCCAGGAATGATACAATGAAAAGAATCTGTTAATTTTTTGAGTAGCATAGTTTAGAATGATTTTGTGAATTCTCAAATATTAGACATTGTTCTCACAGAGCAATCACAAAATATTGATTTGGACGAACCTAGATGCCTTTTCTACTTTAACTCCCTGTCCTAAGACTAGGGTGGTGCTGGAGGAGACTCTTGAGAGTCCCATGGACTGCAAGAAGATCAAACGTATCCATTCTTAAGGAAATCAGCCCTGAGTGCTCGCTGGAAGGACAGATCGTGAAGCTGAGGCTCCAATACTTTGGCCACCTCATGAGAAGAGAAGACTCCCTGGAAAAGACCCTAATGTTGGGAAAGATTGAGGGCACAAGAAGAAGGGGATGACAGAGGATGAGATGGTTAGACAGTGTTCTGGAAGCTACAAACATGAGTCTGACCAAACTGCGGGAGGCAGCGGAAGACAGGAGTGCCTGGCGTGCTCTGGTCCATGGGGTCACGAAGAGTCGGACACGACTAAGCGACTAAACAACAACAAGACTAGGGTATTCCATAAACAGAGCAGGCGAACCATAGAGCAAAAGAGCAGCAGGTGACTCAAGCAAATAAGCAAAAGTCATAGTAAAATGGCAAAAGGAAAAGTTCACTAGCCAGTCTTACCAAGATATAATTACTTTCCTGCACTGTGATCAGCCAGACCCTACGTATTACTTAAAGACATCTGCTAAGTGTTTCATAACACTTGCTGCTTTACTGCTTATTTGTAATTCTGGATGAGCCAGGGGAAGGGAAAGACTCCCCCACTCCCAACACAGGCCAGCTGCATGCCCTCAGTGCTAGATTATGGCCAATAGTTTTAGTTGTGGTTTACCAGCATTTTATAAAATGCTGGTAAAAGTTAAATTACTTTGAACCATTATAAGACACGACAGAACAGATTTTGAGCACGTGTTGAAACAGACAAGAGTCTCTTTAAGTTCATTGAAACCTTTGTATATTTCTTAGTATAATGATAACTAATTCTCTCCTCAGTCCTGATCTTTGTCTCACTGGTAGGGTCTTGCTTACATTACTCCAAACAGAGATGTCCAAAGTTGTTTCAGAAGCTGTTGATTCTGACCTGTCATTGCATAATCCCTGAGCTCCAAATCAAACATCACCTTAGTCACAATCTTCTTAGGCAGCCTTAGGCTAGGCACTTCTAATCAACTTAAGCCCTCAATGTAGGGAGGGTTTGGGGAACAGCCCTATAGGAATTACCCAAACTACACTGAGTGTTTTGAATGCTAGATAAATGTTAAGTACTGTAATTAAATATTACTGTATCAATACTGTTGTTGAAATGAACAGAAAATCCCAGGTTCTCTTCCACATCCCTCCTTGTTCATAATTTTGAATTTTGCTTACATAAAAATGAGAACTCCATGTGCTTCCAGATCCGTTGAATATTTACATAATTAATTTGAACGTGAAATAAATATGAGTCAAGAGCCCCTAAATCAGGGCTAGCTGACCTGTGGCCCTGCAGATATTGTTGAACTACATCAGCCCCAGTCAGCATGGAGAAGGATGGTGGGAGTTGTAGTCCATCAAGAACTGGAGGCCCACAGGTTAACCACCCCACCTTAAACCATCAGATATGCTTCTTCCTCAAGTTAGCTTAGCTTCTAAATAAGCCCTCATTGCACAGTCAGAGTGAATCAAGGTGCAAAATTAGTTATGTTGCAGGTTTAATCAGGCACATATGACATATTTTTGCATTTTTAACTATTGCCGTTTATAGTAGGTTTTTTAATGTAATAAAAATGTTCTTGGAATTCTACAATTTGATTTACATTTCCTGATATATCATAATATAATAAATTTGTTAATGCACCAATGGAAAAAAACACCAAACGAACTTACCTGGTAAGCCAGCCTGGGAACCTGTTAAAGCGTGGGGTACACAGCCCTTAAATAAATCTGATTTGAATATCCCTTCTAAGTTGTAATCACATGCAATCATCATCACAGGGTAACTGTACCAATGTAATAAATAGTATTTATTACTCAAGATAATGCAAGTAAACAATTTCCTGTATCATCCTGGAAAGGAAAGACATTTCAGTCCTTTTATTCTTCTGTTATACTTTACATTTAGGTATCTCTTTTAGCATGAAGCAGGCATATAAAATGCAATGTGAATTGCCATCAGGACTGACTATGAACAAAAGGTGCTATCACTCTTTGCATTAAGAGTAGCAACTGATATTTTAACTGCTGATAACCTGATCCTTGATACATTTTCATGGAAGTTAAGTTCCATTAGCTACATTCAGTGGGACTTTCTTCCATGTGATGTTTTTAAGACTGTGGTGATAAGACTGTTAATTGTAAACCATTTAGCACACTATATATGAATATTAGAGTGACATAAGCCATTAATTTTTATGAACCATACCTTTATAATGCTTTCAGTTAAATGTCAGTTTGCTAAAACTTTCTACGTAATGCACTGTGTAACAGTTTACCTTACTTTTATACACTTTTTTTGTAATGATTATTGCAGTATCATGTTAAGAGGCTACAAACATGTTTCAATAGCAGGACAATCTATTTCCTATTAAGTATTCTGTATTAAATAAACAGTAAATACATCCTTAGTTATGTACTGATTTGTGTTTTCTGCAATTATTAAAAGGTTTTGAAAATGGAATAATTTATTGAGGAAATAAAACTTTGAATACTTTGTTGACCAGGTATGGGATCATTTATTTTGTCTGCAAAGAACGGGGAACATTGAAAATAATAATCTCATAAGATTCTCCTGAATGTGCTATTAAGACTGCAATCCTATACACACATACCTCCCAAAAAAGTTGATTTCCTCCAACTTGTGTACTTACTGCAAGCAAGTACAGAGTCAATCATATTATTATTATTATTATTATTATTATTATTATTATTATTAATTATGTTAATATTTAAAAAGCTATGATGATGGTTCTGATGTCATCATAAGTCTTGTGCTGCTCAGAAAGATTAGACTCTAACTTACAAAATACAGTGTTTCTAGAATGGATTTTCTGTTATTCTGTTCAGCTTTTTGTCATTTAGAATCATAGAATTGTAGAATTGGAAGGGACCCTGAGGACCATCTAGTCCAACCCCATGCAATGCAAGAATATGCAGGAATGCAGGAATATGCAGCTTTCCCATATGGGGATCAAATCTGCAACCTTGGTGTTATCAGCACCATGCTCTAACCAACTGAGCCATTTGAACCAGCTTGTTTCACTATCCCCACAAACTAACATTCTGAATTCTTTCATGTGTGTTTCTGTTCCGAACAAAAACTGCAGTATTTGCATGTACAATTACTCTGAGAGAATCTGATTTTAATGAGCAGCTTGCTGTGCATCTATGAGGTGGCCAAGAAACTTGGACAAATACCAATTTCTTACCAGACCAAGTTCAATATACTATTGGCATATAAAGTCCCTAATGGCATTTATTCCATCACTTTGAACTCACAGTTTTCCAAGTATTGCATAAAATCCATTCTGCATTTGCAAGGAGTCATTCCTTTAGTGTGGCAGCACAAGCCTTAGGAATTCAGGGTCACTGTGGCAGAATGCCACTCCATGGACAGTGGCTCATTTTGCCCTCTCCCAATTATCTTGCTACCTACTTTCTCCTCTACAAAAATCAGTTACACTGCACAAGGACATCCAAAGAACGTAGCATTGGAGCCAAGCTAGACGTAATTATTTTATTACATAGTATGCCCAGGCATCCTTGGGATTTTTGTTTTTTAATATATAACTGTTGGGGGGGGGGGAGTCAAAATGGTATCATCATATTGTTGGGAGTAAAGCTACCATTGGTCATAACAGGAGATTTTCCCCATTGTGAATCACAAGAGAGAGAGTACGCGCATGCACGCAACTCCCACTGGGGCCATGGCAGAGACAAAGCGCTAAGCCCCACCTCCTATGTTGTGCTCCCAGTCCTGTTCTCCATTCCCCCGCCCTGGCCATTTGGCCTACTACATCACGGCCTAGGACTCTCGTACCTACGAGACCACCTCTCCCGGTATGTCCCACGGAGAGCCTCAAGGTCCATAAATGGCAACACCCTAGTGGTCCCGGGCCCTAAGGAAGTTAGATTAGCTTCAACCAGAGCCAGGGCCTTTTCAGCACTGGCTCCGGCCTGGTGGAACACTCTGCCTCATGAGACCAGGGCCCTGCAGGATCTGATTTCTTTCTGCAGGGCCTGTAAGACAGAATTGTTCCGCCTGGCCTTTGGCTTGGAGCCAATTTGAATCCCTCCCCCTCCCCCTCTTTCTTTTTCCTTTTTCCTTTCTCCTCCTGTGATGAGGCTGCATTTTAATATTTTAATGTTTCAATATTTTAATGTTGTATTTTAATCCTGTTTTTAAGTTGTATTCATTCAACTTGTTTTTATTATTGCTTGTTAGCCGCCCTCAGCCCGGCCTTGGCTGGGGAGGGCGGGGTATAAATTTGTAAAAAAAAATAAAATTATTATTATTATTATTATTATTACTATGCCACCTATTTATTTATTGAGAAGCCATGCAAACTACATGATAATTTATGACATGTTCTAGTTTTGCCCTTAATGTCAGTGACTGCTACTACTCAAGGGCATGAAACAGGAACAGCTGCTAGCATGAGAACAAGAGGACAGAAGAGCAAAAAATAGGATCACTGTAAAAACTGACCATAATGAGAAAATAATGCTGCTAAAATGTAGATGAATTTAAACGCCAGAGAAAAATGCTGGAGAAGCAAAGTTAGCATTTTAATCAAGGCACCCAAGAGTGTGTAACAGCTAATTAGGAAAAAGGAAAACAACTAGGATTTAGTCCTTGTGGCCTGACCTCCTTCGTAGGTAAGATTAGGCTTCAAATTGTCTGCTTCACACAATTGTAGCAGAGGATGCAGAAGACTCCATGTTCACATTACTTAATTGTCTTTTCCTTTCTTCTATTATTGAAACCACACTCTAAAAAAGGGAAGAAAAATAGCAAATGAGGATAAAATGCTTAAAGAATAGAAATCAGGAGAAGAGTTCAAGTAAAAGATACCCATACCTGTCTGTTCATGCCTCTAGCCATTTCCAGGGCACCTTTGCCAAACTGGAAAAAAATCCCCCCCCCCAAAAAAAAACATGTTAATTTTGTTATTTTAAACAGTTTTTGGATGTGTGTGTAAAACTGGTACTGAAAAAGCTACTCGTACTGCTATTTACCTCATTTTTAACATCAGGATCTGCTCCTCTTTCTAGAAGTAATGCTACCAATTCTTCATGGTTATTTAATGCTGCCACCTGGAAGTAAGATTAGGGGGAAATTATATATGCAAAATGTATATAGTTAAAATTAAGGGGAAATGATATTATATATAGTTGGGTGTTTGCATAAAATAAGCTTGTTCTCCTATTGGAACTATTTTGGAGAAAAGACAAATTGACACCTTTTTCTTCAATGAAAGCCAACACATTACCTACTGACACAATGCAAAGATTACTCAATATCAGAACACCATCCCAAATTTGGAAATAAACTCCAAACACCGTTGTGTTCCAACTCTGAAAGTTACTGTTTGAGCAACCTCCAACTGATGAGAAATAATTGTCAAAGCTACTACCACTTCTATGAGGAACTGGCATGGTATCACTTTTAGAAGGAATGTAACAAATGCATCTTCATTTCTGGTACTGAGATACACACAAACGTATCTGACAGCCACATAGCTGTGTTTATTTTGGAATAAGAGCAGCTAGAATGTTAACAGAGGGCTGGGTTGGTTTATACTTCTGACAGCTAGGGTCTGTGCTTTATTTATTTTTAATTTTGTTGACTATATTTAAATATTCTCTTGACAATGTTATCATCAACCAACTACAAGTATGCCAAACTTATTAAATAGCTTTCAAAAGCTAGGCCAAACATGGCCTAGCAGCTGGAACTAAAGATCTAAGGGCCTTACAAACCATTGCATGGGGGTGAATCTGTGCACTTAACAAGAAGCTGCCATCAGTCATAGCACCCCGAGTGTATTTTGCACAACACATTTATAGTAGTGTACAACTGAAACAACTTACATTTACATCACTGAATATCAGAGGTGGTATTAAATGCAAGTCGCACTCAGAGTAGATCCACCTAAGTTAATAGACATGACTATTTTAATTTCAAAGGGCTGACTGAGTAAGACTTAGTTGAATGCAACCCACAGGGGTTGTGTTCAGTTTTACGATGAATTTTTATCATTATATTCTCCGTCTAGTTTGGGTTTATGCACACTGCTTAGCAATGCTAATGATTAAGTGGTATATAGATGCCTTACATAAATAGTAAAACAGTGTATGTGGTGATCTTAAGCTATATAATCCTGACCAGAATTTTGCATATAGGAGCAGTGATAGTTGAGTCATTTGCTACAAGTCATTTGTGCACTGCTTCAGTATGTTGAACTTCTGTAGGCTCTCCTGGAGTTCTGACGATCTCCATCCTCTACTGCAGCATTGAAGTCTGCCTTTACATGAAGGATCCGAATATTAGCCATTAGAGCTTGGCGATAATACACCTGCTTCTACAGATCATTAAAATATCATCCCAAACACCTGTTTGTAAAGGTAGAGAAGTACTTGCTCGCTCGCTCTGTGTGCTGACTGGAATGAAAATGTTAACAGAGCATTTTGATCTTTATAGAATCTACAAATACAAATGCAGTACTTCAGAAAGATGAATTTCCAAGTATGAAGGAATAAGAGGGCTCATCCTATTAAAGAAACATTTGAATTTGCTCAGACTACGTACTTCATTTCATGCACCAAACCAGAAAGGAGATTGTGAGATAAAGTGCCTTAATAAGAGAAATCAAAGGGGAAGTGAAGTGTTACTTTGCAAATCCTCCTGTCATCCCAATACAGGTAAAAAGGCTTCTAGCCCAGCCACTGCATTCTGTGGGCAAAATTAGTAGTGAATGAAAAAGGACTTGTCATCTGTGCAAGAAAGGCTTTCCATAACAGTAAATATATTCCATGGGGCAGGGAATAGTATGGAGCACTAGTACCTAGAAGCCTTTCTTAAGTAGACCTCTTGAGACACCGCCTTATCAAAATGTTTCACATTGCAGAAGAAAACTGGCGGAATGAGCAGGTAGTTCTCAGATAAACAGACAACCAGGTAAACAAGCTTCACACCCCAAACCCAAATTATACCAGCACAACCTTGTTGAAGGGAACAGGCAGGATTAATAACTCAGTTTCATACATTACAGATCTTTGAGAGCAAAGCATCTAGCTGCCTCATTCTATAGTATACAAGTAAGTTCAAAAGACCTTTCTAAGAGCAGACAAAAGTTTGAGTATCTATGTATTAGTGCAGTTCCATGGACTGCTGTGCAGACCCCTAGCAGAAAGTCTAGTGCAGCCCCACATTGTGCTAGTGGCAGGAGTGGATGAACCTGTTGATTTCAGTTTCTTATTTTTTCCAGTCTTCAGTTCACCTCATTTCTGCATATGTCTGTGAAAATTTGAGTACATTTTGGTGCATTTAACCTAATATACACGTTTGCCAGCAATTTTCCTTAATATAAAGCATTTGTGTGCATTTTTCTCACAAATATATATTTTTGTGCACACTTCTCACTAACATATGCTTTTTACACAGTTGTGTTTTTTATTGGAGACTTGCACCACAAAAACCACAACGTATAGTGTATATAAACCCTAGTGAACTACAAAAATATTGGGGGAAAGTGTACAAAAAGGAGAACTCTGGATTTGGAGTTGCTTTTCACACAGCACTTTTCCATGAGGTTGCAAAGTGTATTCCAAAATATCCCAGCACACTGCTTAGCAGCAGAGCATACCATGAGAGGTGTCTTGCCATCCTTATCTTTTGCATTCACATCAGCTCCAGCGTCTAGTAAAGTTGTGGCCACATCTGCTTTTCCTGTTATTGCACATAGTCTCATCAGCGGAGTCCACTCCAAGCCTGTGTCTTTAGGATCAATCTGTCAAAGAAAGGATGTTCTTCTGATACTTGAAACATGAATTCAATGAAAATTGACAAGATTTCTGTTCTATTGAATACTTGCTGAGCTTATTACCTATCTTCAGCATCACTCTTTCCTGCTTGTTCCAGCAATTTATTTCTCATGCTGTGCAGTTCTCGATGCCTGGAGCAGCCTCCTTAGCCCTTTCTATATATCAGCCCAATTCATTCTCCCACAATCTATTCCTTCCATAAAATCATTCCTAGACCACTTGACATTGTCAGGGCCTTCTTCCGCCAGGTAACCAAATTCAGTCTTATTTTACAGACTCGCTGGCCTTAATACAGCTTTGCTTTTCAGTTTCATCCTCTCCATTTTATTTTGATTGAACACTTCTTGGCAAGGAGGGTGTCATTACTGTTATCTGCAGAGTGCACAGCATGCTGCTGATAAAAGTGTAGTAATAGCAACAGCAGTGGTAGCATTATTGGTCAAGATAATGCCCATTCATTCCATATTTTTAACTTACAATTTACATTTATTTCCCTGTTACATTTGCAGGTGTTGCACTTATATTTTGTGTGTTTGTGTTTTTCAAATTGACTCAACATAATATTTGATGTTCATTTTGTATTATAATTCCTAATTTATTAGTTCTTCCAATACACTGGGTGGAATCAAGTATTGTACAAGCAGACTTCCACTCACTTTACTCGACTGCAGTTCCCCAATACCCTAAAATTCTGTCCCAGAGGGTTCCCAACACTCCAGAGCAGATTTTCAGGGTATACAGGAAGCTGCAGGGGGGGTAGAGATAGGGAGGTAGAGTCCTATTGTATGAGAAGAAGCCCACCCTGCCCATGAAAAACAGTACTGGATACAATCCAATAATGTATATAGTCAACTGAACTTCCTCTTCCTGGTTTTTAAAAATTATTTCAGGGATCATCTTGTTGGTGACTCCAACAACAGGGGAAAGTTTGCCTTTATCTACCGAGAACAAATGGGTCACACGATCAGAATTCATCAAACTTTAGAAAATAGATAGAGTATGTTTGATGTGAGGGCGATCTGGCTGCGACATCTGTCACCCCATTGATTGCCAGGGTTGATTCAGCTGATCTGGCTGTCTAGGCGGGTGTCCCCTTCCTCCCTCACCGCTCCATGTGCGTCCCTCCTGAAGCTGCGCGCTCAGTGGAAGAGGACAACCATCCCAGATAGAAGGAGTGTACCGTTCTTCAGTCAAGGGTATACGATAGCTGCGCTCCCCTGCTAGAACCTCCAAACAAGCTCAAGCACCTCCATTCTCCATTGCAGTCCTCTGGGCCTTTCAAATGCCTCTCCTGAGGGCTGGAAAATCCTTAGGAAAGGATGTGGCACAGAGGAATACAGTGGAAATGATAAAAAATAGTATAGAAGCAGCTTGTCAGAGTGGATAGCTTTGTGGGGAGCACAGAAGATCACAGTGGGGAGGACAGGATGGGAAAGTCACATTGCACAAGTGTCTTTCACTCAGGCACACACTGGATTCAACCAAAATTTGTACTTTTTTTCAAACCTAGAATATATTTATTTGGTCATTTGAATCTATTCCACCAAGTATCCTCTTATGTAAACAAGATTAGTTTCAAATACAGTAACCAATGACTATTAAAGTTATATACAAGCTTTTTAAAGCAGGTAATGCAATTTCTTCATAACCTTGAAATTACGGCAACAACTGGTGCAGCATTCCATAATGATTAACAGCACACCTATATACAGTGGCATGTACACATCTGATAAACTGCTTCAAAGTATGCAGATGAACACCATACCTGACAACCATCCTTGACCATCCACTCAATAACATCGACATGTCCTCCGTCAGCAGCCCAGTGCATAGCTGTACATCCCCCAAGATCTCTGGATAACCAAGAAGCTCCCTGGGATCTGAGATACTTAGCAATGTCCAGGTGACCAGCATAACAAGCTATCATTAAACTAAGAAACAAAAAACACTACTTATTAACATAAAACATTGTTATTTTGCAGTTTATAGAAAATTAAGTACTGTTTAAGTGAGCCACACCTTAGTCTAAATACTCTTCTAAGTTGGTTAATTTTCTGTTAAACACCATTTTATGACTGTATATTGCTATGTTATATGACCACTGATATAATCACTATTATATTACTAGTAAAACTGAAGCCTACATAAAGTATATGTAAACAAGCTATTAGAAGAACTTGTTCACAGTGCTAAAAGGAAATGGTAGTACAATACCAAAACACAATATCCAATTGTCCAGATGGACAAAATGGGCTGATAATTGTAAAAGAAGCCTTTATATATATAAAATAAGGGCTTTTGTGAAATGTATAACTGGGGTTAGCAAAAATAGCCAAAGAAAAAACCAAAAGAACATTTTCCTAGTAACTGCTAACATCTGCAGTTCAGTGTGTATCACTGAGGATTCTGTTGAATCTTTTGAGACATTACTTCATTTTAATATTTCCATAGAGAACAAAATCCTAGACATCAACTGAAGGCACAACATATTGACTTCAGTGTAAGATTTACGATTTCCCAACCACAGAACATCAGCCAACATTACCAGGGACATCTAGTACCACTTATGAAACACCTTTAAAAGCAGGCCTTTCAGATTAACTTAAAATATCATTGGGAAGAAAACTTGCATGATTTTGTGTAGATATCTAAGTAATACTAGAAATTAACTGGCTCATAGACCAAGTTATTAAAAAATTGTATTGTTATTCTATGAGTTATTGTATCTTATTTCTTGCTGCTGCTTATATGCTGACATCTAACTGCTGTAATTCTGTATTTTCCTCTGATTTGTATAGACTGCTTTTTGGAGGTCTTTGGACAAATTTACTTTTAGAAAATCACCACACTTTTGTGTTCAGGAAGATTCTTTTATATATACTGCTGATACTTTCAACATGGTACTCTCAACATAGTACAATCCACACCAAATGCCAGAACCAGAAACTGCCTGAATAGTTTAGGATCGACATTAGACTGCCAAAACAGATATGAAAGACAAAGTGCGGGCAAATGAAAAGTTAGTAATTAGTAGGTGATATGTCAACTGATCAGAAGCGAGTTGAGGCTAGAGGTGGTCCAGGAAAGGCTCTGATAAGGACGTGTCTTGAGGAGATAGTAAAATAACTGTATTTATCAAACTAATTCTGTCAGAAATTATTTAAAAAAAAACAGAGCGGAACACCCTTGTTGTTTATTAAACACTTGGGGAAACCCAACAGACACTATTATTGATTTGGGCCATAAAATGAGTAACTAGCCCTGGCTGGACATTCTGCCTGGACAGGGTGTATGCCAACCATACTCCCTATAACCCCATCCCTGCTTGCTGAGTCCCTGACCTTCTCAGGCTGAAAGCGGAAGGTCTAAACGGGGCTTCTATCTGCATTTGTTTGAAGGAGAGAAAAAGGAAGTCCCATTGAGCAGAAGTTCATTCTGCTGGCTGATGAACATGGTTCACTTGCTAATTTGACTGGTTGTCCTAAATTATATGTATCTATTGGCTTACTTTACTACTTTAAAGTCCTTCCTGGTCAGTAAGAGTGTTGCGTGCACTAAACAGACTGAATATTTGGGAAAGAGCACAATGGCCCTTTGCATACAAAAGTGGTATTTAAGGAAACAAACAACTAAAACAAATTTTAACAAGCTTCATAGAATGGCAAAAGTATAATCCACTAAATAATAGAAATGCAAATATATCTCATGCTATATATATATATATATATATATATATATATATGCACAGTTTTTACCATGTCATACACTGTTATAACCAATTTCATAATTTATTTTCATATTTATTTCATAAACTTATATATACCGTGTGATTGTAAAAAACAAACAAACAAACCAAGAAACAGAACCCAAATCAGAGTAGTGTCAGTAGAGGCTGTCACAACCATCACTCCCATTATAAATGGGCTGCAATCTGCAACACCTGAGAAGAGAGAAACTTGCTTCTCATTTCAGTTATCAGCCTCAGCCTAGTCCATGTGTGCCTCTGAATGCATACCTTTACTTTCTGCCATTTAAATTAATGGCTATCATTCATTCCAAGGAAAATTGAAGTGCCACACATGGGTCAAAATTGAGGGTTTATGGGCTCTAAAACCAATCCCTCCCCAGAAAATAATAATTTTAATCTGCTTTTTCTGTTGCTGTTCACAAATGTTGCACCCATGCTGTTCCACATTTTACTGCTCCTCCATCCATGTCATGTTGTGTTTCCCATCACCATCAAGGACCATGTAGTAGAGAAATGATGTCAAGCTCCGATACAGAATGTTAGGCTAAGCCAGGCATCCCCAACCTGCGGCCCTCCAGATGTTTTGGCCTACAATTCCCATGATCCCTAGCTAACAGGACCAGCGGTCACGGATGATGGGAACTGTAGTCCAAAACATCTGGAGGGCCGAAGGTTAGGGATGCCTGGGCTAAGCTATGTATGTACTGCTGCCATTGCCTACAGGTGGTGGGAGAATGGCAGCATTGTGTTGCCCAGGCCTCAAAGTATCAACAACAGCCGGGGAACAAAAGCTGCAAAATTAAGAGTTCTATTTCAGATCAGAATCAGTTAAGGCATTATTACTGATGCAGACAGTATCCCAGTGAAATTTCCTCCCCCATGGACACAGGTTTGCATTAAATATACTTTTTAAGTCCACAATATCAACATCCGCCATGTTATCTGATGAAGCAATGTACTGCATTTATTACCTGTCTTTCCCACTGGCATTCTTCCGGTTCACATCTGCTCCATTTTCTACCAAAATCTGTGCAAGTCTAGATAAAAAACATTTGCATTATATTATTTTTCAGCAACCAGCAGCTTGCCAGGACATATAAAGAATATTCAGTTAGAGTGCCAATTTTGATGGCTGCTATAGTAAGAAATTGTTATGTGGCAAACTGACCACTGTCTTCAAACCATGCGCAAATTCATATGCCACACTGAAATTATTTATCAACTAACAGCTTGCCTTGTAAGTCAATACAACTATAAACAATAGCAACTGCTGCAGCAAGTTATCCCAGTCTAGAATATAAAGTTGATGTGATCCATTGACTAGAGTACTGTACAAAATTCTGGTTTCAAGCCAAACTTTGTTTATAATTAACTAGGTAATTTTGAGCAAGAGCAAGACACTGTTCTTCAGTCTTAGCTCTCAGTCTACAAAACAAATAATAATTATTCATTGCACTGTCATGTTATGAGGATGAATGTGAAAGAACATACTCTGAACACTAAATAAATTATCAGTTTCAGGCCTGTAGCTATAAAATAGTATTTAAGGAATTAAGGGGGGGAGGAGGAAATCCCAAAATTAATACATCTGAAAGGGGAGGTGGCCACCTTCTGCAGTTTTGAAGGCTACTGTTCTGTCAGTGATTCCAATACCCCATAATAAAATTGTTGCTGTCTAGTCAAACATTCACAGTAATGAATCATATACGCCCAGGCATAGCAGTACATATAACATGTATAAATACATATAATGCATGCAATATGAAAGAGAGCAAGAGGAATTTGAAGTGGGGAATCTTGTTACTTATTTTTTTGCTGGGGGAGGGATTAGGTAGTCAGTGGAGGGCCAGATAAAATTGGTTTGCGTTTAGATATTACAATGGGTCATCAATCAGCTATCCCTGAATTTCAAGCAGATAATGGCAGCTTCATATCACACACACCCCAAACCACGAAACTAATGAGAACTATAACTAAATATTCTGATCTGTACAGAGTCTCATACAAGAAAGGTAAAAGAAATATTACAATACTACCTAGTATATCCTTTTTGTGAAGCCACCATCAACGCTGTAAATCCTAGTTTATTGAGTGTATCTACCACCACTTGCCTTTTCAAAAAAGAAAAAAGTAGACGCGTTATCATTTCAAACATTTCCATCACTACAGTTCTTCTCCAATGTTTCTCAACGTACGTAGGTGCATATTCTGCCTATTCATCAGTGGTAAGGATCCATTAAAGTTGCCACCACTGTGTCCCAATGGAGGAGGTGGGGGCACAGTGTTCTTACTTATAGGCACTGCAAGATGGCAGGAAGCTATGAACCTACTAGGTCAGCACCCTGCAGTTATGACCTGCTGACAAGCAAGTAGACTGGGCCACTTACATCATGGCCCACAATTTACACCATGCACTGGCCAGTCAGCAGCTGCACAATGCTCATATAGTAATCTTCATGTTTTTGCTGCTCACCTTGCAGTGCCCAACAACAAGAGCACCGAGTCTGCCTTGATTAGTGCTCCTCAGCACACAACTTCATGGATCATTGCTGCCTTTCATAACTTAAAAGAATTATATGGCTTAGATCCAAGAAGCACAGTATGTTTTTTTCCCATGAAAGGGTACTTTTAAGCTCCCATTTCTGATATCAACCTCTAAATTCTCTGAAAAAATATTCCCAAGGATTGAGGACCTTTTGCAGTGGCATTTTCTGATAGAGTAGAAGAGTTTGGATTTGATATTCCACTTTATCACTACCCGAAGGAGTCTCAAAGCGGCTAACATTCTCCTATCGCTTCCTCCCCCACAACACACAGTCTGTGATGTGAGTGAGGCTGAGAGACTTCAAAGAAGTGTGAATAGCCCAAGATAACCCAGCAGCTGCATGTGGAGAAGCAGAGACACGAACCCGGTTCCCCAGATTTCGAGACTACCGCTCTTAACTACTACACCACACCAGCTCTCACTAGTGCCGTCACTAGGAAAGGGAATTGTCAGTTATATAGAATGCCTGCCTTCTACTTACACACAGGGGGCAATGTTATAATATATCTGTGTGTGTGTGTGCGCGCACGCGCATGTGCGCGTGCATCTATATATATCTATACACATACATACATACATACACACACATACATATACATATTAGCACCCATTTCTGTAACACCATAATTTGCAACTAGAAATCTATCATGTTGAGCTTAACATATAAGCTTAACATTAATATTTAGGAGACAGGAAAAATGAGCACAATTTGTCATGCAATTGTCATTATCTTTCACTCATTATTACATAGATATGAAGATTTTAAAAGGTGAATCATTTCTCACCTTCCTTTAAGAATAGTAAGGACTTGATCTACATCATTTCTGCTAACAGCACGATGGAGATGGTCTCCACTCATTGGTTCACCTGAAGAAAACAATGCATGAAAGCAGGATGGATAAAAAATTGTTCTGCTGGCACTCTGTCAGCTATTAAAATGCTGTCAAATAACTAGCTTTCACATTTTTCAGAACAGCATCTGGACACCTCCCAGGCTCCTAAATTAAACAATAGACCTTTTATCACTGTTTAGCAGAAAGATGAAATATTTCAAAGGTGACTTTTCAAAGGCGGTTTTTTTCGTCTTGCGAAGCACGGTGTCAGAAAAGTTTTGGAAAAGCTTCAAAAATCACCAAAGTCTTCAAAAACCTCAAAAAAGGCTACCACACCGCGTGCTATGAGTTGCTCCTCAAAGTCAAGTCGCAACTGTATTAACGGTTTTAAGAAAAAGGAAACAAACTTGCAAGACGTTTCCGTCTTGCAAAGCAAGCCCATAGGGAAAATCGTCTTGCGAAGCAACTCAAAAAACGAAAAACCCTTTCGTTTTGCGAGTTTTCTGTCTTGCGAGGCATTCGTCTTGCGAGGTACCACTGTAGTTCTAATGCCTTCCCCACCATCTGCAATATGGAGTGGATAATAATATTGGGGTTGTTGTATGAATAATGCATTTGGACAAAACAGGTGTATGCTTTTATTTCAATTTATGTTTATAGCCCTTTATTATGTCTTTGAGGAGACCTTTTCTATTAAGGACATGCTGCTCCCATATTGACCATAGTTTACCTCTATGACAGTTCTCAAAAACAATTCTTTGGGTGTGTAGGAGCAAATAATTAAAAGAACCAAACGCTAAGAGAAACAATTTAAAATGTACAATCATTCTCTCTTTGAAGTTATATTAAAAAATATATGCAGTACATAAAACTTTCAGACAAGAAGCTTAAGGTTGACATAGTTACTCATTAAAATTGTGTCCACACAATAAATGTGATTACTGGATAAACAAAAGGAATCCGGATAGGTGAAGGTCATGCTTTTGTCTTCGGAAATAAATCCTTCATAAAATGGTACTGGGTTGCAGATGAACAGAGCAATGTATTCTAATGTGGCTATAAGAATTTTATTTATGGAACTGAAGGCTCTATTGAAAACTGAATAAATGATGAACTCATTGGTGAAGACATTCTCCAATTAACAGGCAGCAGCTGTTTGTCTTTCTATTTTAGGGACCAATTGATTAAAATTGCACGCCTCATTTAAACAGGACTTTCTTGTATTTTACCTGAGGAAAAAAAGAAGCAGCATCACACCCTTTTTCAAAGTACTTGCATTCTGATTTATGAAGGCTTTTTCCAGCTGAATGCAAATGCTAAACCAAAGGAGACGTTTTGTTTTAATGTGCATATTCCTAACATGCACATTAAAACAACGAAGCTATGAAATATGAATATGAATGGATTTGGATATTTACATATAATAAAGCTGTGCATTGTATAGGAAAATCCTGTTTTTACAATTCAGATTTTTATCCAAATCCATTATGCTATTTAGAAAGCAAACATTATGTGAAGTGCAATATTAAAATGAACTATGAGCATGCTAAACGCATAACATATTTTTAGATAATGACGGGCAGAATTCTTTCCAATGCTTTCTTTTCCTGAGGAAAATTTTCCATTTCATAAACACATTAGTAACAACAAATGGATGCCAATTGCTGATACAATATTTGGCAAGCTTTGTACATTCAAAGTGTTTTGCTTTGTTAACTGAATGTAAGTAAAATAAGCATGCTCAATTAGATCATTCTCTAGGTATCAGAATTTTTTCCAATGCAAACTGAAATGTTTACCCTAATTTGCATAGGATTATTTCCCAGACCCCCCCCCCCCCGAAAACTCACTGTTTTCAGAACAAGGTTTCAATTCAGGAATGGCGGCCTTTGGAGAAATGTGAGCGTGTTATATTAAGATGCTAAAGTCTAATGGCTTCTGGTGGTTACATAGGAAGCAATGGCAAAGGGATTCAGCCATACTTTCACTAAAATGTTCTAGGATAGCTCACCATGGGCTAGAGCACAATGGGAAATCGGTGAATCAGTTGAAAGCTTTTGGCTGTGAACCTATTTGGTACAATACAGAAGTCTATTAACTTCAACAGGATAATTTACTCCCAATTCAGGGAGTGTGGAGAGGTGCATGGATTTCTTGAGGACTGGAATATACAACACTCCATTCTTAACTCCCAGGACAAGTAGTTCTGCTGCCAAGAAGCACGCTTCTTACTAGACATGTATCTTCAAAAGGACACAAAGTGGTACATGTTGTTCCTAATGGCTGGATTTTAGCTAGCCACCCAGATGTAGTGATTCATTGTGGGATCACCACAGATAATATTTTTGTAGACTGAATTCCTAAATAATCAATACTGTCTGGATGCCTAGCTCAGTTCATTAAAGAGCACGGAGACTTTATGAAACTGATGAGGTTTCTTGTCCTGTTTTCTAATTTGGGCAGCCAAGGACTGAAAAGCGAGAAGACAACATCAAAAAAGCAAGCAAACATTTTAAGATAAGGGTTTTTCCCCAGTTTAGATAACAGTGAGAAATACCAAATACAAAAGGTCTAAAATGTATCCCAAATAAGATACTGCATAAAAATGCTTAATTGAGAGCAGTGCTGCATGTTAAATTTACTTAATAAACTGCTTTCCATTTAATAGCTATTTTCATTGGGTAGAAATCAAATTTATATTGTGCATACTTAGAATGAACAATGAATTGCCAACTTACTCGTTGTGGTTACACAAACAGGTGTACTGTAAGCAGACTCCCCTGAAGGATCTGTCACTTTAAGCCGAAATCTGTAGGTTGTTCTAGGTTCAAGACCTTCCACCACATGCTGTTGAGCATAGCCCCTAAAAGAGAGTAATGTTATTTCCCCCCCCAAAAAAAAATTTTTAAAATCATTTTCACATGTTTTGTTTATACAAGACTAACTCTAAAAATAAAATTAAAAATACGAATGGTACTAAAAACCAAGTACCAAACACCTGTTACTGTGAATGTATGAAGGTCACTGGGGAAAAAACCCATCCGCTTAGATGGGAAATATGTGCCAAAATTGTTCTTTTTAAATGCACATTATTGTTGTGCCACTGTGAATCCATCTGCAAATTCATTTGCCCTAACTGCACATACAAATCCAAAGTTTTCTCAAACCTACATGAATACCTAAGCTGTACATACTTTAAAACCCAAAAGGAAAGAAATGGCGATAGCCAATATCTGTCATACTCAGAGTAGACTCTGTGAAATCTACCATTTCAATTGGTCTACTCTGAGTATGACTTATGTTGGATATCACCCAAGGACTTCAGGTCTTCAAAAACAGTAACTAGAACATCTACATAAATGTCATCAAATATATACTCCCAGCACATTTTTAAGGGCAAAAGTTCAGGTTTGAATATTTTAATTTAATGTCTTCATATAATATTTGGAATACCAAAAAATGTCTATCAGAATTACCATTACTTTGCCATGTGCTACTGCTTTAACTAAAAAGCAAAAATCCTTCTAAGCTGTCTGACATTGTAAAGAGATTGTTTCCTAGAATGCTCAGAATGCTTTAAATTTTAAAGTACTGTTTATAGTATAAGATATGTAGCTTGACATATGATGAAATAGGTAGTATTCAAACAGTCTAATTCTGCCACCTAGTGACAAACTCTACATAGAAATTTTCTGATGACAACAGAACGTATGATCTCTCAGAGCAAACCTCAGAGCAGTCAGGGGACCACTGGCAGCTTATGTAGCACTGCAGTCAATTTATTTATTTTACTTTTACAACACATAAACCACCTCTCCAAATGCTCAATGTAACTGATAATAAACCCCCCCCCCCGAAAATCAAGAGGAAGATCAATTTTATCGTTTAATGGACTGACCTTTTCAACAATTAAGAAAACTTTTTACAAATTAAATCATAAAGTTAGAAGCAAAGAAACAAGAGTAAAATAGTGAAGGAGTTATGCTTTAGCCACAAAAAGCAACACGAGAACTACTGGATGAAGAAGGGTTATGTGGTCCACACTCGGGATCCAACAGCAACAAGTCAGACCCATCAATGATTTGATTCCATGATTATAGAACCTTCCCCTTTCAAGTCATCTGAGTGGTACTTGTTGCACTGAGAGGTACAGATTTAGGGGAAGAGTCTGCAATGCATGGAAGTATTGACATACTCTTGTTACACCTACAACCACAAAGACCATTTTCAGAACCACTGATTTATGTTAAGTATGTCAGCTTTGTTATCCAAGCTTTCAAATTATTTTGTAGGGGGCAGCACAACTTCACTTACGTATAAATTAGACCATATTTATGCAACTTCGTGTCCTCTTCTTCAACTGAAAATTTTAACCATTGTTCCTGAGGACCTTTTCGTTGTTCTTCCAAGTCCCAACTAAGGTGAATATTGTGGTGGCTCACATGGCGTACAACTACAACTGGAGGGCGTGGTTTTGAGATGGAATGTCTTCCTACAAATGAATTACATCATTTCACATGTCTGATACTTATCTTGATTCAAACAGGAATATGGCTAGGACTGCAAAAGCACTGTAGGACAATCTCTGCATTATTTAATCTTTTGTACCTTCCCCCACTTTGCAGCAATACAATAAACAGAACTGTAAACCATTTTGCATTGTATCTATGGACTTCAGCTGCTGTGACAAACGTTTGCACAGCCTAAGCATTTATTTGTTTTTGTGGAATATTTATATCTTTCCTTTTGATCACAAAATATCCACAAGATAGTTGAGAATAAGTAAGCAATAACCTCCAAGAAATAAAATTATAACACATAGCAAATACAAATGTCCACATAGCAAATACAAAACAGCAGCAACATACAACTTAATTTTTAAATAACTTTCTCACAAATGGCTTTTAAACAGGATAGTTTTAACTTGGAATCTGTATGCCATCAAAAAAGCAGCAAGGTGCATCTCCCCAGGGAGGGAATTCTAGAGTCTCAGCACCACTACCAAGAAGGCCCCATTCTGCATAACCACCCTTTGTGTCACACACAAGGAACAATTACTTTTTCCCCAGAAAATACTATCTGTATCTGCAGTTTCACATCTTTTCAGCAAGTGTATTAGTTAAGCGACCAATCAAACATGTCTTACATTTTATAAATGCAAATAATCTATAGAAAAATTGGAAAAATACACAGAAGATTAGCGTGGCCCCAGCACAAGGATGACAAACAAATTTCATAAAGCATTCCATATTTCTGTCAGCCTGTCCTTAGTGACCATTTTAGCAAGTACTGTATAGTGGAAATATTACTTTCTCAGTGCTTAAAATTATGTTCCTTTAAAAAAGAAAAAATAATTAGTCAATAGACTTAATGTAAACCCTTAGACTTGGGGGTAGTTTGTCACTAAACACCTATTCTGTTGTAGGCATAAGTGGACCATCGCTCAGAATGAAAGCAAAGCAGATACTCTAACTAGAGGCAACAGGCATCCATTATAAAGACATTCAGGTATGTTACTCCTATAGTAAGATGGAATTTTGCCCATCTGGTCCATAGTAAACAAGGGGAAGGGGGGTGGAATGTGGCTATTCATCAAACACTGATATAATTCAGAGCCAAGAAACAAACTGGCATTGCCTCCTAAAGATGTAACAATAAAAACCGCTAGCACATGTGCAAAGCTAAGCAGGATCTGGTATGGTTTGAAATCAGCTTGGGGACTATGTGTTGAGATTCCTACATTGCCGTGGGTTGGACTACATGAACATCAGGACCCCTTCAAACTCTACAATTCTATGATTCTACCATCTTCTCAAACAACTGATGCTAACTTGAAGCAATACATCAGCTTCTCAATTTAACATTCAATACAGGGAAGGATGCATACTGTAAAGATAGTTGATGATTACAGAAGGGTTATTTTGACATGCAAAATGTTGTATACTAGGGTATCCAAGTTTAAACTATCATATGCAACGATGGGTGAAAATCCCTTGAAATCAATAACCCTATGCACACAAACCTCAATCTTCTTTTATTTTTGAGAAAACTAGAAACTTGCCAGTTCCCCTCACCCTTCACTCCAAATATGCTTACTTTTGAGAAGGAGTAGGAGACAGCCAGTGACAGGGAGAGCAGGCTAGAAACAGGAAAACCCTTGCCAGCCTGGAAATAACACTCCACAGCATGTTTGGGAACATCATATGCTTTTGGGGAGCATGGGAATTTAGAACTCCAGAGCAGCCAAGGAAACTAAGATCCCATGTTCCCCAGCAGGAAATAACAAGCTGGGGAACTTGTTATTTACTCTCCCCAAAATTCAGTGAAGGAAGCAAAAGAACTTACAAATTCCAATGCCTTGGGCAAAAAAATACAATCCTGAGTGTCAGAATGACCAGTACTGTCTCTAGTGAGCCCTCCCTATCATCAGTTACTCCCCTTTCCAAGAATAACCTTTTTGCTTTGAAAGTGGATTAAAATACTGGCGAAGGGAGCTAGCAGGTAGCAAGGATGAATTTCATTACCAGCTGATCCTTGAAAGGCCTGGGTCTGGTTTGTAATGGGTTTTGGCTTTCCAAACTAGGTGAGTTCATATTCCAAATTCACACCATCACTAATCCTATGCGCTGTGCACTTTCCTTTTCTCATAAAGGTATTAGCACATTATAAGACACACTACACTGTGTTCCGTTAAGTTCAGGATAAGGTATATATTGGAATAATTCAGGTAATTCATTCTAAGGTAGCTAAGATTACCTACAATATTATATTACATTTCACTTAATGAAAAGTTATAGGAGCATATGAGTTCTATTTCCAGTAAACCAAGTTCTGATCATTCTGCTTGGCACATTTAACAGACAGAGGCCCCATGACAGCTTTGTAGCAGGCAAACATTCACTTCACACAGCTTGTCCTGCCATAGACATTCCAAAGATGACAAAAGCATCTCCAAACGAATTTGTGCCGGTCATACTTGTTCTCCAACAAGACCCTTTGTTGGAGAAAATATCAAAAATATCAAAACCTATATTCTTTACTTCTTGTTTTGGTTAAATGTGGAAATAATTGCTTTATTATATTGTTAGTTTATTAATTGTCTGAAAAGATTATGCCAAAATGCAAAATATTTGCATAAAATCTATCATTATGATGCCCAAAAGAGTAGCTGGTCTATTTAAAAACACACAAAATATTTGAAACCAGATTAACAGTGGCTTGACCTTCAGCTCAACCAGAAACAGCTTGTTTAATATTCATTTCATTGCTATGACCAACATGGAGCTTTATGACATCATAGACAGGAAACAGAAACATTGTGAGTTATGAGGTTGTCCTATTGATTGTCTTGCATCTGGAAAGTTAAATTCAGTGTCAATACACTAAAACTATGACTTAAAAACATAAAGAACCACCTCATCAGGAAATCATAAGCTTTTGTCCTAATTATTTTTGCAGTGAAAGCTGCTACATAATTTTCATACAGTACAGATATTCATATAGCTCAGTGGCATATCCTTAAAATGACAAGAAAGAAAAAAGACAGCGATGGCGCAGCTCACTCCACTATCCTTTTATAGTGAACAGGGAAAGATCAGGTTCATCTATCTAATTACCGATACTGCCTCTATCACCCAGACAAAGTTCCAAATTGGTCAACCTTATAATCTCTTGCTACAAAGTCAATTTGGGAGTTTAAATTCTCTGGAGACATCTGAAACTCATGAATAATGAAAAATTAAATAGAATTGATTACATCTTTTAAAATCTGCTTAATTATTGAAACCAATTACAGTGGTACCTCGGGTTAAGTACTTAATTCGTTCCGGAGGTCTGTACTCAACCTGAAACTGTTCTTAACCTGAAGCACCACTTTAGCTAATGGGGCCTCCTGCTGCCGCCGCGCCGCTGGAGCACAATTTCTGTTCTCATCCTGAAGCAAAGTTCTTAACCTGAAGCACTATTTTTGGGTTAGCGGAGTCTGTAACCTGAAGCGTATGTAACCTAAAGCGTATGTAACCTGAGGTACCACTGTACTTAAGCAGAATCACTTTGAACGAAAGTCTTCGTTCTCTATACAACACTTGCTTTGGGGGAAAGAAAAATGATGAGGCAAAAACACATGGAATGTCAAAAGTAACAAAACAGCAAGCGTACATCTTCTACATAGCAGCTTCTACAGATGACTTAGATCAGCCCTTGGGAGCCGCAGGCCTAAGGACCAAATGTGGCCCTCCAGGCATCTCTATCCAGCCCTTGTAACTCTTCACCAGGCCCCATCCCTCACCAACCCTGCTCCACCCACTCCTGACTGGAATGTGTCCTTGATTCCAGCTTGCCTGGGTAGAAATATGTGCATGTCTGGTAACCTCTGACATTTGTGAGGCAAGAGTCATATCCACTGTTCTGCACAGTTCTGCCTCTGGACTGCCCATTGTTGGCATGTGGCTCTCAGAAGGTTCCTCATGAGGAAAGCACAGGCTGAAAAATATTTCCCACCCCTAGCTTAGATGTGTTCTGTCCCTTCCACTTTCCAATACAGATCAAATCAGAGAAGGATTTAGGGGAGCGTAACCGGTTCGGCCATCCTGGCTGCAGAGCCTTGGGAGTGCCACAACTATGATGTAGAATGGAAGGAGAGGTACAGGGGGACACTGAATTTTGGCATCACAGAGGCCACTGCCCAGGGCTGCCAACCTGAGTAAATTATTGGGGGGGGGGGCAAAGTAAGCCCTGCCCCACATAATCGATCACAAGACACGGCATACCCCCCCCCCCCCGTTTGAATGGCAATGCCCATTAACTTTGCGGGGCCCGGCTCCCTCAAATATTTTACTGGGGGGGGGTGAAGGGACCTCAGCACCTTGGAATTGGAAATGATTAATAGGACCCACAAATGTGAGGAGGGAAGTCCAGGAGATTCTTTGGAATCTTGCCTTTACGTTGTATGTTGGATATGTGATTGTAAAACTTTAATCTGAAAACCAAATTAATTATTATTATTATTTTTAAAAAGACTATTTTTGCTTTAAAAAACAAAGCAGAAAAACTCTTTTCTGGATGGCAAGGAGGTGGGGTGGATACTCATAGGAAGTGGATGACTTTCAGTAGTGTGCAAAACTGTTCAGTTCAGGTGGCAACAACAGCACTTTATGGAACTGTTCAGTAAGAGTGCTGAGTAGCTGACAAGATAATTTATACAACTCTATCATATGCACGCATACTTTAAAAAGAAAAACTGGCAGGGACAGTCTGGTTCCTGTCACTATCCTTTTCTAGCAGGAAGTCAATTAGGAATTGTTATAGAAGCCATAATTAGGATGCTTAAATGTATTTATATATGCCAGATTCTGCTTAGTTTTCCTTGTTTGGTTCCTCCTTTTCCACTAATTTAGAGCTACTTCACATAATAGGAAAAAATATGTGTTAGCAACATGTTTAGCAGTGCCTTCTCTATTGTCCTTTCTTTCCCATTTGAAGACAACCTGCTAAGTGGAGACTTAGCATCTGTATTGGATTCAAATTAATTTAATATAAGTGGTGTTATTCTGATTTATATGTATGCTTTTATATATGCAAATGATATTGCTGTTTTTATATATGCCATTGTTCTATTACATTGTAAATTACTCTGGGATGTCTCATAGGATGGAATTCATGAATGAGATAATGAATGATGATAATGATTCCTATGTGTCCCATGGCATGGTCAATAACATTAACATAAACACACACACACACACACACACAGAGAGAGAGAGAGAGAGAGAGAGTATATAAATACCTTAAATAGCAGCTTTAAAAAAATACATAATATTTGAAGGGGAGATTAGTGAAGGGGCAGGTAAGTGATGAATGTAACAGCCTGTTTAGACTACTGCAATGCAGTATACAAGGGGCTTCCATTGAAAGCAGTCCAGAAATTGCAGTTGTTTCAAAATAGAGCCCCAAGATTACTAATTGATACTAGATGTTTTACCAGTTGTATTGGCTCCCAGTCTATTTCCAGGAGCAATTTAAATTGTGGGTTTTAACATCCTAAGTGGCTTAAGATCACCACCTTCTGCCTGCTTAAACCTTAAGATCTTATATTAAGACCCTAACCAGGGTGCACCCGGTAACTGAAGGAAGGCATATAGTTACGATGAAGGTATTTCTAGTGTTGGCACCTCAACTATAGAACCTCCTGAGAGTTGCTCATCTGGAACCTTCTTTAGTTTCGCAGCACAAAGTAAAAATCATGTTCTTTACATCCTCTTTTAAGAAGTTTTCAATTAGGGTTATACCTTTTATGCTGCTTCTATGCAAAAATGTTTTTCACTGTACTTTGGGCTGGATTCAACTAAGTAATTGTACAAACAGGAGTCAGCACAAATCCCACTAGCACAATGGGCCTTTCATCCCCCTAGTGTGTCCCCTCATAGGTAAAGGCACCCCTGACCATTAGGTCCAGTCGCGGATGACTCTGGGGTTGCACGCCTCTATAGGCTGAGGGAGCCGGCGTTTGTCCACAGACAGCTTCCGGGTCATGTGGCCAGCATGACTAAGACGCTTCTGGCAAACCAGAGCAGCGCACAGAAATGTCATTTACCTTCCCGCCAGAGCGGTACCTATTTATCTACTTGCACTTGACATGCTTTTGAACTGCTAGGTGGGCAGGAGCAGCGACTGAGCAACAGGAGCTCATCCCATCACTGGGATTCAAACCGCCGACCTTCTGATTGGCAAGCCCTAGGCTCAGTGGTTTAGACCACAGTGCCACCCGCGTCCCATCATGCCCACCCTCAAATCAGCTAGGGGGGTTCAAGAGAACCCTCAAAGCAGCACATGGGGGGAGAAGGGGGGAGATATTTCTGTCTGGCAAGCATAAATGGCACTGTTCTGCTGACAGAACAATCACATTAGGTCATTGAATTCCTCTCTGTTTTTGATATTTTGTTGTAAGTCATTTAGGATTTTTTTATTGATGGACAGTTATATTAATCTAATAAATTATTATATTGTGAACACATCTTTCCTATATTGCGTGTAGTGGCCTGCTAAGTACATACTGTGACAAATAATTTCTGTAACCACCCCAAGCCCTTAGGACAGTCATGGTTATAATTCAGGATGATTATTTAATTAACCAATTACAGGATGGAGCACAGATAAAATAGGTTCCTCAAAATGGAATTGTATCGCCTATCATGGACAGTTCAGTTCTGGGGCGGGGGGGTTAGATACAGTATAACAGAGATATGTGAGACTGCAGTTCCACAACCATTCATTTTACAGTGGTACCTCGGGTTACAGACGCTTAAGGTTACATATGCATCAGGTTACAGACTCCGCTAACCCAGAAATAGTACCTCGGGTTAAGAACGTTGCTTCAGAATAAGAACAGAAATCACGTGGCGGCAGCGGGAGGCCCCATTAGCTAAAGTGGTACCTCAGGTTAAGAACAGTTTCAGGTTAAGAACAGACCTCCAGAACGAATTAAGTTCTTAACCCGAGGTACCACTGTACTCCAGTTGCCACAGAAAAAATACTGGAAAGCTCTATATTCCATGTAGTGGAAGTGGGAAAGCTTTGGCCCTCCAAAATTGTTTAACTACAATTCCCATTTAGCCTTGACTATTGCCATGCTGGCTGGGGCTGATGGGGAATATAGTTCAGCAACATCCAGAGGACTGTTCCACATGCATGTCACACAGGCAGCAGCGGATGATGTGCTGGGGTTGCACCATTCACCTGACCTCTGTCTGGCTGAGTCACTACAGCAAAATAGAACAGAGGGGTGTGGCAAATGTGTCCATGCTTCTGCTGGCACATTTGCATCACACAACCTTGCAACACTTCCCCCGCTCTCTCTCTCCCTCTCTCTCTCTCTTCTCTCGTTCCTGGTATGCTGCAGCAACTCAACAGGAAAGAGGTAATATGAATGGCAGAGCTCTGCCACACTGCTGCATATAGGAAAGGTGGATGCATTCAGACTTTCATAAAAAACAAACAAAAAAACTTCATAGATTACTAAAAATATCCAGGTTTAATTAATTTAAACAACTAATGGCATGCTGGCTTTTAATTATCTATTTTAAAATTTTATTTCATTATGCTAATAAAGTTACTACATAAATAAGTGATCAGATCAGAAGTGATGACTAAATACCTTGGGCACAATTCAGATTTTATTTTATTTTTAAGTTTTATATTCTCTTACAGCTTTTCTCATTAAGCCGATAAGGCATATATAATATTTGTCTGACACCAAAGAAATCTAACAGCAGGAAAAGGAAAATTTTTTCTTGGGAGAGCTGCAATAAAACCTGATAACAAGCTTGCTGGCCTTTTCCTCCTCACAGAAGTACATACGCTCTTAACAAGAGACACCTCATTTATCGAACAAACCTTTCCATTAGCAGCAACTACATATACATTCACACACACACACACACATATTCTTATGTAGAACAGAACACTTAACTTAAACCTTTTGGTGTAAATGTGATGAGTAGCTTAGGAAGCAAGATCTAAAGGTTCTGACGTGAATAAATCTCAATCAAAAACTGACACAGATATTCCATTGTTATGAAAGGCAAGATTCCAACATGAAATACAGGTGCCTATTTTATTTTATGTCTTACTAGAGCTACTGTGCCTTTCCAGTGTTCGTACAACAGTGAAGTAGCCCAATACCCCTATAAGCTGGCGGGTAAAGAACTAGCCACACAGATAGCCACTTTAATTTGCAGTTAACCAACTTTAATTTGTGACGCAAAGAGCATAGTTATGTGTTAATAAGCTGGTAGTTTAAGTGTATTTGCTGCCTCCTGAACAGGGGATTATCAAACCCTGAACAGTGTGCCTCCAACTTCTGAGATGAGGTGGGGGTTGCTTTACACTCTGCCATAAGTGCAAGTCTTTGGGGTGGAAGTTGTGGACCCTACTCAGCAGAATGAGCAGAAATTCCCCCAGATATAACAGGTTTGGCCAACTATATTTTGAAGTAGGTGAATGAATACACATTAACATCTGAAGAACCTCTCCCCAGTAAGACCTGAGCAAATGTGTATATGTTTGCAGCCTTAATGAGGGAAACCCCACTGTTGAACGACTGAACAAATCATACAAATACAAAATATTTCTCAAAGCAAAATATTCGTTTAAATCAACATTTGTTGGGGTTTTGTCCAGGCTCTAGACACCAATCACAATTTCGTGAAAGCACCTCCAGTTTGGATAAGTTTGCAAAGGGTGGGTCTTAACTGTGGTCCGCTGGGGTTCGGAAGAGTCTTATCAACATCACTACCCCATTCCTCTGGTTTAAAGGTAAAGGTACCCCTGCCCATACGGGCCAGTCGTGTCCGACTCTAGGGTTGTGCGCTCATCTCACTTAAGAGGCCGGGAGCCAGCGCTGTCCGAAGACACTTCCGGGTCACATGGCCAGCGTTACGAAGCTGCTCTGGCGAGCCAGCACCAGCGCAGCACACGGAAACGCCGTTTACCTTCCCGCTATAAAGCGGTACCTATTTATCTACTTGCACCTAAGGGTGCTTTCGAACTGCTAGGTGGGCAGGAGCTGGGACTGAATGACGGGAGCTCACCCCGCTGCGGGGATTTGAACCGCCGACCATGCGATCGGCAAGTCCTAGGCACTGAGGTTTTACCCACAGCGCCACCCGCGTCCCTCTTTCTCTGGAATGAATTAAGTACTTAACCCGAGGTACCACTGTACCTTTCACATTCCTCTGGTTTATGAAAGACCAAATACAGTGGTACCTCGGGTTAAGTACTTAATTCATTCCGGAGGTCCGTTCTTAACCTGAAGCACCACTTTAGCTAATGGGGCCTCCTGTTCCCGCCGCGCTGCCAGAACACAATTTCTGTTCTCGTCCTGAACAAAGTTCTTAACCCGAGGTACTATTTCTGGCTTAGCGGAGTCTGTAACCTGAAGCGTATGTAACCTGAAACGTATGTAACCTGAGGTACCACTGTAAATAGAAATAACCAGTGACTGAATTTGGGGTGATGCGGAATGTACCCAGTTAAATTTTGCTTGCTCTGATATGGTGTTGATAAGCTTTCATCATACATAGCGTCTAAAACAAATGGCATGTCCCCCATTCACTACTGGCCTTGACCCTGCCCACTACGGGTATGAAACTTTATATGAAAAAGGTTTTCCCACCTCTGGTCTAAATGATCACTACTTTGGGATCAAGGACTTTTTTTATTTCCCCTTGCCCCTATTGTGTGAGGTTTACTTGTATGAAAATTTCTGTTTGCTGATGGAGGCAGTAAATCCAGCAAATGAAGGATATATTTCTTCAGAAATTAGTCAATGGGTTTTAAATGCACATTCTGAATGCTGATAAATTAAGCTCGTTTTCCTGAATGATGCAACTGACTATTTTTGCTAGTGATCCTTCAAGGTTTCATTGTTTCATAATGATGTCTTGTGTCTCTCATGAACAATTGATAAATACAGTAAAACTGTGTTGCAGCTTAAATAACAGAATGAAATCTAGTGGTTTACAATATAACGGTATGATTTCCTACCAGCTATGGAAAAATAATAATAATAATAATAATAATAATAATATCCAGGTTTTCTCTAGTGCCTGACCTATAGAATTTCACAGCACTATTCCCATTCAGTCCTTGCTGTGCAAAATCATGCTACCCATTCCTCACAGTCCCCATGTTCCTACTTTCCAGCATTTTCTTCCATCGATACCTCCTATTCCAAGCGACATACACACTGCTCTCTGAGGCTTCATTGATTCGACATCATCCTTGCTGCTCCTATTCTCACTCCTACAGCTCACAACCCCAGGCTTCCCTTCTTTTTATGGATTCCAATTTTCTATTACCTAAAAAAAAAAAAAAAGCCCCCTTCCCTACAAACACAGAAACTATCTTACAGGTATCCCATTTCAGACATGCAACTAGTGTATCCCTTAAAGGCAGCAGGCATGTGTGTGTGGTAATTTGGCAACTACTAAAGTAAGGGCACCCAGTATCCAGGACTCCAACTACCGGTAACTCCCATAGGCTTATCAACCCAGAGATGGCTTGCCAGCTCCTCCCTGCGCTTTTAACAGCTATAGTGGCATATCCAACTCCCAAGAGACTGATCTACTCCCAGTATATTAAAAAAAAACTGGCAGTGATCTACCATTGTCATTGGAGGCAGGAGGAGCGTGCGTGGGGTGCGTGGATTGCCCAGAGCTGTTGAGCTGTTTTGCACAGGATTGCACAGTTTTTTAGTTACCTCCCCCCATAACTGTTTGTGCACGATGGGGATCCCGCGATCTACCAGGATCAGCCGGGAATCTACCAACATGCAGAAACCCAACAAGTTAAGCTTCCCTTTTCACTGAATTTCCATATGCTGAGAAAAATTTGCATCCTTGACTTTCTCTGCAGGTATTGCTAGTGCGGTGAACCTTACCAAAAAACAACAACAACCCTATTCTACCTCCTCCTCGTGGGATCAAATCCTACGGCAAGTGCTCCGTTTAAGGAGGCGGCCTCGGAGCCAAGTGGTAATGAAAAACCAGGAGACATGGTTCATGTCTGAGGGGGGGAATGCACTCTGTGCATGCTCAGGGGCATTTTTTGATTTTTAATGTTATTTCAAACGCTGTTGAGTCGTGGGTGAAAGAAATGTCTCCCTCCTCATCCCTCACCCCCTGCCCTCTCCGTCTTCGACGAGGTCCTCTCACCCCTCTTCCCTTCCTTCTCAGCCTTCCCGTCCGCTCCGCTACTTTTCTCCTCACCTCCGCCGGCCTCCATGAGCAGCGGCCGGTTGAGATTCCTCCCGCCGGCTGGGCCGCGCCCAGAGTCCCGTTGCCATAGCAACGCCAACGGCCTGGCCAGGAGACCAAACTAGGCCTAGGGATCCCCCGAAGTCGAAACCAAGAGCGGCGAGAGAGCGAGCTCGGAGGGAGGAAAGGCGGCAAGGAGCGGCCCGTCGCCACTCTGTCCTCCGCCACCCTGAATTTTGAGAGTGAGCTGAGGAAGTAGCAGGAAGGGGCCATGTCAGGTGCAATGCAGGAATTGGGTACGACTCGAATGCACGACTCAGATTAAGAGTTACTTAGATTAGAGTCACTAGGAAGCCCTGCTGGATTTTTTTTTAAAAAAATCTTAATTGAAAATGTTTTCAGGAGCAAGAGCAATCCTATGCAAAAGCAGCATGCGGGTGTAAATGAAGCCAGTGTAGTTACAGCAGATTCAAACCCTGTTCAGCAGCAAGGCTGCTGCTGTTCTGCCTTAGCCTGGCAGAGGGAAAATAGGCCTTTCAAATAGCGTGCTATGCTAGATTGTCAGGCCGCTGGAGCTGAATGGGTTTAGGATCCAGCCTAAGTCTCTTTTGCAACCACTTTAGCTCAGCCAGCTGTGCCAGGATGAGGCAATTACACCAGCATAACTTCAGCTGAGCTGGATTGGAAATTTAACACTGGCTGAGCTGGGAATCAGCCAGCTAAACCAAATACATCTATCTGCTCATCCCAGTGCACTTTGTCTAGGACTGCCCCTTCATCTGTCCTTTATGTGATTTAAATAATAATGTCTCATTCTCCCATACTGTTTTCTAAATTCTAGAACACTTCAGATTTTACTACAGTGTTTCAAATGTTTGGCCTAAATTTAAAACACGTTTCTAATTACAGTGGTACCTCTGGTTACGTACTTAATTTGTTCCAGAGGTCCGTTCTTAACCTGAAACTGTTCTTAACCTGAAACTGTTCTTAACCTGAAGACCACTTTAGCTAATGGGGCCTCCTGCTGCCGCTGCGCCGCCGGAGCACAATTTCTGTTCTCATCCTGTAGCAAAGTTCTTAACCTGAAGCACTATTTCTGGGTTAGCAGTAACCTGAAGCATATGTAACCTGAGGTAACCACTGTATTTCTGTTCTCATCCTGAAGCAAAGTTCTTAACCTGAGGTACTATTTCTGGGTTAGAGGAGTCTGTAACCTGAAGCGTATGTAACCCGAGGTACCATTGTATACATTTATATGGTTGCTGCACAGAGCTGCCTGCTTCCCCCAGTTTTGCACTGCACATCCTGTGGTAAAATCTGTTGTAATGGGATTAAGCAACCATGTGACCCTTTTCACAACCAGACACAATAATCTCATCCTGTAGGCTTCTATTCACAATGAATCAGGATGGAGACACGTGTGACAAAGTGGTAACTCAGCAGAATCCTTAATCACCAGACCAGCAAGAGAGAAGCTGCAGAATACACTGCAAGAAAGCAAACCAACTTCTTACTAATTGGTCTGATCTGGAGGAAAAATACATCAATTCAATATGCAGGAAGTGATTGGTTTCTGCAGAACTGTATCTCCAGGAGTAAATCATTTTAAATGTAGGTGTTTTAGTTTTTAGACGGCTCTCAAATAAACTTTCTGATGAATCAGCCTCACGGCCCACAGAGGTGACAAAGAAATAAAGAAGGGAAAGAGAAAACAAACCCTTGGAATATAAACTTTGTGGCACTTTTGAACTGAGTTTTGGAATATACTGTTTCTGAACTGGGTGACTTTGGTGATTTATTAATGTAAAAGGTTTTCATTGATGTTCTGATACTCATTGCTGGGAATAATACATGAAGGAGAGCTATGGACTACTTTGTTTCTTATTCTGAGAAGCAGTGCTTTTCAGAATTATTTGACTCTTCTGATGGGGAGGAGATGGAAGAGGAAAGGATGGAGAGATATGCAGCAGATTTAGAGATGAATCCTTTTGATGGATTGCCATTCTCTTCCCGTTACTACAAACTTCTCAAAGAAAGAGAGGAACTTCCAGTCTGGCAAGTGAAATATGCTTTCATGGAAAGTCTGCATCATCATCAGATTGTGATTGTTTCAGGAGATGCCAAAACTGGTAAGAGCTCCCAGGTGAGTGTTTGTAACAAAGCACTTGCAGTATGATATGAATTAATTATATGCAACATTCATATTTTTAAAATAGATCTTGTAATTGACAGAACATTGAACTAAGTTTTTAGGCATGTGATCCTGTATGTTACCACTTATTGAACATCCTAGAATGTAAAACTGTTGCCTGCTTTCAGTGATTGTCCTGTAGTATTCCAATATTGTCAAATGTATTAGGCCAATCAAAATCTCATCTGCACAACATTAATTGCAGTAGGCTTGGGAGTGGTGGTGACAGGAATGGTTTTACTAGGGCTTCAGGACTGAGGTCCTTAAAAAAATAGGACCCATGATCCAGTTTTGTACTGCACAGTTAAAGATTTGTTCATGCAGGAGGGGATCTCTCTCAACTGTTGAGTTTCAATACTTGTTTGGCATGTAGTATGCGAGAGATTGCCATTTTTTTTAAAAAAGTTCGAAAGATCAGTACATGAAGTTCATTTCACCATATAGTTTGACAGAATGCACTTCTTATTGCCTATTTGATTATATTATCCAACATTTCATTGTAGGTGGTTGAAAAGTCAAGAATTAAAATGTGATATGGTTTTAGAAACAGAGGACAAATTAACTGATAAATGTTGTATTTCATAAAATTTATACACTGCTTGTTTGTTAAAAAATAACCTTATTTTATCTTTACAAAAAGATAAAATAAAAGCAAGAAAAAATATCAAAGCCATACTTCAAAACATACAAAAGTTAAAACATTGTACTTAAACAGATTAATATGATTAGATATATAGATAGAGATATAGTGCATGTTTAGAATTTTAACTTTAAATTCCATGAATTTCTTTATCATGTATAAGACAAGCATAATCAATCAGTAGTTACTTCCATATGAGCTACATTGAAATCAATTCACTAAGACAAGAAAAGGCAATCTGTTTCCCAAGGGCATCTGCCAGCCCCCTCCACTGGCACAAGGACTTTGAACTTTCATCACCACAAGCATTTCAAAAAGTTAAGAACATTCATTTCTGCTATTAATGTATGACATATATAGGGCCACCTCAGTGACTCCACTATTATGGAATACTTCCCACACACCCAGGCTCAAATGGACCTCTTTCTTTTAGTTAGTGAAGAAGACATTTATATTCCAGCACTTGCCTTACTGTCAATAAAACAGGAGTGAGCTACCTTTCCAGCATGAGGGCCACATTCCTTCATGGGAAACCACAAGGCAACAGAGGTTTAGGAGGTTTTCTCCTTCCCCAAGACAGGCTACCTTCCCAGGCTGGTGAGCCCCATTTCCCCCTGATTTCCCTTAACAGCACATGAAGAAAAGTCTTCTTGACCATTGTACCTGCTATTGGCCTCGTCTTCAAATGCAGGGGATAGATAAGTCCTTAACTCACTGAGGGTTTAAGACCCATCAGCTACCCTTACCTGGTTTAGCTGGCCAGTTGCAGCTGTTTCCCAGGATGTCACCACTGTTACATGTTGACTGCTTCTATGAGCCACAGGTGAGAGCTGAGTGCAGGTTTGGGGACCAAAGATGTACGAACTTCCCCAGAAGAAACACAACGTGTCCCCACCAGAGATACTGCCCTCCCCTAACATCTAATTCAATCATTTAAACAATTATACATGATGGTGCATAAACTGACCCTTTATTAATTTTCCTTTCAAAAGGAAAGAATATAATTTGTTCCCCTGTTTTATAGCCATGTGGATTACTCCAAGAATGTCTACAGATGTACAACCCCCATGGAGTTCCTCTACAAATTCCAGAGTTATGGCAATAAATACAAACAATCCTTCTGCTTCAAATAAACATTAACACCAGCTGTTTACTTCTTTCTGACAGATGGTCATTTTGTGCTAAAGTGACTGAGCAGAGCCAGGGCTGTAAGCCCAGAAGGAAACACAGACAGGGATTTGGCCCCCCTGACCCTGATCAGAAATGTCCCTCACACTGTTAAACCAAGCAAGAAACCAAAATGCTCAAGTATGATAGGGTTGGTGTCCTTTTCTCCCCAGAGGCCATTCCTGTCACTTCTCTAATATACTCAGGCTAATCTAGTTCAGAACAAGAAATTCCCAGAACTGTCTTTCACTTTATGTTTGACCACTTAACTGACTCGGGGTCTTGACATTTATCCAGGAAAATAATTTCCATTTATTGAACTGTTCAGTTGCTAGTAGGCAGACAGCTAGCAAGCAAACAGCAGATGTTCACTTGAGACAGCACATGTAATCAAATAAGCTTGTGTATTCATTTCATAGATGGATTCATTCCTCTCTAACTTTTTTAATATTAAAGGTGCCCCAGTGGTGTGCTGAATATTCTCTTTCCACTCATTTTCAACACGGAACAATTGTGTGCACACAGACACATAAACATACAGCAGTATGGCTGGCATTGCAAGTAGCAGATGAGATGGACGTCAATATTGGTCATGAAGTGGGTTATGTGGTCCCATGTGAGAGCTGCTGCAATAGTGAAACGATCCTGAGGTTTGTGCATTCATATTCAGTCCCTCTAATATGTACAGGTACTCTATATAACCTACATACAAATGTGTAATTCCATTATGCTCTAGCATCACACACTAGCTAAGAAACAGAGCCTGATACAGTTCCATGAAGATTATGTGGCAAGACTATAAAGGTCTTGATCTTCAGTAGCTCTATGTGATAAAGTGAATGGGTTGCATTGAACCAGATACTGAGGTCAAAATGAGTCGGGGACAGGGTTATCATTCCCCACCTTACAAATACATGTGCTACTGATGTCTCTGTGGATCCCTTTAATTAACCAACTTAGATGTGGAAATGTGAAAAAACAAATTACTGCATTTAGGAACATTGTTGTGGATGTAAAATTTGGCTGTCAGATGGCCTAAACCCTACCCTATAGGAGATGCATCATGTTTCTGTGCATGTGATGCACACACATATGTGTACATGTATGGCATACAGCTTTACCCTAGCTTTTGACGCTTGAGGTGTATATTTTTGGGACCCATCTTAGTACTTGACTTCCAATTCTGACAAGCTGTTTTTTACTTTTTCTGAGCATAAATCAACTCTGTGCTCACAGTCTGGCATGTTAAAACCTACTGCAGTCAGTGGAATTTAGGCTGCAATCCTGTGTTTACTTACCTGTGAGTTATCCCTGTTGAACACACTGGCACTTCATTTTGAGGAAACACACATGGGATTGCTGTGTCTTTCTCATACCAAATATATGCTGAATTATTGCCTCCTCCACATGCAGCTGCTGGGTGACCTTGGGCTAGTCACACTTCTCTGAAGTCTCTCAGTCCCACTCACCCCACAGAGTGTTTGTTGTGGGGGAGGAAGGGAAAGGAGAATGTTAGCCGCTTTGAGACTCCTTCAGGTAGTGATAAAGTGGGATACCAATCCAAACTCTTCTACTCTTCTTCTTGCAGGTATGACAGGCTATTCTAATCTGCCATGATTTCTCCGACCCCACCACTTTAGTGCAATTTTGTTGATATTTTCATTTTGAAGGAAAAACCTGGGCAGATTATGCATAGCCTGAAGAATGCATGCTGTCTCCTTTGCTTACCGTATGTCATCACCAATTTTGAATAATGATCTTTCTTTCTTTGCATGGCTACAGATACAGTACAGATGACATGCTACAAAGAGAAATGATGTCCAATCCCTTTCTGAGCAATTATGGAATCATCATTTTGGATGATGTGCATGAAAGAACTCTCCCAACAGATGTATTGCTTGGACTCCTTAAAGATGTAGTGATATTAAGACCAGAGCTGAAGCTAATTGTAATTACATCTACTCAGATGTGCACCAAACTACAGACATATTATGGCAGCACGTCTCTCATAACAGTGAAAAGCAGATACCAGGTGGAGGTTGTGTATACCTGTTGCATTCAGAAAGATAATTTCTCTTCTGCTTTAAGACTGCTTTTTGAGATTCATAACTCTAAAGAGATAGGTGATATTGTGATCTTTCTGGCCTGTGAACAAGTAAGTAAATCATTTAATGTATCACAGAAAATATTTGCATACTTGGGCTTCCATGTTAGGACGAGCAATTTCCGTACCCCCTTTAAAACCTTTTGTAATTAGGCCAATTTTTAAAAAGTATTCATGTTGTACTAAGTCTACAGTTCTATATATACTTACTTGGGAGAAAGTCCCATTGAACTAAGTAGGGTTTACTTCAGAGTAGGCATGCCAATAATTATGCTGTAAGGTAACTGTAGCAAGCTACTTTTAGGAAGATCTAGCATCAGCTCACTTTACCAAGGCTGCTATCTAGGTTGTGGCTTATTCCTCTCACAGAGCTACAATTCTCAAAGCGATTTAACAGTCAATCTCTCTTCCCAGGGAACTATGAGAATTGTACTGCTGTAAGGAGAATAGGGGTCTCCTAAAACTTCCAGCGGGACGCGGGTGGTGCTGTGGGTTAAACCACAGAGCCTAGGACTTGCAGATCAGAAGGTTGGCAGTTCGAATCCCTGCGACGGGGTGAGCTCCCATTGCTCGGTCCCTGCTCCTGCCAACCTAGCAGTTCAAAAGCACGTCAAAGTGCAAGTAGATAACTAGGTACCGGTCTGGCGGGAAGGTAAACGGCATTTCTGTGCGCTGCTCTGGTTCGCCAGAAGCGGCTTTGTCATGCTGGCCACATGACCCGGAAGCTGTACGCTGGCTCCCTCGGCCAATAAAGCGAGATGAGCACCGCAACCCCAGAGTCGGTCACGACTGGACCTAATGGTCAGGGGTCCCTTTACCTTTACCTTTACCTTTAAACTCCCAGCACCCTTAACATAGTACAGCTCCCGTGACTCTTTGGGAGAAGCCATTATGGTTTAAAGAGGTCTAAAACTGTTTTCTGTGCATAGTACAGACGGAGCCCTAGATAGCATATCCTATAATAGTGGGTCTTTAGATTTTCTGGGATCAAAACTGCTACTAAGAAATCAAGGTGAATAATCATGTAGGCAAAGCATTTTGGTCCTGTATGTATCACTTTGACATTAAAAGACTTGGGGGAGGGGACAGTAGTATGCAAAAGAAATACTTTAAGCCTTTGGAGAGAGAGAAGTGCATTTTAAATTGCATTATACTCTTTTCCATATCTTTTGCAAGCAATCATTTTTTATAATGTGAAAGAAGAAGAACGACATAATTTAACAAATACTTTAGAGCTGTTGAATTCTTACACTTTTATGCCTTTAAATTCTCAAACTTAATTTTTCAATTAATGGTTTCTTTAGCATTTTATTGATTTTTATTACCCCCAGAGAGTTCATCTGCCACTGGGGAGAATGCTATAAAGCAAAATTGCAATTCTCCTATATGTTCAATTATTTTAATAGCGATAAAGAAAAATTAGTCACTTTCATATATGGTTTATAGCACTTTTGATACTTTAAATTCTAACTAGACTAAGAACATAATAGTAATTTTCAAAGTTAGCAAGATAGAGATTCTTCCAAATTAATTTGTCCTATTTCTGGGAAGTGTATGGAACACACTGATATGGAAAATCAAGGCGCCATGTTATAATTTTTCATTACAGTATTACTGTTCTAGTAGTGTGTTAATGTTTTGTTATGGATATTAGAATGTCTTTCTGTGAGATTGGTATAGCCATGATAGACTGTCAAATGGCAGAAATCTGTAAGGAATATGGCACTTAAGCAAATGGGGGAAGGAAGAGAAAGAAGCCCCTTCTTGGGCTGAAATAAATTCCTCAAGAAACAGAATTGCCGCATTACCGTATATGATGTTTCTATGTATGCTTCTGTTACAATTTCCTCAATTTAATCAGCATTATGACTGTTATATTTTTGCCATTAGAGCTTAACATAGAAATAAAATCCATTAAAAAGAGAGAATAGATTCAGAATTGGCACAGTGAGCCTGTTTAATTTTCATGAAAGATGTCTTCACTGCTTCTAGGAAATTGGAAAAGCCTACAAGATTATTCAACAAGAAGGGCCTAATTTAAATCCTGAACTTGGTGAATTGGTCCCTGTTCTTCTCTATCCCAGTGAAAGAGAGAGAATCCTCAAGCCAAATGAAGAAGGGCCGTGCAAAAATTACAGGAGAAGAGTGTTGCTAACTACAAGCTTTGGGGGATCTTTGGTTTGGATTAAAACTGTGGCCTTTGTTATAGATGTTGGGATAGAGAAAAGAAAGGTAAGTAAAATAATATTTAATAAATTACCAGTGGGGCAACACATGTCTCAAAGGTGAGGTTTCACATACCTGCATAGTTCATTATGGTGTGGATCTTGATATGTACTTGTTTAAAAGGCTGGCATAATTTTCTATTCCCTCCCCCCATGTACAACAGGGATTCACCTGCCTCTTGTCTCCTTCCCCCACCCCCATAGTTCCTTCCACACCCTCAAACTCTGTGCTGCAGCATTGGAAGTCAGCTCAATCAACATTTTTAATTAAAACAGGTTTTCAGTGCAGAGGCCAAATTGTATTTTCATTGATTTTCAAGCTTCTTGGTTTTATTTTTAAGAAACGTCAGTCCAGACAAATATACATGTATGAAGGGATGTCCTTTCTTGAAATAGCCATTCAGCCAATACAGAATTCCATGTGAGCTCTGCTGTGTTTAAAACAAAACAAAACACTGACATGAAAAGAGGAATGTTTTTGCAGATTCCATTCTCCATTCACTGAAATGAATGGAGAACTATTCCAGGCGTGGGATCTTGCTGCACATCAGAGCTCCTAAGCCTGAACCATTGCTGCTTCCAGATGGGTGGCTACTAGCACTGATAAATCATTGCTTTTTCACTGTAAACTACAATTGAGAATGCAATTGACTTTCCCCACATTTGGGGTTATTGCACCTGCTTTCTGTGATTATCATGGAATATGAGTCAAGTGTATCAAGCAGTGGTGGGTGTGGGACTGGACAGGAATACAGGAGGAACTCATAGACCTGTTATGCACCCCTTATCTCCCAGTGCTGCCTGTGTCTGTATGATGCAGGTGGCACTGTGGTCTAAACCACTGAGCTTCTTGAGCTTGCCGATCAGAAGGTCACCAGTTCGAATCCCTGTGACGTGGTGAGCTCTCGTTGCTCTGTCCCAGCTCCTGCCAACCTAGCAGTTTGAAAGCACGCCAGTGCAAGTAGATAAATAGGTACTGCTCTGGCGGGAAGGTAAATGGCATTTCTGTGCGCTCTGGTTTTCCTCACAGTGTTCTGTTGCACCAGAAGCGGTTTAGTCATACTGGCCACATGACCCAGAAAGCTGTCTGTGGACAAATGCCACCTCTCTTGGCCTGAAAGTGAGATGAGCGTGCAACCCCATAGTCACCTCTGACTGGGCTTAACCATGCAGGGGTCCTTTCCCTTTACCTGTATTCACATAGACATAGGAAAAGGGGGAGAAAGAGCTATTTTGAGTCTATGGGAGTACTGTGTGTGCAGGCACTGCATCCTCAGTGGACTGGTGTGTTTTATTGAAGAGAATTTCTCCAAGATATGACAGCAAAACTACAACGATCCTGACAGGAACAAGTGGTGTTTCAGTCAATTTATCAAACTGCTTTCACTTTTTCATTTCAAGACAAGTGAAACAATAATAAATATTGTGGAAAGGAAATGAATTTGCAGCCAAGCATTTCATGAAACACAGCAAGAAAAACCTTCTAAGCAAAAACTCAATGCAAATCCATTGCAATCTTGCTCAATCTTTCTTTTTTTCAACAAAGTCATGTCTCTCTTGATTTGCAAGGTATACAGTCCTCGAATCAGAACAGATGCTGTTGTGATACAGCCCATTAGCAAAAGCCAAGCTGAGATGCGTAGGCAAATTCTGGGCATGTCTTCAGGTAAGGGGGGGGGGAATCATTGTCAGCTTTAAACAACCGTGTTTATCATAAGAGAATGTGTTGAAGCAAGGTTGTTGTTGAATTTCCTGGCAGGTAAATGTTTCTGCCTCTACCCTGAAGAATTTACAGATAATGAAGTGAAGCTGCTACCACCGGCCAAAATTCAGGAATCCAACTTGACCAGCATGGTTCTTTTTCTGAAAAGAATGGATATTGCAGGCCTAGGCCACTGTGATTTCATGGATAGGCCAGGTAATACCAAATTGTTATCCATTTTCTTAGCCTTAGTCTGCTGTCTGAACCAGGGCTCATGGTTCAACACTCTCCTTGCTAACCATAAACTGTAACTAAGGTCTACTCTTATGGTGTGTTTGCACACAACCTGTTTATTTTCATCTGCTGTACATGTTCCAGAATGAAAGTTGAGTATTTGAGGGGAATTTTTGGTCAGGAACGCATTAGAAAATTTCCCATATTAACAAATGGGTATTGTCGACTCGATACATGAACACTTGCCTAACAAACGATTTCCATGGAACACATTGTGTTCAGGTAGCAGGATCTGCCTGTACATACATAGCTACCTAGCACCTGCCTCGTTGCCTGTAGCATTCCCCTAAATAAATAAAGACATGGATAGATAATATAAGATAGCATAAGCTTCGTATAGCACAGATTATGTGACCACAGTGGTTGTCAGTTACACCATTAGAATAAAACGGACGCTCACAAATAATATCACAACCCAAGCTCTGCTAATACTGTGCTTAGGGTGGCAGCTTGATAACTACCGTGATCTAACTCTTAAGATCAAACTTGATGTTACAATAAAGACATGGTGGCCATCAGGAACAGAAGCCATGTGTATAGTATTAGTATTAATTTACAGTGTCTAAGATGTTCTAGGCACTGAACAGAGATTAAAAGAAAGACAATCCCTGATCACAATCTAATAGATATGATACAGAAAGGAACACTGTTGGGGAGGGAAGCAGAAAGCATGCAAATGTCAGCGCTAACAATTGCAGTGATAAAATATTACCAGTATCTGCTTGTAAACAGGTCTTGTTTCTGGTGAAATTCCTGGCTTTTAGCTTTATCCTTTAGCAAGTGCTCTGTGTTTAGCAGTTACTAAAGATAACCTGCAATTCAAGCCAATTCTTTATTTAATGGAAGTGCCACATTAAACAATAATGTAATCTTCACTTCTACGAAAGATAAAGCCTGACTTTCAGCAAGATGGAGCAATTCATTTAAATAAAACAGCTTTTACAGATCTTTAACAAGTACTTCTTTTGTATTTCCAGATTTATTGCATTTATCACTCTTGTTTTGACCTTAAAAAAAAAAACTTTTAAAAAACCATGAAAAAATATGGGAAGGTAACACTTTCCTTCCTGAACAGAGAGGCATTGTGCTTTCAAAAGGGAGTGAGAAACATCGGTTATTGTTTCCCCTATATAGTGTTGCCTCTCAAAATTGTCATTCTAAGAATCTCCTTTGGTATGCTGCACAGCAAGCTTTGTGTCTGCTTTCAGTACTGACTAGGATAATTTAAAGGTGGGTTTTGTATTTTCAGTTTAAAGTGGAAGCAAGAATAAAGCAAGGTCAAACTGGATAGTATCAGCTGTGGAGATGATCACTCAACCTCACAGTCCGTTATGTTTTTATTGAAAATACAGAACTCTTAACTGCCATCCAAATATGTGAGGAGCCTCCCTTGACAATCCATAGCCAATTTCCATTCTAAGTAAGAATGAGCTATGTTTTGTTGCATTAGGAATGGCCTCAGAGGGAAGTCCCTCCACATTTTGAATACTATGTACAGTTTTGATTGGCTCATCTCAGAAAGGATATTGTAGCTCTGGAAAAGGTCCAGAAAAACTATCGTGATTGGAGCATCTTCCCTACGAGGAAAGACTAAAGCATTTGGGGGCTTTTTAGTTTAGAAAGAGATTGCTAACTGGGGACACAATATCGGTTTATAAAATTATGCATGTTCCTCCCTCATAATAGTAGAACTTGGGATCATCAAATGAAATTCTGGGCTGTAGACTCAGGAAAGATAACTTGTTTCTTCATACATGTAATTAATTTACAGAGTCCACTGCCACAATATGTGGTGATATTTACTAGTTAGAAGTGTTTAAAGGGGGATTGGACAATTTGGTGGATAGGGAATATTAATCACTGTGGTTATATTGCACTTCCATGTTCAGAAGCAGTTGTCCACTGAGTACCAATTGCTAGCAAGCAACAGCATACTGTAGTAATTGGAATGTTAAAAAATAATAATAGTAGGTCTGGGGAGACCCAGGATCAAACTCCCATTCAGCCATAAAGCCATCATGCAACCTTTCAGCGTAGCCTACCCTACAGGGTTGTTGTGAGGTGAAAACTTGGGGAGAAACATGTACACCATCCTGAACTCTTTTTTGGAAAGAGGGGATATGATTGTAATATAGACATAAATAAATAGCAGAAGATGTCTAGTGCCTTGAGGCTCTTCTTGTGTGATTCCAAGCGTTATATAGTTTACTGCTGTGGGAAGCAGAAACTGGACTAGATGGAGGTTCTGAAGTACATTGCCTGAAATGCGGTTCAGTAAGAGACTGAATTTTTCAGGGTGATAATTGCTTAAGATGATTCTCTGGCAGACTTCTCTGCAATGCCATTTTAGAAATACATTATAATTGCCATTATGCCTTCCAAGTATACTTCATCTTTACTTTGCAGAGAATTGATTCACTCTCAGGATGATTGATTATTTAGGTACTATTTTTTAATCACTTAGTGGTACTGCATTAGATCTATTTTGATTTCTCAGGTACATTCCCTCCATATGGTACTTGTACTTAGGCACTTATCCCCCTGACAAAAATCGCTTCATTTATGAATGGTGTGTGCATCATTCAGCTTTTTGTCCATGTATTGTGTACTTGGCAATAGTGGATTTTGTGTGCCAAAAATGATTTGATGCCTTTTTAGAATCTTATTCCATTTAAATGAATGGGGAAGCCTTTAGACGTGGGCAGTACCCCACCCCACTTCCTTTCCCCCCTGCAAATTTGAAGGAAGTGGGATGCTTTCAAAGTTTGGGGGAGGAAAGAAAGTATAATGTTTAGGCCAGTCTCAATCAGCTGAAAGACATGGGGTGATTATAGGCCCACGTGAAAAGGGGTGGGATGACACCCCACTTCAAGCAATTTGTTTTACTAGACTGGGGCCCTGTTACATCTTTTAACCTAGCCATTTCCTTTTGACTTTATCATAGTCTTTTTTTTTTTTTGTTATATATAATATGTTCAGAGAGCCTTTATAGGTGAAGAGTGGGACAAAATATATTTAAAATAGATTGGGGTTAACTAACATCATGCTGTCCAGATGTTGTTGGACTGCACTTCCCATCAACCCTAGTGAGCATGGCCGGGATGGTGAGAGATGGAGTCCAGCAACATCTGGAGGGCAAAATAATTGATTGTGAACCAATTATCCACTTTCTGGTCTCTTGACTTATGCCTGATGATGAGTCATATGAGTGAATCTGAACAATATCCAATGGCCCCATTTGAAACTGTCCTGAGGCAGCTTTAGGTGTGTGTGTTCTCTGTTTAAATAGTAATGCACATCAGCTTGCTAAGAACAGGTTGGAGTGTTGCGTTTGCATAATCAGAACCTAAATTAGAATCCCCTCTTGGCCATGAAACTCAAGAGCAATCTTTGAATAGTCAGTCTCTCAGCATAAAGTACAGTTTTGCTTTATTTCAAGGTAAGGTTGAATACCAATGATAATAAATACAGAGTAGCACAGCGTGGTAATTCAAAGAAGTGCTATTTACCAAGTGTTGGATTACATTACATTATAGAAGTTCTCCATACATGCAATAGATTAGAAAAGTAGTACCTGGTGGCAGTAGTCTTGGATGGGTTCTCCCAAGTCAACTATCCCGCAACATTAGCTTGCTGAGTAGATTAGCTAAGCCAAAACAATAATTTTACAGCTTGCCATTTGCCAGCCAGTGAACCTTCTCTTTGTTTAATGTCCACAAGTCAAAGTGTGTCCCAAGCTACAGCCCATTGGGCTGGCACAGTAAAAGCACACCTGTTTCTAAGGACTATGATTAAAGCTGTTCTTTCTTCATGGCAAGGTATAGAAAAATGCAGACATTTGCAAAGCTGTATAGTATGTTTGTTGTCCCTCTGAGGTTAAGGACCAATGTCCTCGCATTCAGATGTGAAATTGAGAATTGCTTTGTCCAGATGCTATGGGAAAGAGCCTGGAAAGACCAAAAGGCACATTATCAGACAAATCTTCCTCCTTCCTCCTATGTTTAAAAGTAAGCAAATACAATTCTCTGCTGTAGCACTAGCGCACCTCTACCAAGATAGATTTGGGTCTGGACAGCTAAACCATTTTCCTCTCCTTAAAAATGTTGGCCTTTCCAGATTATCTCTTTAAGGTGGCCATAAGAAATCACTTTGAGCATAAGCTTCCTATTTGCATCGTGGGGATAATTGTATTGGCCTACCTTTCATAGCTGCAGAAAGGATTACTGATGATGCCATCCTTCCTTTTTTTAGTGATTGAACTACTTGGACATAAGATAAAGTTGTGGTTTTTTCCTATGACATCTGTGGAATTAAACTTGTTTAAATGGGAACGTGGAATTTTATAATACAGTGAATAACACTGCATATAGCACTCAAGTGGTTCAAAGTTGCTGCATCTCTGTGCCTCTTTCTCTTTTCATACTAGTGTCTTGTATAGAACAACACATGATCAGTAATAGGAGAATCAGCATGATGTCTCTTGCAATGTCTATTTCTGTCTGAATAGAACTTCAGATAATGATGGTTAGCTGTTTGCTAGTTTCTTTTACAAATTTCACCTGTAAAATTTACATTCTGCTTTGCATAGTAATTATCCCTTTTAAAATGTATTAAAAATCTAACCAGTTTAAGTAGGCAAAGGTATATGTGAAAAGCAGCTCTATTTTGTTTTTATATAATGGAGGGAACAAATGTAGTTGAATATTTTTATATAGCTGATTCCTTTTCAGTGCACTGTGACTGTGGCAGCCCTTGATTCACAAAGCCCTAGGTGGAGCTTGCCTCTTGGCTCCCAGTAACATTGACCTGGTCAGACCAGACGTAATAAAAATGACATTGTATGTTGTTAAAGTCCTATTTTGTAAAGCGCTACATGTCCCTGTCCTTTATTAAGAAAGGCTTTCAGAATTAAACACAGGAGTTGCTTTTGTTTCTCTTATTTATGATGAGCTTTATTTAAACCTGAACAATACCATAAAGAATTCTCAAATGAACCTCTGCCATTTTTACAATGACTTTTTTATTGGCTGCATTTGTGCCTGCAAATGCAGACTAATATCTGAAAACCCTATTCAAGGTTTTTTTTTATTTTATTACTGTTCCTTCACCTGTATAATCTGCATTTATTAACTTGTCCTTTCCAATATAATAAAAAATGAAGCACTTTTTTTTATTATTATAATGCTGAAGCAAAAGCCTAGAGTCATTCCTGTTTCCCAGTCTCGGAGCAACCAACTTGGAGATATAAAAATGCAAAACAGTAAGACTCCCCAGAGAATAGAATTGGCTGCGGAGCCAGATGCTTCCAAGGACAATAGCCATATATTCAGCTCACAATACAAACTGCTTTATTGATTTATAGAAATTAGTTTACCATGATTCCCTGGTAATTACTTCAAAGGCTCAGTAGCCATTCATGCCGCCCCGCCCCCCCTTTTAAATCTTGCATCCCTATTTTTCTGTCACCGACTCTTGGTTTCTCCCATTCATCAGCTGTTACTTTTCATTTCATGGCTCAGTGATAAAACTCTCCAACTTTCCCCCCCTTAAATATCCAACCTGTTTTCTTCTTCGATGCTTTGACTTTCTCAAGGACTCATCTTTTATCGCATTAAACCTTACAGGCTGGCTAATAAATGTTCTCTCTTCTCCATGATGTGCAGGCAGGGATCTGAATTCTAATAATATTAAATCAGATCTCTAGGCAAACACATGGTATCTTTGCTGAGTATTGTAAGATGGTCAAAAATTCAAGTTGTTTGGCATGCAGCCCACTCCTATGCATTAAATCAGGGATGAGGAACCTGCGGCCCTAATGTTGCAGGACTCCAACTCCCATCAGCCCCAACCAGCATGGCCAATGAGCAAGGAGGATGAGAGCTGTAGTCCAGCAACATCTAAAGTTACCCATCTGCTGCATTAAAATTTAGTCCAGCTGAATTAAATGGGCTTATTGCTAAGTAATTGTGCACAGGAATTTTGCAGAAGATTGCAGCCTTTCAGAGAAGCCCAGTGGTCCAACTGTGATGGCTGTCATTATTCTATACCTTATCTTGGTATAACTAGAAGGGATTTAATGCTTTCCTCCAATGTTAGCAATGTATGTGTGCACCAACCAGTATGTGTCAATGGCGGGGATGCCATGAGATTGTTTCTTAACCCATTCCATGCACTCTGCCACACACACGGCACTTGTGTGCTGCTAGGAGGAATCCACACCACCACAGGTAGCACAGATTAGGTGTGAAACTCCCTAGGCTGTCCCTCATGCATAGGTTTGTCCCCAGGCAAATGTGGCAAGATAACCTGTTGCTCCAGAACCCTACAAAAACAAGAGCTGCCATTCCAATCATAATGAATTGGGTAGCATTCTAAGCCAGCGGACAGCCACAAGCAGCTACAAGCAGATGTCAAGGAAATGAACAACTATCTGACTTTTAGAAGGCAACCCTGTTTAGGAAAGTTTTTAATGTTTGATGTTTTATCATGTTTTTAATATTCTGTTGGGAGCTGCCTAGAATGGCTAGGGAAACCCAGCCAGATGGGTGGGGTATTATAATAATAATAATAATAATAATAATAATAATAATAATAATAATAAATAATATTTACCGGCATTCCAAATAGCAGATTGCAGGAAAGCACCTTCTAGCCTTTTTTTCACTTCCAAGGAAAATGTCAGGACCACAGAAGGACAACTATCCCAGTCAATATATCTGTCAGCTCCATCGCCCTCAGTCTAGAAGCAATACTGCACACAAAACCTGTATGTGTCAGCACCCCCCTCCCCCCGGGAACACATTGAAGCTCTGCTGTGGAACCAAGTTTTTCTTTGCAAACCTCTGGAAAGGCTTCCGGTGCTTCTGGGGAAGGCTTGCTCTTTGTTCCAGTGATGAGGCCGAGATAGCCAGAACTGTCAGCAAGGGCGGTGTGTGTGTGTGTGTGTGTGCGCGCGTGTACCTTTTTGATCACCTAGTGGGACCTAGTGCAGAAGCATCATTATCCATATGATCACTTTTTATTCCTGTTTGTTCCCACATTGCTGAGTACAGGGGAGAACAGTTTTAAGAGTTTCTGGAAAAGAAGAAACTTTTTTGTTATAGAGCAAAAAATAAAAATAGATTTTTCCATTTTTGAACCATTTCATATTCCTCTCTCTCTTTTTTTGCTCTTTTGGGGTGTGTGGCAGCCATTTTGTTCTAGGCCACACCCCCAGCGGCAATTTTCTGACTTCGCACTGCCTCAAAATTCCAAATGTGCCCCTGGACCCAAAAAAGTTGGCAACTGCTGCACCAATTTACCTGAGAGAGAAATTAGGCAAAAATTCCTGTAACCTTGTGATAATCAAATACTTAGTTTAATTCTGTCTGTAAAGGCATTTCACTGAACAGTGACAGAATGTAACAACCAGTGTAACTAAGCATTTCTCCCCATCCCAGCTCCTGAAAGTCTCATGCAAGCTCTGGAAGATCTGGATTATTTGGCTGCCCTGGACAATGATGGAAACCTTTCAGAATTTGGAATAATAATGTCAGAGTTTCCTGTCGATCCACAGCTGTCAAAGGCTATTTTAGCTTCGTGTGAATTTGACTGTGTGGAAGAAATGCTCACCATTGCTGCCATGGTAACAGGTATTTTCTGAAGCGTTTGTGGCTACTGCTCAGGCCCAGTGTAATTATATAGAACTACTGCCATCAACCATTTATAGGATGATTAGTTGATTCATAGTTTGCCTTTTAACCAACTAAATGAGAAAATTAAAATATTACAAAAACCTCAGTAGTGCCCCTTTGCAACAGTGAAAGACCTTACAGTTTAATTAAAAAGTTACTGCTTCATTAATAACTTCACCCTGTATTTTGCTAACACACCTAAATCAGAATAAATTTGAAAAAAGACAAGAGGTATGCCCTTAACTCATCACCTCATCAGTTAAATTTGTTCCTTATCAATTAATCAAGCAGAGGTTTCCTTAATTAATCTGCTTATTAAATTGATTAAAGATCAGAGCCAGAAAAATCGCAGTACTCACAATTAATGAAATGTAAATTTAAAAAGGATTCAAGTTACTTTTTGTTTTGCACAGATGTTCAGGGTGGGTTATGTCACTTCTTCCACACAATATTTAATGAGAATAAAATTATACAGGCCTATAGAGGCTTGCTCTGCAATATAGTAAAACACTGGTCTTAGTGTAATGATGTAGCAAAAAAGGTTAACACACCAAGCAATGTTGTGCCAATACTCCCATTGTTATGCATTTATAGCTTTTCTGTCTCATTCTACACATACTGTATTTAATTACAAATAAATCCCACTGTTTTCTAGCATTGTAGCAACACATTAGGTCTAGTTGTCGCAAATGTAGCAACACTTGGGTCCAATTGTCGCAAATATTCAGTGAAGTGATGAGCACTTCTCTTGAATGTACCACATTAACTGGGAGATCCCACAATGGAATTCTCAGCTCCCTCTTCCCCCTAAAAAATACATAGAAGACTTGCATGTCAGAGAAGCCTGGTTCATCAAGTTTTGCTTGCAGGAATGTTTCCATGGGGAAACATTCTGTCATGTGTGCTCCTATCTACAACATGAGGTCAAAACTATGTATTATGGGGGGAATATCCAGACATCATCAACTCAGCATTTCTCCCCAGAATGTAAGCCTGGAGAAAAAAATGGTCTGGTGCCATTGCTTTAGTTGAAAACACTGCCACTCTTTCAGGGGTATTTTCAGACCCACTGTGGCAGTCAAAATGGAGAGGATGAGAGTGAACCATAGGTTTTGCTTGAAGGACCAAAGAGTGAGGGCAACATTATAATGGAAAAATTATTACACAGCATAAAATGTGCATATAGTAAGCTTTATTTCACCGTATCAGCTTGTTTTCATTTCTCTCTCTTTCCTTTTGAACACAAGCTCCTAGTTGCTTTTTAAACCCACCACAGGGAACAGAAGAGATTGCAGTCGCTTGCTGGCAAAAATTCTTGCATCCTGCTGGAGATCATTTTACCCTTATCAATGTCTACAGGGCTTACAAGGAAGCTAGGACAAGCTCCACAGGCCTGTGTAAGTGTGTGTCAAATATTTTAATTACACTTTAAAAATTCATCCTGAAATGCTTCTGAACCATTATTCCAGCTTTCACTTATAGAGGACCTATAAGCTAACAGACTATTTTATTTTTATTTAATAATAAAAAACAGCAAAAGGAGCAGGGAAAGAGGCAATGTGAGCAATGAGGATAGGCAGCAGGAGCCCTCTTCAGGCATTCATATTCAGCATTAAGCAAATACAAGGGGGGCAAATCCATGGGAATGACTGTGCTAGCTCTGCCACTGGCGTTGTTTGGGAGGGTGACTGAAGCAAGGAGCCTTCTTCTCTTTTTGTGGAGGCTCTTGCGTATTTTAAGAGGACAATGAGGACCATGGGGAGAGAGCTCACCCTTTCCAGTGGCTCCTTTTGCTTCATACTTCCCTTCCTATGGAATGCTTGAAGAGGGCTAGCAATGAATTCCAATTTTAAAATGGTAAATTAAATAGTCTAATGAAGAAAACGCATACTTAGAAGTCAGTTCCATTAAGTTCAGTGGGACTTATCCCCAGATAAGTGTGTATATGACTGTAGCCTTTATCCTGAAAAAAGGGTTATTCTGCCAGGTAAAATCTTCATAATTACATCTGGCATGACAGAATAACCTCTTTTCAGGATGAAAGCTGCAGTCCTGTACAAATTTATTTGGGAATAAGTCCCTTTAGAGTGTAATGGAACTGGATTCTCTAGCAAAAACAAACACAATTTTACCTTTTTTCCCCTCGCAGACCGTAGTACTGAAAAGTGGTGTCAAGAGTATTTTCTGAACTGCTCTGCACTAAGAATGGCGGAAGCTATCAGAGCTGAATTGGATGACATTATGAAACGAATTGAACTCCCAATTTCAGCACCTGCTTTTGGATTGAAAGAAAATGTACTGAGGATAAAGAAAGCACTTTTGTCTGGTTACTTTATGCAAGTAAGGAAACCAAATGGATAGTTTCATCTAGGTTTATTAATGTTATGGAAAAGCTTAATTTAATCAAAATACTTTGCTTTCATTTGTATTGACATAATAATGCTCTGTCCCTTTGATTCCTATCCCCCAATTTGTTTTAATTCTATAGCTTACTCTTCAGTCCTCTTACAATTCATTTAAAGCTGTAAAATTAATTTGTGTAGTCATTTGACTACAACACAACTATTCTTGGATCGTATTTTGGTATTTAATGGATAACTGAATGCAGGTAATACACTGCAGTAGGCATAAGTCCAGGTAAATTACATGTCATTTATTGACTTTTCATGTTCTAGATAGCTCGTGATGTTGATGGTGCTGGAAACTATTTAATGTTGTCGCACAGGCAAGTAGCCCAGCTTCACCCTCTGTCAATATACTATAACACTGCAAGGATCCCAGAGTGGGTTGTGTTCCATGAATTCAGTATTCCTGAAAACAACTCTCTAAAAATCATCTCAGCGATATCACCTGATCTGTGAGTAAGAGGAAGTTGGAATTTAGGTTTTCATTCATGTTTGTAGCATACAACTTCCATTTAAGAGCACAACCCAACATTACACAGCTTGCTTCCTGGGAAAATTGGAGAAACAGGAGGGGTGGGTGATCGTTGCCTTTAGCTTCCAGCAGTAAGATACATTTGTGTGTGTGTTTTTAAGCTGGCACCCCACCACCCACATCAATACTGTTAGTGTTGAAAGGTCTCCTAGCACTTTTCTTATTTTAAGCGGGTTATGACCACAGAGAACTGCCTTATATTGAGTCAGACTATTAGTCCATCTAGCTCAGTGTTGTCAGTACAGACTGTATTTCATGTGGGATTTTCTGCATACAAAGTGTGTGCTCTAACATTTCTGCAGAGTTTGGATATTTGGTAGCTACCTGTTCCATAATTTTGATTTGGTGGAAATAGTATGACTTGTGCTGAAAGTTATTATATGGGAGGTATTTCAAATATCATTAGGATACTTTCACACTGAATTATAGAAATCCAACTGACAATCTCATGGAAGTGTATATTAGATCTGTCAGCATTCCGAAAGTATATTAAGGGCGGCAAGGAAGTGAAATGTTTTAAAGTTTTTAAATCTCACCATTTCACAACTGATTTTATCTGCAGGGCTAGCATGATCCTATGATCCAAATAAATGCAGAATCAGTGCAGAATGGATTTGCTCATTTTGGGCCCATCAGCCCAAGCTATGCTCCTAGTCTCCCATTCAAGCAAAATCCCAGTAATGAAGTACTACCTGACAAGCTCCACATTAGTTGTCCAGAAATAGCCATTGAGCAAATCATTTTAACTTCACTGTTTGCTTGGTGGCATAGATAAATAACTGTTTTTAAAAGGGCCTTACAAAAGGAAACAAAGTGCAGGCTATAGTCACATGTTCTCATTGACTTCATACTGAGAATTTGTTTCTGTGCAGATGGTTTGAGCTTGCAGCTCAGCATGGCTGAACTTCAGAAGTGCTTTCTATTAAATAAATAAGTACATTTTGGTTAAAAGCATTTCACTTACTGAACCATGGATAAGGGAGTAAAGTTTTAATTAGAAATTTAAAAATGAAATGTTTAGCCTTCAGCTATTTCAGTCCTATGTCACAACTTGGTTTGATGCACCTGCTCAAGCAGGTAGTAAGTTCAAATTGATACAATGCAATCCCCCTTTTAGTAAGATAGACTGAAGAATATGGGTGATAGACAGTGTTAAGACTAGTATGAAATTAATGGACAAGTTAACTCTGAGCATATCTATTCCTGTGTCCTGGCACACAGAACCAATACACAGATGTGAAATCAAAGTTAAACAAAATTCATGTTATATATTGAATCAGGAGCACTAATGAACAACTAATAATTCCGCACATGTGTGGCTAGGGATGACTGAATTTATTTGAAATGCTATAATGCACATAGTAGCAGGAAACCATTCCTTTTCCCCAAACTACTAAAATACATAAAAATTGTGCCCTTCTACAGTTTCCCTAAATTTAAATAGGTTATGCACTGAAGCTTCTGGTAGAATTTGCAAAGAGTATACTCATATCCAGGACTATGTTATATTTTAATTGCAACACCTGGAAACCAACTACTAGCACTCCAAGGCAAACGGAACATATTAATTTGTAAAGAAACTGTATAATCTTATATGTACACTTTACCTGGAATATATAATTTGGAACCGATTCCAGCTATGCAGCTCTATATTTAATGCATCAAAATGTTCCTGTCTGTAAGCATTTGCTGCATGAGTCATAAAACAGTCATAGAAAATATTGAAAAATTGCCTTCTTAAAAAAAATATACCCTCACTTGTTTATTCTGTTTCTTAACAGATTTGTGGAGCTGGCACCTCAATACTATTTTAGTAATCTGCCTGCCAGTGAGAGCAAGGCTATTCTGCAGGAAGAAATCAATCATTTATCACCCATTTCAACAACAGGCAAGGAAGAAAAAACAAACAGCAAAGATAAAGAATATAAAAAATATCCTGAAACACCTGCCGAACAGCGATGCATTATTCAATAAGTTTGCTATCCCAAACTGTGTTGAAGTATATAACCTCTATGTACAATATATTCCCAACACCAGCTTTTATATGACATGAGAAATGATTTTAAAACAGAACAAAATCGCAGGAGTTTTTTGTTATTATCTTTGGCAACATGGAAACAACCTACAGTTAGTTAGAAAAGTTTTCAACAATAATTAAATGATTACTGTTTTGAGGGTTTTTATTGCACTTGTAATCACTGATGTTTCAAAATGGCAATTCTCTGCCAATAAGAATAAGTTGTGTAGGTGATGTACTTTATAAGAATATAAAGGAGATCCTGAAATAATGCAGAATTGGTATGGAAAATTTCTAGACACCACTGTAAAGTCGAATAACTTTTACAGGGTGACTTCACAAAACCGTTAGCTCAGAGAGTGGTTCAGACAGAAAGATATTCTTTGAGTTTATCCATGATGGAATTCATCCTGTCAGCAGGGATTACCATCACAGTTCGTAAAGGTTTCATGGGTACATCTTCAAAAGACCATCTGCCTCCCAAACATGAGTCGCTTTCCTCTTCTACTGAGTAACTGAACTTCAGAAGCGATTTCTAAAACAAAATAAGCAAACTCGTTAAAAGCATTTGAATTGCCATATTTCTGCTTCCTTTTAAAAAAGAATTAAGAATACGTATATAACTTACACTGTCTACAAAGAAAGGCCAGGTAAAGTCATTTTAATAAGGCACAGTGGTAACCGAAGATTCGATGTCCTATTATGGAACTTGGTGTGCAATGTTTCATAAACTTGCATACCAAATTTAGACTTGCTTGAATGCTTCTACATAGTATGCAGAGATAAATGCTGAAAAAGGTCACTGCACACCCTAAAGGAGACTCTGGAAAAATATAATGAACCAGTAGGCTGAACCAAGGGAAAATAGCATCATGTTAAGATGTAGCCTTGGACAACTCTTTATTTTTCAGATAATTCCCATATTCTGTTTTAAAAGCACATGGTATGCCTACCTGATCATGCAAATAAATAGGATGTATGTAAATTATATTATTTTTTCATGATGTCACTCAATTTTAAAGTGTTCTAAACCACATTTTAGTTTTCAGAAAGTATTATGGCAAGGACTGATACAATGTCATGAGAAGTTTAAAAACATGATAAATCAATATATAAATGTTCAGATATGGTGGCAACCCCTGAAAACTGGAACATACAAAGGAAACTGCATCTTCAAATCTCTCTACAAGCAGGACTAATTATTTTTTTAAAGATCAGGCATTGCAATTGTCTTTATCTTTTATGTATAGACTACCTTTCCATTTACATCACGCTCAAAGCAGTTTACAGCAATGTACAATATGGCCATGAACTTATTATGTCTGGTCTGCTTGAATATAACTGCAGTGCTAGGCTAGGCTAATCTGGGATATGCCTGTGGAGAAAAGAGTATCTTTGTATAAACAACAGATTGAACTATTGAATGTGTGTACAAGTGCTTCCGGGGCTAAAAGAATATTATCTGAAATCTGGCAGATTTTCATTAATCTGGTAATTAATGAAAAACACTATTCCCTGTATTAAATCAAGTGGGACACTGCATGCAAATAATGAGGAAGTTTAAAAGGGTAGGGAGAGGATGGGGCAGGGAAGCATTACAAAAAAAAAAAAAAAAGCGCACTAGCTGCCACCCCTCAAATCAACACAGGCAAGATTTGCACACAGAAATATCCCTGACAGCAGACTGCAGCACCCAAGCTATACTTCTACTAGCCAGAGACAAGCCCTCGTGACTAGGATTGGCAAAACCAAATTCATTCCTCATTCAGCCCCAAGTTCAGCTTCAATGCAGGCCATTCCAAGCAAAGCTGCTGCTGCAGTAGTGGTGGCAATTGAACCTGGAGCTGACTCCATTGAATCAGGATGCATGAACTGGGGTGCAAGAGCAATGGAGATCTTTCGTCTTTGTTTTCCCTGCCCCCTTTCCATCTATGCTGAACAATTGCCTTGACCACGTTCAATAGCTGCTACACACTAGAAAGAAAAACAGCCTCAAATCTTTTAGGTTCCCCGGTATACATCAAAATACACCAAAAAAGTCGAGCAACAACAACTAAGTCTCACCTCATAAAAGAATTCTTCCTCAGCATTTGAAAACATCAGTTCTTCTTTCTGATGGCTGCTGCTTCCCTTTTTTCTGATATTACTCTTCTTATTAGTAAAAGTTTTGCTAATTAGAAGATAGAAGTAGCATTTTCCACAAGGTTTGTTTGTTTTTTGAGCTTCAATTAGTTCTTTCCTAGAAATAAACACATATTTACACCAAAAATTTCTTCATGCTTCAGTCAAACCTATGCACAACTGCAGGAAAGATCAATCGGAAAACACTTCTATTGTGTCCAGACCTCACTCAAGAGATTCACATATTTTCAGCCCAATCCGCAAATAAAGATGCCTGCTTTGCCACAACAGTGCTTTCTCATGTGCCAACACAATCCTCAGAAGTATGAATAAACACACTGTTCCACCATCCCTTAAGAGGTGAGTGAAAACATTCTGAGCAACAAATGCTCCTGCTATTGTTAGAATATAAAAGGAAACTTTAGGATTATGCATCTTTTTCTCCTTCCTCTTCTTCACACTGCCTCTCTTCATCTCACTCCACAGCAAAAAAGCTGCTTCATTGAAACTGAAGACTTTTCCTTCATGAGCCCTGCAGACCTATGGTCCTCCAGGAGAATTCATAATCTGCTTAGGGGAATAATTGTGAAATTAAATATTTCTGTTCCACTCTCTTTTTACATGTAAGGGCATTAAGGAAGATCACCTAACGTTCCAGAAGCAAAGGTGGTGGTTACTGGGCAAAACCACTGGCCTAGTTCACCCAACATGCTAAGTCAAATTCTGGCTTAGCTAGACCACAAACGCCTGGAGAGTGGTTTGCAGCAACTCTACTAAGCAAGGTTTGATTTAGTGTATGGCCCAAACTGTGGTGAAGCTCTCTCTACACGAACCAAAGCTATGGGCACTTCCTGTTCTATAACCCATGGCTTATTGGACCAGGAATATGTCTGTACTACACTCCTTGCTCCCAGTTTTTATGACTATTTAATATTCCTTAAATCCAGTGTTCTGTGATGTCTGAATCAGGAAACTGATGTAACAACAACAAACAAACAAGGCCATGCAACCAGGGGAAAGAGCAAATTATTCTACTGCCAGAACTATTTAAAGTTGTTACAAACAACTAAAGATTCTTCTCTGAATTCTTGGCATCAGCTTTGCTAAAACTGCTTACTGATCTCTGGTTATGCATCTCACTTATCAGCCTTAATTCTTAAAATAAATATCCAGTGTTTAGTCAAAAGTTCAGAAATTTAAACAAATTTCTGTAACCAATCTGCCAGGAACAGAAACCACTATAATAAAAGATAAATGGTTAGAATGTAGCTGTTTTTAGTGAGTGTTCTCCAAGCGACAGCACAACTCTCAAAACAATTCACAGAACACATTTGTCTGGATCCAATATATTGCAGAGTAATTCTAAGTGGCTTTTTTCATCCCTTACAAAGTGCTTTCACATATGAGTAAAACTCACCTATACACAATATGTGAAATATTGAATGTTTGCACCAAAGGCCACTTTAAGAGATCAATACTAAAAATGTTGGTTTCTGCTTCTCGGGGGACCTTTTTCTTCACACTCTACACATTTCCATTTAAATAAGATTTCAGAGGTCATCCGAGGATAAAAAAAAAAAAAATCTGTTCAAAAATGGTTTTGGAAAAGCTCTTACTGCAGTTGCTGGTGCATGGGCAGAGCGATCTGGGGAGGTACATTAATGAATCTTTCACTTAGTAGGAAGCCCACAGGCTTGGTGGTGTCACTTAGGAGCTTATCCAGCTGTTCAACCATACTCTGTTCACAGTTCTTCTCACACTGGCTTAAAACCAGCTCTTTAATTTGTTCAGCACATTCGGTACCCTAGGAATCAAAGGATAGATTTTCTTTGCATTACAGAATAATTATTTACATAAGGCAACTTGAAAAGAGAGCTTCTGGGCATTGTTTTACAGGACTCTGGGAAATTTCTTGCTGTGACTTTTAATGATTTGTAGGAATTTCTTTTTAGATTATTTAATCAACGCTCAAACGAATGCATGTAGGGGAGTTTTAATTCTGAAAGGATGACAAAAATGGTAACCAAGCATTAGCATTCCACTCTTGCTTAGGGCCACAGAGCCAGCCACATGACTAAAAGAATACTTTATAAAATTCTATGAAGTACTCAGCATAAATGGCCTAATAAAGCAAATGAAAGTGATAAATCAATGCATTAAAACATTGGGTTATAATTTTGTTCAAGCAATGCAAACAACAGGAAACTACAACTGGATCCTACTGAGTTTTTAAATGTTTGTTGAGTAACACCATTCTAGTACCAACATGATCTTTCCTTACAGAAATAATCTTCAATTAAACAATTATTTCCACAGCTCTTAAGTATGACTGCACTCATCCAGAAAGAGACTGAACAGATATTAGGTGATATCCAATGTTAAATCCATTTATTTCAGTGAATCTATTCCAAGTATGACTTAGTTTGCTATTGCCTACTAGCACCATTGGTGACGTTCTAAAACAGTGTAATGGCTCATGCAGGTCTTATTGCAAAGCCAAATTAAAGTCAACCACTGGGATTATTTTTGTCGATTTTGCACTTTTATTCTTTTCACTTTTGCTATTTGCATATGTTCCACTTTGTTAGATTAATATACATATTTACACCCCTGCAAACTAACATCCTTCAAAGGATTCTTAAAAGTTGCATAAATTATTTTTCAAAAATATATATATTATCATTTCAATATTTAAATAACCTGGAAAGTCACACAGCCAGACACATGAAGTGTCACATCAAACTGATCCCTCCAAAAGTTTTCACCTGCCATTTCAACAGACACCTAGACTCTCTTCATTCTTTTCATTCATGCAGGAAGAGAGCACAGAAGGTGAAATAACGTTTCCATAATTTTCATACCAGAAAAATTACTCACTTTCCTTAACATTACTACAAATGGTTTTAGGGGTCATTGACAGTACCCCTACAAGTTTTAAAACCTGTTTATAAACCTGTTTTGTTTATACAAAACTTGCTAACTTGATCAATGCAACTTCAACTGCATCTGCACATTTTTGCAAGCAACGTACACCTTCACTTCAGCAGATGGCTAGACTTAATGGCAACTCTTAATTAAGAAGCTTTGGATGATCACATTTCTCTGTTTACAGAAAGATCTTTGCAAAATGTGTTGTTGAGGGTTGCTGCAAAACTTCCAGGACGCATTGCCGCTGGCCTCCTTCAAAAGAATCAAAAGATGTGGCGATAGGCTTTAATGTTGAATTATTTATGTGAAGGACGCTTGCCCACTACACACGACCTGTGAAATGTTCATCAAGCCACTCTCACATTGCTTTGTGCTGTATGAGAATGTTACAATTAATGAACAATTAGGGCTGTTCAGAGGAAGACGTCCAACAAGGCAATATATGCCATCCAAACCCACAAAATATGGCATAAAATTATGGCTGCTTTGTCTCAGCAGCTCAAAACATAGGTAGATGGTGGTTGAAAAATTAACACATTTATAGCCTGCTAGATAGAATATAGCAACTGATAATTTCACTATTGTGTTGCTGCTTGGGAGATTAGCTAAGAAAACCTGGCTCCTATCAACAAATAGAAGAAAAAGAAACAAGCCTTAAATTCCCCCAGAGTTCCTGGCTCATGAATCCAAAAGTGTCAACAGCAGTGTTTTTGTTTTTTCAAGAATATCTGACACTTGTAAATTATGTATCAAAGGAAGAAAGGAACATTCTTATTATTTTGTCAATGTATAATAGTGCAACAATCTCAGACCAGAATTCCCTGTCTGAGATCGCTCTTTATTATATTTATTGATTTATTAAATGAAACCAAAGGTAGTGTTGACATCTGTGACCACATGCAAATGCATGATCAAATGGTAGCCAATGGTGGTTTTTCCAATCTAGCAGACATTGCCTACCCTAAGTTCAACAGCCCATACTGGCACCAGCACTCCAGGACCCAAGTCTACAATTTATCAAACCCTGAGTTGAGTTTTGATACACAGAGCCAGCTTGCCTGGAACTTTAAGAAAAGCAGCCTCAGAACTGCTTGGCAACAAGAGAAGGCAAAAGTGTCATGTCTGCAATCAAAATGACGACAGAAAGTTACAGCAATTATTTGTTTTAGTTGAACCGTTTTACCTATCCAATTCATGCAGCTGTGAAATGTGATGATTGTGCACAGGCTGCTTGAGAATTATGGACAGCAGACCCACAACTTATACATGATTTACTCATGCAATTCCAGTTTTGTGGGGTGGGTGGGAAAATAAATTAATTAATGGAGAGCAGGGGGGGCAGTTGAAAAGGGCTGTTTAAGATCTTGCGAGATCTTTTAAAGAGCCCATGAGATCTTGCATGACGTTCCTAGAGCCCAGCAAAACAAGGCACTTTCCACATCAGGTTTTCTAGTGAAGAAAGAGTTTTAAAGCTTACCAGATCCTGGAAACATTGCGCAAGGCTCTGTAAGGCTACCACGAGATCTCTTGGATGCCTCCTACAACCTTCCAGAAGCCTTGCACAACCTTCCCACAGCCCAGTAAGGTAAAGCTAGTCATGTGTGGGCTGTTCCGGGAGTCTTCCTGCCTTTGCACAAGTTTACCTTTGTGCACAAATGCCTGGAACGTAACCCAAAGTATGTTGCAGGCCTATTGTACTATAGTTGCAAGTTCTGAGATTATTATTGTTACAGATAATTCAAAGCTTATGAGTATTGGACTGTTATACTTGTGGAACAGTTTTAATTATGCTATATGTATGCTAATTACAAATTATGTTTAAAAATGTGGCCACAATTAGATCCCACACCCCACCTGTGTAGGTTTTTGTACTTAATATTGTGAGGTATTTCTGACCCCAATGAATTGCGTGCAACTATACTGAACAAAAAATGTTCTTAATGAAGGCTTCCTCCACTCCCTTTTCTTGGAAAGGGTGTGATGTTTAATCATTTCCAGCAGATGTTTCTATTTGTATTGACTGTGTTCACTCTGATGCCAGACAGAAAGAAAACACAACTATATGAAATAAAAAAGGGAAAAGGATGGATAACACTGAGGTGCCAAAATATTCAAATTTAGTTGACAGGCAGATTATCATCATAGTTAAATACAAAGTAGTATTACTGACCTTCCTTTCAGTTAAGTTCAGCAGACTTATGAAGCCAAAGACCTCATCAGGATCATCATCATCATCACTTTCCTCTAAAAGTTCTGCTTGCTATTAAACAGAAAACAAAGGAGAAAATACAACCAAATGCATGTTCTCTATTAAGTCTTTCTGCAAGCATCATAGTCAAGAAGAGAATGTCAATATATATATATATATAAGAAAAAAAGCCTATTAAACACAAAGCGGCTTACTTCAGAGTAGGCATTCGTAGAATTGGGCTGTATGTCGTCCTTGTAGCACATTTTTGAAAGAACAAATTTTAATAAATAATTTTTCTATTATAACCATGCCATTATATCCACCTCAAGACTGTGACCTATTTGCTCCATAGTTCCAGCAGCTAGATACCGGTAAATGTCTATCTGAAATGATAAAACTGCGTCTAGATTCTTTAACTATCAAGGATCAGAGACTTGCAATCATACCAGAATTTTGCTAGAATTTCCCAGCTGACCACTGACATTCCAGCTGTTCTGTATTCCATCCCTTTGCATAACCATATGGTAGCACAAGCAGACAAGCAGAGCAGTGGGCCACCTTCTCAGAATAAGTGGACACAGAAACATAAACCAAAGGTCGCTGAGAGTAAAAACTGATGGCAACTCAGTTCCCAAGGTGAAATGTCCCAATCTAAGTCCATTGATTTTATGAATGTTTCAGAGACTTGGCAGCAGTATTGTAGATGTGCTGTTCTCTTGTGCCACAACTTCTGGCCAATGGTTTTGTTTTGTTTTGTTTGTGACGGTTTACCAGGGGAAAATGGAAACTAGCATAACAGGCAGTGTTATAAGTAACATATGCAGTACATTTTTCTGTGACTGTTGCAAGCACTTAGTGGGCATGACCAACAACAAATAACAACTACTCCATGCCCAAAGTGTGGCCAGAATAAGTATTTCCAAAAGTTCATATTTTCAGTATTAAAAGTAAGGGTGCAATCTGTAGGGTAGGCTCTGCTCTGGGTCCCATCAATGGTGGAGGTATGACCAGTAGCCCATTAAAAACATGTGCAAGAATAATTTCTCTTTCTGTAATGCCCTGCATTCAAATTCTTTTGTTTTTATTTTGCCAAGATTAGATGCTGTTTGTGGTCTACTGCAACTTATACCGGATCAGGACGGGCAGGTATAATTAGGAAAAAGATGCAAACTAGCTTTTTGCCCCCTAGAGATATGTGTTTTTATCCCTTATTTTTGTTTATCAAAAATCATCATGCTCCTAGTGCTGGATCAAAAGTACTGCTACCATAGCAGTAAGCGGAAAGTCCATTTTGTTGCTTGCTTAAATAATTGTTGATATGCATTATTTACTCCTGGACCATATGTGCTGTAGACAGATGCCCTGAATAAAGCATGTATGTTTCAGCCCCAAATGTCATATTAACCAAGGATCAATATATCTTGTTAACCATCAACAGATTTATTCCATAAAATGTCATAAATTAAGATGGGTTTAGATCTCTTACCTTAATAACACTCCCAATGTGATTTTGTTGTATCAATATATCAGTCAGATCAGCTGTACTAACAGGAGCCTTTAGAAACAGCTGGAAGGGAAAGAGTGGTGCAGGGTTTTAGTAGGAAAACACTTTCTGGATCACTTATTAAGATTCATATTGCTTTGTGGAGTCAGATTTGCCAGCCACAACTTTTAGTGTTCTATCCCTGAAAGCTAGAAACAGCCATAGACTGAATTTCCATGAAAACTAACATTAGGCTAGCATTCTAGGACCAAAACAAATTGATTTTAGTACAATTCATTTAGGTTCACCCTATTTAGGCATCCGATCCTACACACACTTATCTGGGAATAAGTACCATTTGAATCAATGGGACTTACTTCTGAGCAGTCATATAGGATTGTGTTGTAAACCCCTCTTCTCAGTGAGTGTATTCATATTCTTTTCCTGTTCATATATTTTCAGTGCCACAATGTAACTTTTTATACCAGCCTTCACTAACCTTGTGCTCTCCACGTTATAGGCTACGCCAGTCAACTTGAGCCACAATGGCCAACAATCAGGGATTATGAGAACTTTATTCCAAAGCATCCAGAGGGCACCAGGTTAGAGAAGACTAGCCCTGCTGTCATATGAATTTATTATATCAGAATTGTGGCATGATCTTCAGTTCTGAAGTGCATGGGGGTTGAAATCAATTTAGGAATCAGAAAAAAAATTAAGTTTCCAGCTTGAGACACAACTGAGTGCATGTTAAAGGCATTTTTGAACCCAGCGCTTGGGATTCTCCATGTCTTTTTCTTTACTGAATACAATAGCAGGGTCCCTGATCTGAACCACTTCCACCTGCTCACAAACAAGCAGAGCAGCTTCAAGTGCAAATACAGCAGAGTGGAAGAAAAGAGTTAACCCCCTCCTTCAGCATCCCCCCCCCCGGCTAGTTTTATAAAATAAAGATGTCGGAATCCTGAGCATGGAATTCAAACATGCTTTTAAGATAAATGTTCAGTTTGACCCTGAAATACTGCAAAACTTGGATACAGATACTGCAAATGATTAGCGTGTGAAGATGCTTAAGAATGCAACAGAACAACCTATGTAAGTTCTGCAATAGTTTAGGGACTCATGAACTCAAGTCACAGTTATACTAATTCGCATTATCATTTCTTCATGGCATTTGCATTCTTTCTCTTCATTACATTTTCACATAAAAAGCTACAAATGTCACCAGATGAAACATACATACCTGTTGCAGTAATTTTTTTATTCCATTCTTATCATTATCAGATATTGAATGAGCTTCAAATTCAATATTTACTTCCTGTAAATAAGCACAAAAGACAATCACACAGGTGTTTGCAATGAAATATTGACCTCAAAAGAAGTTAAGAGGGTGGCGGGGGGGACTGGAAACATCCAATCTTAGAAGTACTAAAGATTTACCTGATACAGATGCTTACCATGTACAAGTGGCAATCTGTAGTATCTATTAAATTACTCTAAATGAGGTGTGGGGAGGGTGGACAATGATCAGCAACATCCTCTCTCCTTGTGCAATGAACTGTCTCATTTATTTATTTTTAAAGCAATTTTTTAAGGCTACATCCTCACAAAGTAACACTAGAAATGTGTATACAGTGGTACCTCGAGTTATAAACACCTCAGGTTACAAACGCTTCAGGTTACAAACTCCACTAACCTGGAAGAGTTACCTCAAGTTGAGAATTTTGCCCCAGGATGAGAATGGAAATCATGTGCCGGCGACGCAGCGGCAGCAAAAGGTCCCATGAGCGAAAGCACGCCTCTAGTTAAGAACAGTTTCAGGTTAAGAACGGACTTCTGGAACGAATTAAGTTCATAACTAGAGGTACCACTGTAATTTACATTCAGCATGCTCCTCTGAACGTACAGGTATCTATGGACCCAGTTAAATGCAGCATTGAAAAGTTTTTCAAGGCCAACTTAAATGTATGTAAGAAAGCGACAAGGCATATGTCAACTGGAACAGAGTTCCAGTTTTGGGGCCACCATGGAGAAGATCCTGTCTGTTTTTTAAAGTAACTTAACCAATCTTACCGGCAGGCACTCACAAGACAGCCCCTGAAGCAGATCCCCCTACTTCTGCTGTCCCATGAAAGAAATAGCGTAACAGTGTCAGTGTGCTAGATGCACTACTCTCAAAAGTGACCTGTTAAGCCTACTTCAAACTTTGTGCTGGTGTTAATATGCCCCGAAGCAATCGTAAGTTTCTTGTTCCAACAGGCTTTTCAGAATTGACTGCTTTTCATTAAGGGGCTGGTGGTGCCATGCTGTTCTTATTGCAATTATTTAAACAGATTTTATACAGGCGTATAGCATATCATTGCTTTTTTCCTATGCTTTTAGTGGTTCTTGTTTTTATCTGGAGGCTGCCTGGAGTCCCATCCACGAAAAAAGTATCGTATAAAAAAAATAGTAATCGTCATCATCATCTGTCAACTGGACAAAAGCTGCTTTAACACCAATCTATTCTTGCACTCTTAGTGGCAAAATCTGACCTGCACTTTCAGCTGGTAACCTAGCACATACTCAGAGAACCGCCAATCAATCAATCAATCAATCAATCAATCATCAATCAATCAATCAATCATCAATCATCAATCAATCAATCACTCTCTCTCTGAAGTTACTTCATATGGTCTTAGGATGAGCCCTGGCCCTTAAAAAAAAACAGCACTGAGCCCTGCCCTCCCATGCAGCCCCCCCCCCGCCTCTACAACAGGGACGCGGAACCTTTGGTTTCCAGCCCCCTCGACGGATGAGGCAGGTGGGGGCTATAAAGACAGGTCAGAGGGTCGCCGGTGGTCGTCTCCCCACGCCCACCCCCCACTTCCGCGAGAGAAGAAACATCGCCGACGCCATGGGTCCCAACCGACGACCCTGAGGCGCAGAGGGGCCTTCGCGGCGGCAGAAGGTGCTCCCAAAGCCACGGCGGCGGGAGAGGAACGAACCCCGGCCGCTCCTTTACCTGGTTAAGCTCTTCCTCGTCGTCGTCGTCACTGTCTTCCTCGCTGCCCGGCTCCTCCGAGGAGTCGTCCTCCGTGTCGCCGCCGCCGCCGCCTTCCTCCTCCCGGCACTCGGGCGGCCCTGCCGCTCGCCTCCGCTTAGCCCGAGAGGCCATGCTGCCGAGCTCTCCTCCCCTCCTTTGTGCGCCTGCGCCCGCGAGCCGGGAAGGAAGGCCGCGCGGCCACGGAAGCCGGGAAGGAAGGCTGCGCTCTGGGCGCTGGTGAGCGCGGGCGCGCAGGTGGGCGGGGGCCCCCGGTGCCGCCTGGAGTGGCCTGCGGGGAAGGCGGGAAACCTGTGGCTGCGAGGGTCGTGAACAGGGTTAGCCCTCCGCCCCTTCCTCGTCAAAGGAGTACCCCTGGGGACGTCGGGGGTCGCCAGCGGTGGAGGTTTGGGCACCAAGACAGCGGTTTCAGGAGCCAAGCCCTGCCTGGGAAGAAGCAACGCATTGCTCCCAGTGCCAGGGCTGAGCGCTGGGGTAAATATGTAACTGAAACGAGAGCTTCTGGCCATGTGCAGAGTGCTTTCCCCTCTTTCCGGTTGATTAATAGTCAGGGAGCAACTTACGTCCGCAGTCCGTTTGGCTTATACGATAACACGATGTTTTGATCAAGGAAGATATGCTTTTGGTTACAAGCGAGCTTTTCATTATTATTATTTATTTCTCACATACATATTCTCTTCTTGCCCCGCCTCCCAGCACTTTGCTTAACATCCAGCCCGATGAAGAATTCTGGTGAACTTGAAAGCTTGCTCACTATTTTGTGACATTTTGGTTGGTCATAACAAAAGGACTTAGGAATTTTTCGAAATAAAAGTGGCAGTTTGGCCATGCATGCTAATGTAACCTACCTCTTCCTCTGCTTAGCTGATTTCTCTTTGAGAGAGGCTTATTTGTTTGGCATGTAGACAAATGGCAAATAGTGCCCCAGGAAAGAACTTCATCGGCCCTGCTGTGCAGTAACTGAAAGTACTATGTCCTTGCTCTGCCGTGCCAGAGTTTTATTTCTGAAATAAAAATTGCCACATACTATGCTGCTTTACACGCTTAAAAGCCCCAGATCCAGACATAAGATGCTAGCCACAGCCATTCCGGGTCCTTGCGCATGCACTCATGGTGGAAATACTGCTCCATGGGGCTTGGCTGCTGAGCAGTATTCAGCTAACTTGCAAGAATGTTAATAACTCTTTTTTCTAAGCAGAACTTCCACGGTGCAGATATCTCCCTTCTGTTTGGTTGACAGCTGTACACATGAGGCAGTTTAGAAATGATGGCATTGTGCCCTTTGCTTTCCTCAATAAATAAATAAGTTCATGTACCCATCTGAAAGAGATTTTTAAACTTGTCTTCCAATCTTTTTTGGTCTTCCATGTGCAATTTATTTTGTCAGTGGCTTGTTGCTTTTGCCACATTCATTGCTGGCATGTGGTCCCTGGCCAGAAAAGGCTAGCCAACCCCACTGTAGAATTTACTGATGGTAGATAATGGATGAAACTGCTGTATACGTAAGTTGATGCAGAGTTTTGACTTCCAGTGGTCAACTTGCATCAGAATGTAGTATGTACTTGCATATGTACATACTAGTGTGTATCATGACCTTAGCCAATGGTGGCGCAGAGGAAGATTGACAGACAGCCGCTCTCCAGCATTTCAGAGAGGAGTTTTTCGCAAGCCTGCCTAAAGATGTGTTTGTGCCAATTATCCTATGCTCTGCAGTTACACGAGCCTTTGATTTAACACTCATATTTTGTAGTGCAGCCTTGCCAAAAGCAACGTAAAGTCCTGTTCCTGAGATTGTGCATAGGATGTTGACCAACAATACTACCATTTTTAGTAGTAGTAGTAGTAGTAGTTTTTTTGCAAGAAAGGTTATATTTTGGCACGTGTGTGGAGAATCCTTCCTTGATTTTGAAGTGTTTGTGTCAAAATAGCACTGAGAAAGTTTTCAAAACTGTTGGTGTATTTTTATAGTTTCTGTGGAATTTGAAACCTTATATAAAACAGGATACACAGCATTAAAAAAAAGAGATCAATGATGGATGCAACAATGCAAAATAAATTTTCATTTACAAGTGCTTGAAATATGGATGGTTTTAAGACAATATTAAACACAAAAACATGGAGAAGGCTATCAGTGACAACTTACCTTGAGAGTTGTGTCCTGCCTCCACTGCTGGAAGCCGTATGCTTCTGAATGCCAGTTGCTGGAAGGTGCAAGAGAGGACAATGCTGTTTCAATGAGGTCTTTCTTGTGGGCTTCACATAGGGATTTGGTTGTCTGCCTTTTGTCTGATCCAGCAGGATCTCCTTATATAATTCTCAATTGACTGAAAAAGAAGATATTGCTGTAATTGGGCGGCGGGGGGAGCGGCGGCAAGAGAGTTTAAGATGATGATGCACTCCTGTAGCCTTTGGTACACAAACTCAGCAAGTGACAGCTGTTTTTAGCCATTTTGGCTGAGAGCTAGCTCATTGGGCATGCACATTCTCTTTCCTGGGTGCCTATATTCATGCGCATCTGTTGGGATGGCATAATGCCTAGACTTGCAGTGATAACTTAGTCACTCTGATACACAATTGCTAAGAAAAAATGCGTTCAAATGATGTAGAGTCCGAACTATTTCCAGGACTATCTCACCTACAGGAGAGCCTTGGCGTATGAGGTCATCACTATATTTGATGCAGTCTGTGTCACCTTGTAATTGGTGTTTTTTTCCGATTAAGCCTGTCTGTATTTAAAAAGAAAAGACAACCAGCTATTTCCAGAGGCTTCTCGTTGATGGTTGGAGGTCAAAATGAATGTTATGCTTGCCTGCGGATGTAGCCCCTATGGGCAATATGTGGGTCAAAGTGTACTTCTCCATTACATGCCTGCCATCTCAGGTGTACTGTATGAAAAGTAAGCATAAGGCTGAATTGGATAAGTAAGCATATCTTCAAAATATTGAAACTGACAAAAGTACGTATTGATTTCCAGGAAGTGAATGTTTAGTTAATTTGACATCAGATTTTGCAAACCACGCACCAAATTTTTAAGATGTAGCTACAATATGGGGAATAGATTCCTGAGAATCACCATTATGTAATGAGGCACCAGAGCTGTATAATTAAATTTGGTATTGAGCTGTCATATGGCATCTGACTAATAATTTATCTAGCCTTAGTCTTGCCTATTCTAACTGGTAGCAGCTCTCTAATGTCTTGGACCAATGTGTTTCCCACCTTTGGGCCCAAGGCCTTTTGAGATGCTGGGCAGTGGTGGACTTTGGGCTTCCAAATTTCAGCAGTGTCCTGTGTGATGCCAATATTTGGCACCCCTCCCCTGCCTCTCACCTTCTGTTGTTCGTCATTGTTCTGGTGCCCCCTGTGACGCCTTCTTGGCTCTGCGTTCAGTGTGGGCGAACCATTTGCGCTTCCCTAAATCTGCCTCAGGGATGCGGGTAGTGCTGTGGGTTAAACCACAGAGCCTAGGACTTGCTGATCAGAAGGTTGGCGATTCGAATCCCCGTGACGGGGTGAGCTTCCGTTGCTTGGTCCCTGCTCCTGCCAACCTAGCAGTGCGAAAGCACAAAGTGCAAGTAGATAAATAGGTACCACTCCGGCGGGAAGGTAAACGGTGTTTCCGTGCGCTGCTCTGGTTCACATGACCTGGAAGCTGTCTGCAGACAAACACTAGCTCCCTCGGCCAATAAAGCGAGATGAGCGCCACAACCCCAGAGTCGGTCATGACTGGACCTAATGGTCAGGAGTCCCTTTACCTTTACATCTGCCTCTGTGCTGGAAACCCAGTATAGTGGTACCTCGGGTTACAGATGCTTCAGGTTAGATACTTCAGGTTACAGACTCCGCTAACTCAGAAATAGTACCTCGGCTTAAGAACTTTGCTTCAGGATGAGAACAGAAATCGCACGGCGGCAGCGGGAGGCCCCATTAGCTAAAGTGGTACCTCAGGTTAAGAACAGTTTCAGGTTAAGAACAGGCCTCCAGAACGAATTAAGTTCTTAACCTGAGGTACCACTGTATATATCCATTCTGCCCCTGAGTTGTGTCCCCTGAAAATGGGCACCCACATTACATTTTTAGGGGATTTTTCCAGCCTTGCCTGTGGATTTGAATAGAGTTTTGGTTTTGGTTTTAAATCCAGAAGTTGTTTTCAGAGTCCCATTAAACTGGCTGACTTTGGTCAACAACCAGCATATTTACAGGTTTCGAAGCTGGGTGTTTTGTTTTTCAAGAAATGATTTATGTTGCAGCTTAATATCTGTTCTCAGAATGCCTTTGTTCTTTTATCCTGGCAAAAGATCCCTCTTCAAACTCAAAAGCACACATCCTGTTATCAGTTGTCTTCTATACATTGCACTCTCTGGGATCAGTGTGAAAATAACATTTAGGTTATGGTTTGAATTAATTTATCTCTGAGCTCATGGGATATTTCCATTTAATTTGTCTATTTTGAAATCTATTTAGCTTCTGAAATGATAAATACCTGAAATGCTGATTTACAAAATATTCGGAAAACTTGCACGGATACTTATTTTTGTTTCCCAGTGGTGAAGTAAGATACATGATGGAGAGACACTTGAGTACAATTTAATGGGCCACTTTGCCTCACAATTGATTGACTTTATGTAGGGTTTAGTTCCTACCGATTATCTTAAATATAATGCAACATTCACATGTATTCCACAGTTAGCCTAGTGATGGAGCTTGGCCTATTTGTGACCCTTTAATGCAGTTGCACCTAGATGCTCTGGGAACCAATTCAAACGAGCAGACACAGCTGTGCTAGGAAGCAGTCCTAAGAATGAGAAGCCAGTTTTAGTTACGCTGGCGTAGTACCAGATCCAAACTCTGATCAGGTGTGGGGCTACTGCTGGCTGGGCTTGACCAAAGCCTGGCAGAGGGAAAACAAGAGCTTGAGTTACATCATCCTTTTTGTCGGCTTAACTTAGTGTTCCCAAGTCATGTGACCCTGCTGAATGGGCTTAGGATCCAGCCTAAGTCCCATCCCTCTGGGTTTACACAGGCTGAAATTCCACTGGGCTCAGCCAGCTGGGTAACTGCTGAGCTGGGATGAAGGACTTAACACAGTGTATCTTTGGCTGAGCTGGAGTTGGGGACTTATGCAGGCATAGCCTAGCTGAGCCAAAAAAATCCCAGCTCAGCTGGAGATCTGCTGAATCCTAACCTGCACATTGTAGCAGATCTAGCCTTAGGGTTGTTCCCTTAGTGTACTACCTCAGAATACAGAGGGGTTGCTGGTTTAAAAATGCATGCATGTAAAAATCATCTTACTGAAAGGTCACATGTCAAAGAGAAGTCTGTAGCCTCAACTAACTTTGTCCTGATGTGTCTAAGCTTTCCATGTACAGTGGTACCTCAGGTTAAGAACTTAATTCGTTCTGGAGGTCTGTTCTTAACCTGAAACTGTTCTTAACCTGAAGCACCACTTTAGCTAATGGGGCCTCCTGCTGCCGCTGCACAATTTCTGTTCTCATCCTGAAGCAAAGTTCTTAACCTGAGATAATATTTCTGGGTTAGCGGAGTCTGTAACCTGAAGTGTATGTAACCCGAGATACAAGAGGTTTTTATATGTGGATACTATCAAGCATGCAATCTCCAGTGTAAATTCTTTGTGCGGTTTGAATTGAGTCAGTGACCTGTATAAATAAAATTGGCACACCTGGATACATTGCTTGTGGAGTTTGAACCTTAGCTAGTGTGCCTGGTGGTTTGCAGCCTGTGCCACTATTACATTTGTGAAGAAAACGTGAGAGAACCTTCATTGGATATGGATTTGGCAGTTTCTTTCCCTCTCTCTTCAGAATACATTTAAAGCAAAAGAGTGGTGTCCCTTGCTAGACCTCTGCAGATTTGAAAATTCTGCAGTGCATTGTGGGGAGGGAGGTAACTTATTTATAGGCTGATATTTAGACAGGAATGTAGTCGGAAATCATGGCAGGTGCAGCCCTACCCGTTTTGTGCAGGGCAACAAAATAATTCAGGGTGGCCTTTCTAGGTAGTGCATGTGCAAATATTTTAAATGATAGCTGTACTGGAAAATAATTCTCTCAACAATTACATGGATTTTTGCAGTCCTGCTGGTCTGGCAGACTTTTAAGAAGGTTTGTCATTTTAGCACTAGTAGAGTTAAAAGCAAAATGAATGCCTTTTCCGTCTTATCACTCTTACTTTCCTTGCCATATCATTTGAAAGCAACATGTATTTTGTTCGCCTTATCAGGGTAGATGTTCCTGCCCAGAGAATGCACATTAGCTGCTTACTCACTGTGCAACCAACGGCCCTTCAGTGCAGTTGTTAATTGTCCTGTTTCCTGTGATATTCAACTAATGCAGACACTGTTTCCTCTAGATCCAATTTAGATACGATTTTGTGTTGTGTTTTTGTATTCTCCAGTAAACAATGAAAGTTCTGTTGCTGAAAGAGCCTAAAGAAAGTGAAAACGGACCAGATCCATATATAAAAGTAAGTAACCTTTCGAAAGAGATTGAATTTAGATATTTGTATCTGAATTGTCATTCAACTTAACTCTGAGTTCTGCATTTTAGGTTAATGGACCTGTTCAGATAGCCACAGACAACCACTGGTCCGCAGATCATAAATAGGGTACAACTGCATTGTCATAAAAAGTATAGCTATTGCCAGGTTGGGCAGCAGGCCAGATAGATGTCCTCTCTTCCCGCTACGTCTCTGGAAAGAGTCGTTTGCAGTTTAAGCTGGAGGGGAATGCTTAAAGTTAGTAACCCAGAAGGTTAATAATACACCCTTCAAGTGTACTATATTCTCAGACTTCATATATTCAAGCTTCTCTGCTACAGGGGAAAAAACTGGTCAAGTTTCTCTGCCTGGTAGCAATTGTTTCCTGAAAACAGATGATGGACAGCATTGTTTCAAACTGATCTGTACAGCTTCGGTAGTTAGCATATACAGTAGTTTGGATTCTAAGGAAGCATATGTTGGTGTAAAATATAGCTGTCTCCCATATACCCCCACAATACCTTAAGATGTGAAGTGGCCTCGCTAAAAATGCCTGCATCTTCTGAAGCAAGATAGGGGTTCACAAGGAAAAACACATTTCTGATTGTTGAATGTAATGTTGAATGTATTGTTGAAGCTTACAGCCATGTCAGGGAAGGGGAACGAAGGCATGTGCAAGCTCAAGTCTTGCTGCAGCTGCTCCTCATGATTCTAAACCATGGTTTAGCATTAGGTGTAAACCAAGCCAACAGCTGTGCGGTTTGTTTGTTTGTTTGTTTGTTTGTTTGTTTATTTATTTGGGGTTTCATTTCACTTGTATGAAGAGTACATTAAAATACCACTTCTAGTCGCTAGGAAACATGCAACAATAATCTGCTGTTTTATCCATGTTACACACAGACCGGTGCGTGAAGTACATAAGGGAATCATGCAGATATGAAGTTCCATAATTATTCTTAAAGTGGGCTGCATGATTGCAAGGACAGCAAAGCTATTTAGTCTACATATAACCAAATGTAGGCCTGTTTTGAAGGACAACTGCTTTACACCGTAGGGCAGCTGTTGCATGTTCTCTAGCATAATTAATTATTATTGTAATTATGAACATATTATGCACGCAGGGGCATTTTTTCACTAACTTAAGGCACTTGGTCCAATGCAGCTGGCTTTTAAATAAAAACGCAAGTTTGCTTTTTTACCTAATCATGATTTGTTCCAAGTTATGCTGTTACCACTAAACAACAGTACAATCCTATACATGTCTACTCAGAAGTAAATCTAATTGTTTTCCGTGACATTTACTCCCAGCCTAAGTTACCTAGCTGATTTAAATGTTAAGAATAATTTTAATGTGTCAATCCTTATCTTATCCCAAAATTGTATGTCCTTTCATTCATAGGAACTGGGTTTGCATGGGCTTGAAGCAACTTTGATCCCAGTTTTAGCATTTGAATTTACATCTCTCCAAGCTTTCTCTGAAAGGGTAAGTCTTAACATTCTCTTCCTGTTAATAGCCTGTTCGGCAAAAAAAAAAAGCATCTAATTTTTAAAAACCCATTTGTTGGATTAGGAATGTAGGCTGCCATGGTATATAGCATTATGTTGACTAGAAGGGCTCTCTGCCCTATTTGAACCTCAGTTGCTTCTGGCCATAGGGGCATCTGGTATCAGCAGAGAGACCAGTCAGGTAATTATATTCCGTGGTGGAGGAAAAGATAAACCTTACTATTTGGCTTGACCTCCATGAGAATTGATACTCCTGCAAAGATGATAAAAGACAACTATCTAACAATGGTGAAAAAATGTGTTCACATACAAATACTGCATGCATACTGAATTTATCTAAAGTCCTTGCCATTCATGTTTTGTTTTGCTTGGGGAAGTTTGGCAAGAAATGATATATTCTTTGAATATGATTTTTGTTTACCAGTTTGGGGGTTTTAGATGTGATGCTCAGTTAACACATGCATTTTGGAACTGTAAGAGCCCTATTTCTTTTACCATTTTATACTCCATTCCAAAGAATATTTCATTGGAAGTTGGTCCCATTCATTGCCCCAAGGGTTGCTTCCTACTTACATATGTTTAAAGCTGCATCCTAAATCTCAAAGGTGAATTTAGTGCCCTGACAACCTGGATCAAAATATATGAGAATTGTTTTTTTAAAAAAATTCCTGCTTTTTTAGGTATCTAAGTGACTTAAATGAATATTTTTTTCAGTATGTTTATGAGCTTGTGAACTGAATGGTCTTATAGGGCCTGTCAGTCACTGAAACAGAGTTTTAAATACTAAGTAGTGTGATGACAAAATAGCAATGAGTCGAGCTGTGGATGATCCTGCTTTGATGCTACCATTTTGACAAAGACACTTGTTTCTACCACAGGATTAAAGGGGGGGGGGGTTTAATTACTTGTTTATAAATTTGAGTAATTAAACCTCATTACTAGCTGAGCACGTGCTTCTGAAGCTAAGGAAAGAGCTGCTAACCTCCATTTAAATAGGGGAACAGAAGCTAGTGTGTCTTCCCTAGCACACTGTAAATGCATGAAAAGCATTTTATTTTCTTGGAGGTTACTCTGGGGCAGGTTTCTTTCGTTTCGCATATCTCTTGCCAAACCCTTCAGCTGCAAAAACAAAGCTACTGGGATGTAGAAAAAATACTAATCAGTAAGTGAGCCAGCTTTGAGTCTGATTATGCCCACAGCTAGGATTATGAGCCACAGTTGATCACAGGTATAGTTCCCTTGAGCTAGTGTCCGGATGGTGCTATTTCTATAATTACACTTGCATTATATAAATAGTACTCTAAAGGGATGCTTAAAAGAAACATAAATCTTGAGATTTCTCTCTCACTCTCTGTATACATACACACACACATAAGCATGCAAACAAATATGCTTGATAATGGGATTTGGAATTGTAGACTCTTGCTGAAGGCTTAGACTATAAAGCCATATCAGTATCTAAACTATGTAACTGAATTATATATAAATGGTATTTTTAAGCTTAAGTAATATTTCTGTTTCAGGCTAAGCCTTTTCACATTTCCAAGACAGTGAGCCACAGTCCAGAGTCTTGAATGTCCTTGGAGTTTGCTTTGCTGGCTATGGCCAGTGAAGTTCTGAGAGTGCACAGAGCTCCTTTCCTTTCCTTAGGTTACAATAGGAAAGCCCTAGTTACATGTTTAGGGCTATTTTTTTGGATCACGGTAATTGACTTGGACAGATAATTACATTGAGGGTTTATATAAGGTGTAGCCAGTTTAGTGGCCTCTAGATGTTGCTGGGCTACAGCTTCCATAATCCCTGATCATTGGCCATGAGGGCTGGGCTTGATGGAAGTTGAAATCCAGCAACACCTGCAGGGCACCATGTTGGTGATCCTTGATTTACATATTCTGGCTGAGTATCGCTCTGGCATCCTTTAAGCTTTATAGGGGAAACCAAGACCCCTGGGAAGCTGGTGGAAGCTTCACCAGAACTCCATTTGCTACAGCATACCGTGGATGTTTTATGGGGTCAGTTTTCATCTGGTAAAATGTGCCCTTGCTTGTGTACAAAGGCTAAGGCTAGAACCTAGTTTTTGTATTGATCTGCGGGTGCTGAGACCCATTCTTCTAACCTTGTAAGCTGTTGCTTCAGTTCAGCAGAGCAGAGCATCAGATTTTTAGTGGTAGTTTGTTGTTCTACACCTCACTGATTCTGCCGAGAGAAAGTTGAACAGTTATTATGATGTTCCACAATAATTTTTCCTGCCCCATTAGTTGTGGGGAAAGCAATGAGTCTATTATTGTCGACAAGGATTCTCAAAATTTAGAGTTCTTGAGGCTGCCCAACTTAAACACACATGATTTCCTCCTTATGAAAGAATATGTCTAGGCAGGCATATCACACAGTGATATCAAAAATTCACTTGTCAGTTATTCAAGGTACAGTTCCCTTTAGGCAATGAATCACACAATAACATCTATTGCTATCCTAGGGTAACTTTACAGTAGGCTGTGGACACTCAGTGACAACTCCAGAGTCTTGGATTCTGAAGTCCCATCAAGCAATTGTTTTCTTACTGACCTGAAGTCAGCTGTAGGTCATGCCACCAACACGTCAAAGTTATATTGTAAAATGATAGGCTGCTGTTGAACTCAGACCATAGAAAACACAAACAAACAAACAAACAAAAAGACTTGACAGTATTGTCAATGCATGACTTAGTAATTTGGTGAAAATACTACTAAGGACACCAGGAGCCTTTGCTTTAAAAAGCAGCAGATGGAAGACTTTTTATTGTGTTTGATTTCTCATCGTTAACTTACACTTATTTTTCTCAATTTTTGTTGATGAATAGGTTTTTCACCCTCAACAGTATTCTGGACTAATTTTTACCAGCCCAAGAGCTGTAGAAGCCTTCAGATTATGTCTGGATGATAATACTAAAAAAAAAGGTAAGTGGGAATTTAGACAATACCATTAAATATGGTGAATTACTTTACTGTTTTCTCTCGAGATACAGTCATACCTCGGGTTAAAGTAGCTTCGGGTTGAGCGTTTTCGGGTTGCACTCTGCGGCGACCCGGAAGTAATGGAATGCGTTACTTCTGGGTTTCGCGCATGTGCAGATGCTAAAAATGATGTCACGCACATGCGCAGCTGCGGCAAATTGCGACCTGCACAGACTTCAGGATGCGAACGGGGCTCCGGAACCACTGTATATGCCTTAAAATGCATCCCCCCCCCCCAAATAAGCCCTTGAGTGTATAAACAGTTGAAGGGCTATTAGAATTCTCCATCATTCTTTGGGGGGGGGGGAGTGTTTACCATCCTACAGCAGAATCCTAACCATGTCTTTTCAAAAGGAAGACTTACGGAATTCAGTGGGACTTGCCCCAGTTAATGGAGTTAGGATTGCAATCCTAGTGAGTAACTGGATCAGATATTTTCAGAAGTTTTCTACCACATCCTTTTGTACTGGGATATGCAGTTACCTATGAGTGGTGGTATTAATTCAATGCATTGCTTAGGAACTTATTACATGCCCTAGCTTCCTTTTCTTTTGAGTAGTGCTGTGTTAATGTCAGTATTTTGATGCCAGCAGCGTCATGTGGACGCTGTGAAAAAACTGAGTCCATGAGCAGCACCCATCCCACAATGAACACCCATCTGGAAGCACTCTAAATATATGGATTAAGAAAGCAGCTTCAGACAAGAAACTGAAAGAAGCATCTATCCATCCAAATTTTCGAAGCATATTGGAGTACTGAGCAAAAACACATTTTTGTTTGCTTTGCATAGTCACTGACATTCATACTGTAGTAATAGTTATTCATATTTTGCTGAGCTCACATATTTTTCAAATAAACATTCTTTGGTGGGGCATGTCCAAATCAGCATTTTAGTATTTATACTGTATTGCAAAATGCTTACACATAATTTTAACGTTTCACAGTTTGGAAAAATTCTCTGAGAGAAAAGTGGAATACCAAATCCATTTATGTGGTGGGAAAAGCTACAGCTGAACTAGGTAAGCCACATTTTAAAAAGGCCTATAAAAATATTAATAAAAAGCTATACACCATACTTTGCAAAAGATACTGATGCTTATTTCTAGTTCCCTTCTATTTACTCCTTAATGGTCAAAATATTTGTCAGCCAGCAAAAATCTTAGAAGTGGCTTGTATGCCATCTGACCAGGAAATGAAAATGGATTGAATCTAAACTCATGCCAAGATGCTGAGCCATAAGCAGCCTAGGTTGTTGTCAAGGCAGGAAGCACAGGTTTCCGGGATTGGAGCCGGGGAGCAAGCAATCATATGAGCAAGAGCAGCTATAGAAGGCCCACCTGACAAGGTCCTTTAAACCAGTGGCTGGTGTGAGTAAGTCTGGGAGGACATCATACCCTTGGGAGCTCTTTTGGACTTGTTGCTGTAAGGGGCAGTACAGTGGTGCCTCGCAAGACGAAATTAATTCGTTCCGCGAGTTTTGTCGTCTTGCGATTTTTTTCGTCTTGCGAAGCACGGTGTCGGGAAAGTTTTGGAAAAGCTTCAAAAATCACCAAAGTCTTTAAAAACCTCAAAAAAGGCTACCACACTGCGTTCTATGAGTTGCTCCTCGAAGTCAAGTAGCAACTGTATTAACGGTGTTAAGAAAAAGGAAACAAACTTGCAAGACGTTTCCGTCTTGCGAAGCAAGCCCATAGGGAAAATCGTCTTGCGAAGCAGCTCAAAAAACAAAAAGCCCTTTCGTCTAGCGAGTTTTTTGTCTTGCGAGACATTCGTCTTGCGAGGTACCACTGTAGATCCATTGGTTCTAGCCAATGGAAACTGAACTTACAGACAACTTCACCATCTTGTGAAAATATATTGGATCACTTCTGATTAGGTTTGCTTGAGAATGGGACGGTGCCTGGCACATGGCTGTTTGGGTGTAAGCCCCATTGGGCTTACTCCCAGTTAGGTGTATCTTGGATCCCAGCCTTGGGTGCTGGAAGAAACTGGCCTCTTTGTCTCAGGATTAATGCCCTTCTCAGAGTAGGCAGAATGTCATCTTCTTTAAAAGAAACAGATGTTTTCTTTTTTTTAAAAAAAAAAAAATCTCCCCTGACCCAGAATATTTTTTAAAATTATTGTTCACTTTCAAATTTTCCATTCTTTGAGAAGGTAACTGAGCACACTCTTAAGTGAAGAGAGTTTCCATGGCCTTTTTGAGTCCTGCTGGGACAGTCTGACTCGAGCATAAAATAGATATTGCTCTGGTTTTGCTGGTCAGTCTAGGGACCTCCAGGGAAAGTACAGCCCCATTGGTTCTTCTGGACATTTTATCTGCTTTTGATTTCACTTAATATCTGTGTGAAACCTCCAGGATGGACCACCTGAGAATTTAGTGTGGTGTTACCAACCACTGGTGGCACTCAGCTCATTCTCTTTTATAAAAGTCCATCAGTTTTGCATAATTCCAGGTTTAGCAGTGCAGGTCAGGAGGTGGAAACGGAGAGTATATATGCTGTGCTGTGCTATGACTCATGGCTGTAATGTGGTTTGAATAAGACTGTTTTGGAAACTGCGGCTCCTGCAAAATGCTGCAGTGCACCTTGTTTCTGCTGTGAGATTGAGAGAGCTTGTTATTCCAATGCTCAATTGATTGCATGAGCTGCAAGTATGCTTCCTGGCACAACACAGGGTGCTGGGTTTTTACATTTAAATCCTTCCACTCTGAACCTAGGTTTCCAGACAGATCCCTCTCCTAATTCTACCACAAACTCCTACTTTCTCTTTACACACACAAAATACTTGTGTCCTTCTTACTACAATGAGAGAGAGGAGGATTCAAGGGCAAACTGTCATTTATCACATTTATAGCTTGCCCTTTATGGCAGTTTGAACCTGTTTCTCTAATTCCAGTCCTACATCACACTAGCAAACGTTCATCTTTAACAGGCAATTTTTAGAGATGGGCAGAGGAACCCCTACCCATGTAGGAGCATCTTGAATAGAAGTGGAAGCAAAGCACTGCTGCTATACATGCTGTTCGTGCTGCATTGCTTCAGCTGCTGTGGATCAAAAAAGTATTTGGTGCACTCCTTGGGGCAGTGTTCCAGTTATCAGAATCTGGCCTACAAAGACGAATCCTGTTTTGTTACTGTGGCTGTACTGTTGCATTGTTTTCCATCCCGTCGATCACATCGTTGGATAGCAAATTATAATTCTCACTTGTATGTATCTCTATAAAGCGCATTTTAAACATTGATTTATGATAATGTTACAAAGTATTTTTTAAAATACGAATATCCTCACTGACTCAGTAGAACTTTAAACTCATTCTAAGGAATCATTTTTCTCTCTTTCTTTCAGTGGCTGAAATAGGTCTCACATCACAAGGAGAGAGCTCTGGGAATGCTGAAAAACTAGCTGAATACATTTGTTCTCGTAAGCAGAATAACATTTTTCAACGATTGGGTTATTGTTTTATCATTTTCTATTGTCACACACATTTTCTTTAAAAAAGGGGGGGGTGTTATGCTTTATACGGAATGCATATTTTTCTATCCTGGTTGATAATGAAAAGTCTAGAATCCTGTAGGACCTGTATGAAAATAGTTGCATTGTCTTCAGAGCTGACTTTGGCTGAGTTGCTTGGGCAAATATATCAACTGGCTCCTTAATTAAATAGGTAGTGTTAGTCTTTTTCCTCGAGACAGATCTTAAAGTCTTTTAGAATTTAATGTCTCTGCATAATTTGTTATAGAAGAAGGAGATACTGCCGGGGCTGGTGCCTCTTACGTAGGCCAGAGCTATCAGGCTGTTATTCTTTTTCTTCTTCTTTTTTGTAAACACAAGTTTAAAAAGATTAGCATTACTTTTCAGATATCACATTGGCATTTCAATTAACCGACACAAGCCTTGGTAGGATTGATATTAACATATTTTGCTTTTATCTCTCAAAATAACGCTCTGTATTCTGTCTCAAGTCCTTTGTTGCTTCCTGTAATTTATTACTAACATATCTGTGGTGCCTAATAAAACTTCAGTTTGCAATTAGGTTATTCTGATAAATCTGTGCAGACTCCTAATAAGGTCCCTCAGCTTGATTTTACTGGAATGAGCCTGTTTTCTTCACCCTGGAGAAAACTCAGGAGCTTAAGACTAAGAGGCAAGAATGTACTTGTAGCATTTAAAATAAACACCCCAAACCATGTTTTCTTTTATCTGGTTTAAAAACAATTTGGAAAAAAGCAAATCCTCTGCAAATAGTAGGACCAGAGAATTTTAAATTGTTTTACCCCTCCACTTTCTCCAGTCCAGATCACCTAATTTCATGGGCAAACCTTCCAGGCATTCCTAGTTTGGCTCAGAAGAGCAACACATGTTTTCTTAATATGTGTATGCACCGATCCTGAATGTGCAAGCATGCAACAGAAATATATACATAAATCTATATTATCTATCTAGTGCTGGGGGCACAAAAGTGCCTTTAAGAAGAATGAGTAGAATAGAGATGAGGTTTCAGTAGGAGCCATGTGATTTCTCCCTGGCGTTTCCTAAATCAGTTCTGAAGAAGCAAGCTGTACACATTAGGCAAAGGACCACACCCTTCTTCTGCTCCAGGATAATCTCTCTGCTTGTGGTTGGGTAATGGAGTGTGAACCATGAGCCTCTTGAAAACACCAGACCATTATAAGAATACAGTCAGCTTGAATGATTGAAAACCAGAAGTGAGCGTTCCTTCAGTTGGAAGCTGAATGCCTGGCGGTGCTTCCATGGCTTCCGATTGGCTGCAGGAGCTTCTTGCAGCCAAACAGAAGCCACATTTTGGAAGTCAAATGTTTCGGAAGTCAAACGGATTTCCAGAACGGATTCTGTTCGATGTCCGAGGTACGACTGTATCAGAGCCCTGCTGCATGTAGTCTAGAATTGAATTTCCAACAGTGGCCATACAGATTCTTCTGGGAAGCAGGATATGAGGGCAACAGCCCTCTTCTCTTGGTCCCCAGCATCTGATATTCAGAGGTATAGTTTTTGTGGCCAACTAATAGACTTCCTTTCCATGAATGTGTCTTAATCCATTTCTAGAACCAGCTAAGCTAATGACTACCAGCACATCTTGCAACAGTGAATTCCATAAATTGATTTAAAAAAACATATTAGTAGGAATATGTTGTATGAATGTATGCAAGGATGACTGTTCTCCAATAAGAAGGTCTGTCTGAGGACATTTGTGTGATGGTTCCCCTAAGAGAACTTGTAGGGGTTCAAAAAAGTGAATGTCCATTTTAAAAACCAGAAAATGGGTGTGTTATATATCCCCAATAAGACAACTTGTATCTGGAACATCTTTTCAAACCACCCTGTTCCTTCTTGTGACAGCCTTGACCTTTCCTTTGTGTGGAATGTCAGACAGCAAATTTATTCAGCTGAAATGAGTCTTTAAATAGCTAAACAAGTATGAGGAATGCCAAGTGACTGAAGGGGAGGGAGAAAACTTATTAAGATGATTGGAAGCATTGTGCTTGGTAGCTCTCTGTTGAATAGCAAAGAAATGGAGCATAGCAAGGCAATTTATCTTTTTGCCAGAACTCTTTAGCCAAAATATCCATGTCTTGGCAATGGAAACCTGTTTTTTTTTTTTAAATAAAAAAACATGCTAAAGAGCTTCTGCTACATGTGAAACACCTATGTGCCTTGAACTTTATTTTCAGTAGTCTTAAGGGTGCAAGTAACACATATCATACTTTTCACTGTGTGTTTGTAGTGTGATGGTTTAAAAGTATTATTTGGGGACTTTGTGCTTAAAATGACCTCATGAATTAAATATATTTTTATTTTATTTTTTCAAACAGGGGAGTCACCCAATTCATTGCCTCTGTTTTTTCCTTGCGGGGCTCTCAAAAGGGAAACACTTCCAACAATGCTCAGTGGGAAAGGTTTGATTTAAATCGTTTAAAGTGTTTTTGAAGTTTGGTCCTTCAATTTGAGAAACACAGAGTGCATGAGAGACAGTGCCAGTTATCAGACCAATAACCGGCTTTGCATACTTGTGGGCTCCGTCAAACATTGCCATCTCAGTGGTGCTACTGGGTAGTTTATGTTGATGCTCTTTCTGTGACAACCTGGATCAGTCCAAGGGGCAAGTTCATCCTAATGCAGCCTGCAAAGTTTCAGTGTGTGCCCAATGTTTGCCTTTGTTGAAATCAGAAGAGTGGTGCGTAAGTGAACCTATACATCATCCCCATATACAATAAGTCATCCTCACCCATTTCTGTGGCAAGCACAACAAGGCAGGTCACTGCCATTTAAATAATCAATTAAGATGGTTCCTGGGGTTGGTGATGATGACTCAGCATGCTATTTTGGCACAGCATATTCAGTTACAGTGCCTGCATTTTTTAGCCCTTGAAAAATATTCAGGTAGAAGAGGAGGAGGAGTTTGGATTTGATATCCCGCTTTATCACTACCCTAAGGAGTCTCAAAGCGGCTAACAATCTCCTTTCCCTTCCTCCCCCACAACAAACACTCTGTGAGGTGAGTGAGGCTGAGAGACTTCAGAGAAGTGTGACTAGCCCAAGGTCACCCAGCAGCTGCATGTGGAGGAGCGGGGAAGTGAACCCGGTTCACCAGATTACAAGTCTACCGCTCTTAACCACTACACCACACTGGTACATAGTGTTGTGTGGGATTTTTGTTCAGTTTATCTCATATGCTTTGGTTAGCAAGTCTTTGCATGTTTATTGTAAATGACAATAAACCCTTAAAATATTTTTCCCCCAAATAATTTTGTTTTCAAAACAAAGAGGTGGTTGTTTATTTTAGATTTGGGGCAGCATCTGCTAGATACCCATCCATGTTAGTATTAATGCTCAGGATGACATCAGTTTAAATGTTTGTGTTTTGATTTAACTGAAACCGATAAGCTTAATCAGTAATATATTTCACTGTTTTGTTGCAGGCATTGCACTAGAGGGCCTTACTGTTTACCAAACTACTCAACATCTTAATCTTCAAGACTCCTTGAGGAATTATTTCTCACAACAGGTATCTCACTTCTCAAGTGAGCATTTATCTACATTATGATAAATTTTATTACGTTCTCTTGGTTGTCTGTTAAGTTACTATTGCCAAGGACAACCAGCAAGCTGCTTAAGCAATTTCTCCAGCCCCCTCCCCTAGCTGTGGAGGCAGAATTCCTCTGGCTGTGCTTTTAGTCATCTTAGATATAATGCATTTGTTTGATAAAAATGGAAGTGGTCCCCAGACATTTTTGTGATACGAAACACAATAGCTCTTAAACCTATTGATGGTTTTATGTTATATAATCCTTGAACATTTCTTACCACACTAATGGTATAGACATATATCTTTTTTCCTCCTGCAATTGAGATGTTCAACCTATTTTAGATGCTCTCACAGAAAGAACTCAAATAATCTTACCTTCCAGGTAACTTGTGTGTTTTGTTCCCAGCTTCATGGGGGTTTTTTGAGGGGTTATGGCAGCGATCTAGAATTAGAAGGGTCCCACTAAAGTAAATGGGGCTGCTGCCAATTAGGTGGACTTGAGGTTATATCTTATTGTCGTCTTCTTGTACTTCCTAAAACTTTTTTTTTTGTAGAAAAATCTTTTTTTTCCCTTTCTGCAGTAAAGCATTTATTGTTCTAAGGGAATTCACACTGTTGAATGTAAAGGGTTAACACAGGTTGTTCATTTGCACCATCTCCGCCCGTGCCCCTCAGTGGGAATTAGGAATTTTGTAGGGATGCTGTTTTTTTCCATGCTGAATACTTTTAGGAGAGATCTTACTCTAATGCCATTGTTGAGATTAGTTCTCTAGCTCACGTATATTTTTTTATGCCACAGCAGGCTGTCTTCCACACAACTGAATGCTTGACTCTGCATGGTCATTTGTGGAGCATATAGTTGGTGTTGGATCAGTAGCCCAGAGTAAGTTTAGAAGGGAGCCCTTGAAGGATTTTTGTTTGATTAAAAGTGCATTAGAAAGGAGAGGTTATATTGGCTGTGGGATCTTGACTGTAGAACCCAAGCTACGCAGTTGCCTATTACAATTAGAAATGTGAGGTTCATTTACAAAACTTTAAGTAACTATGTTACTATGAGGAATTGTTTGTAGACAGGAATAAAAAGGACTTCTTTCAGGAAACATTAGCCTGGTCTTCTAGTGACCTCCTCCCAATCAAACTGGAAAAATCAAACTTCATGCATTCTTGGGCAAAACAGCAACTGAAATGTGATGTTGTGTTGCTTTATGTACATGTGGTAAGAGCCCCCCGCTAGCTGTAATATCCACTGCAGCAACTTCAAAACCGACTTTTAAGCTGCAAAGTGGCCATGGTGAATACAAAACAAAAAAACAACCCTGGTTGAACATACATCAAGAGATTCAACCAGGAAGAAATATCAGCTCTCCTTCTCTTTTAAATATTTTTCCACAGGGTATTCCTGCAAGTATCACGTTTTTCAGTCCATCTGGTGTCAAATATTGTATGAAGCAGATTCAGGAATTGGCTGGTGATCTCTTTCCCCAAATTAAGGTACAAATCTGTTGGAGAGGTAATATTGCATTTGGTTCAAACAGAATTCTGATTCAAGGGTCTTGGATTCCTGATTATCATTTTGCTTTAAGCTTTTCTGTCTCTTAACTTTGTGCTGTGGGTGGCAACTGTTCGCTGTCAATTGCCTTAATATCCTTTGTAGAAAGACACTTTATGAATTGGGGGACATGTTTTTCCTATAGTGTCGAGGGATACAGAACTTATTTACTGACTCAGAATCACATTAATCTATGGATGTTTCAGTGTGTTAGCAACCAAACAGTAATGAGAGTTTGATATACAACCATTATGGAATAACTGCAGGGAAAAGAAGCAGCAAAGGCATGCACGCCATTGGAAGCCGACACCATTTCACTTGATTTATTTCTTCACTTCACTGTTTGCAGAATATGAATTATCAACCACTTGTGACATTGAGTGCATATTCACATGTGTTTATATTTTACCACCCAGGTGGGGGTGGAGATTTGTATTGAGGCCACAACACAAGGAGGGAGGGAGATAATATTTTCCACCCATGTTGCAGTTCTGATGAAAGTCACCATCCTGAAAACGCTATTGGCATCAATAGCTGCTTTCACCCTGGGATAAATAGTGGGGGCAGGGTGCAAAGAGTTGCCCAGCTGCACCACAATCCCAATCTAGTAATGGTTTACACTTTGAGCAGGACAAACCATGATATCTGGTCTGGATGTAATGCTAAACCAAGTGGGTCCAACAAGGAGGAGCAAAACAGGAGAGACCAGCATGTTCACACTAAACCATTAAAGATGGGTAGTATGACGTGTGAGCAAAGCCATTCTATAGTTTGAGCATGAACACAGCATATATTAAGATGGGGCTTAATTTCCTGCCCTACTTGAATTTTGAATTAGTAGTGCGAACTTGCTTGCTATGTAATTTCAAGGCTGGCTATTGGTACCAGACGTAAGTTAAAGAGGGTACGTTGACATTTATTAGTCCAAACTTCATTGGTATGAGAAAATAAGTTCAATAGATCTTTATTGCAACTTGAAGACCAATGAAAAGGGATGCATTTTAGCCCTTGATCCAAAACCACATACATACATGAGTTTGGAATACATTTCTGAAAGGCTAGGGTGTTGATCTACATGGGGAAATGTTATCAGGCAGCTGGCTGACATAGCAAGAGCTGAAGTCAATACTGTATCGGTCTCTACTGTGTTAACACGAGTGTCATTTCAGTTTGCTGCTATAGGTCCAACAACAGCTGAAGCTATAACTGCTCAAGGCGTCTCAGTGAGCTGCATTGCCAGTAGCCCAACTCCAGAGGATCTCACTGCTTGCATTAAAAGGAGTCTCCAGTTGTAGAACTGACGGATTTTAAGGCTGTGTGTATTGGATATTACGCTATTTCGCAGAAATGACATCTCTAAAATGAAAACTTATTGTCAGTGGGTGTAACATTCATTGGGATTAGAAGTCATATTCAGCTCTGGCCTGTAAGACACTTAATGTATGCCTTTATACTGTATTAACAGTGGTGCTAAATACAAATTAAAATGGACAGTAATAGTAGCTGTCTAGCACAGTTAACAGCTTGTCTAATCTTACCCTGATAAATGTGAGCTTTTTTAAAAAAAGTTTTAGAAATAGTAATAATGAAGCATTAGGTGTTCTGTTGCCTTCTAATTAAGTCTCACATTTAATGTAAGCAATGTTGCTATAATCCAGATGCAATTTTCATTGCACCTAAGTTCCCTTCAGAAATCCAGGGTAGATTTCAATGTCGGGTTATGGTCAGTGCAAGCATTGCAACCTGCCAGACAGACTAATCCCCTATGTGCTGTTCTGGGAATTCTTCTAACGCCCCTGAGCCAATTTCAGATGGGAAGCAGAGGGAAGAAAAAAGAGAAAGCTCAATTGCATGAGTGAAAACCCTCGTGCTGATTGGACACTTTACATGAAATCTGCCCATTGACTAAAAGCAGACTTCCAGAGACACTCCACCATACACTTGGGGTGGGATATTGGTTGCCTCCTATGTACTTTACACCTTATGCAGATTTTCGTAATTGTACGTTCTCTGCTACTGTGAATAATAGCATATAAATGAGATATTTGATCATAGGCTGTGAATATGTTCATTTCAAATTAGTCGCTTCTGACAAGTGTTCTGTATATCAAGTATCTCAGTTTATACAAGCACATTGTGTGCTCCTGTTTAAATCATGTTTTGCATCATCCTTTGAAAGAGGGAAAGAATGATTTCCAAGTCACAATTCCAATAAACAAGTTACAAAATATTCTTGATGTTCTGGTTATACCTTGAAAAACATAGGCACCTAACCTTGTGAATTCAGACCGTTTGTATGTTTTATTGAAGAAGGCCAGGGTGGCAAACACTTCCACAATTTAAAAACATCAATTCAAAAGTCTAGAATTGTTAAAAACATTAATTTCCTAAAGTGATCTCAAGATTGCCAAGAACAGTAGTCTTCAGAGGTTCTACTGCTGTAAAAGTAGTTAGTAGAGGTTTTTCCTTTCCTCACTTGCAATGCCAGAACTGGTCACCTAGTTAAATTGATTTTGCAATAGGGGCCACAGCTTGAGTTTGGCTGGAATCTATCTGGTGAAATGTGACCTTGCCATAGTGACTCATGCACTGGTTACATCCACAATGAATTAGAATAATGCTCTCCTTTCAGTTAAGAAAATTCCATTGGTACAGAATGCAGCAGCAATAATGCTTGTGGGAGCCAATTCTGTACTTTTTGCCAGTTTCATTTCCAGGTCCATTTAAAGTTTCAGTTTTGAACTTTTAAAGCCCTCAAAGTTCTGAGATCATGTTATCTGAAGGACCAACTACACCCCTATGAGACTGCCAGGCATTCAGATCAACCTACAAAGTCCTACTGTGTGACCTGTCAAAATGTTAAGACAGGTAGCAGGGAAACACTCCCTGTAAGCTTTGCATTTCTCTCTCCATTTTATTTTCTGTTGTACTTAGACCAGTTCAGAATCATGGACAATATCTCTCGCTGGTTCTTGGTCATGATGGCGATACAGAATAGCAGTGGAATCTTGTTCACTGGGGCAAATGGCGCACTGCCATACCAACCTGTCTGCCTTCCTCCATAACAAGCAGTCCACTGGACGGCGGTGACTGTCCCCTCCTCTTGATTCTCATGTTGCTATTGTGGAATTCAGAACAGAAGATGGAGACAAGACTAGAATTAGTCGGCTTTGGCTTCACCTGCCTCCATTCTTCCCTAGCAATCCCAATGAGCATCAGCCACCACTGTGGAATAATGTTTTGCACAAAATTGCCTCCAAATTTGCCACAGATGTAGGATAATATAGCAAGAGAGGATTATCAACTCTAAGCCATGTTTGTAAACTGTACTGTGCAAAGTACAGGTGGACCTCTGGTCTGATGCAAGTAGGGTATTTTTGTTTTCATAAATCACAGGGAGAACTTGGGACAACTGCTGCACCACCACTGGGGAAGGGAGTTGTAACAAACTACTCCATTTACTGCCTTACTAACATATTCATGTAGACGGAAAAGAATGAAAGCATGGATGTCCCTTTCAAAGCCACTTCAGATGCCTGAAGAAAGGGAAAGGGGCCTCCATCTACTTTGCAGCCATTTACTGTTCAGTTCTGTGTTGGAACTACAACATTTTGTCTGTGGTTTATGGTGAAATGTTATTAGTAGAAGGCTGCTACAGCATTCTAAAACCTTGTCCTGTCTAACATGATCAGCTCTCTACCAAAGGCAACAGTACTAGATAATCTGTGTACTTGAATATTGTGGATTTTATTATGCCTCTGGGATTGTTGCCTATATGCTGGATAGCAAAATGTAGAGCCATCATTACTAATTAAAAGAGATCTAACAGGGCTCATCTAACAGAAAGAAAAGTTAAAAGAAAATGCACTGATTCATTTAGGCTAACTCACATAATGGCTCTTAATAAATAATGCTTAGAATATAAAGGAGAAACAAATGCTGTCTTACAACACAGAATGAGGCCATAGAAGAGCATCAAGCCTACACATCAGTATCACCTCCTAATTTGCTTAGACAGAAGGCATGATGCCTGACTACCCCAGTACAGAGCAAAAGAAAAGGTACATTACACCGGTTATTTAGTACTCTGGCTTGGGTAATGACAGTTCCTGCTGTGTAATTTCTCTCTGATGCCAAAGTGCATTAACTGAGACTAGAGGGGAGAGAATTGCTGCTTATAAAACATAAGGGACAGAGTTTATAGGCACTAAAGCAATTCAACTGTTTTGCAGTCAGTGGTCAGCATAACTCTATGATCCAGACTGCTAGAGTCAGGCTAGGTAGAATGAATTCAATCCCTGTTATCTGCCCAATTGTTAAAGTGTTTGATTTTTTTTATATAAAAAAAAATCTAATGTCAACAAACCCTTAGCTCCTCTTCACATGGGAGCCCCAAAGCAATAAGCTGCAGCCTTAAATCTACAGTAGGGAGTAGGAAAGAAGAGATGCAGACCTGCCAATTTCCCCCTTAGCAAGAAACTCAGTTTTACAGCAAGCTGTTTGCCTAGCATTTGGAAAACCTATCTCTGTTCTGGACAGTTTTGCCTTCACTCAACTTTTCTAAACACTACTATTGGGAAGCAATGCAAACTTTTAAAGTACTACATTCAGAGTGGGGGGTAAAGTGTTTTGCAAGACAGATTCCCTGCAAACTGGTCAAATATAAGGCCTGGGAAAAAATGAGCTACAATATTTATCAGCATCTTTTGCAAGTTAAAATGGCTTCTTGAACAAGTTATATATGCCATTGTTACTCTAAACACCACCTGGATCCAGCTGACTGGAAATGGTTAATACGGTATGTAGGTTTACTTTGGTTCTCTTTAACCTTTAAATAGGTGAAGCACAAAAGGATATAGGCGATGGTTGTTATGTAGATAGCACAAGTTAAACCAAACAGTTGGCTTCCTCATAAAAGGAAAATGTCAGCATGCAACAAAACATCCAGTAGCTATGTGGCAGTTGCTTAATTCACTCTAAAAACTCCAGCAGAATCTCTTTCTAGACAATAGCCAAAATAATAAAGTTATCTATAATAGTTGGAAGATATTTCATACATATAAACAATCACTATTACTCTGCTTGACATAAAATGCTGAATATCAAAAATATCACTCTCATTAAGATGATAATGTAGGCAAGACGCCACCAACAGAATTGTAAAGTACTTTTATTTGTTGGCGGCAAAAAATAAAATAGGCGTATAGGAAAGAGAATTCCTGAATGCTAACATCCAGGTTTGGGGCAAAAACCCCAGCAGAGGTTTTAAAATCGCCACATATGCAGAATATTAAAGTGTGGAAATACAGGCTGCTAGACCTTTAAAATATATCCTTGTGAGTTTCAAAACTTCCCTCTTCCCTTAGCATAGAAAAGACACACATTTGGTTAAGTTAAAAATGGTTTACTTACAAACTCCCCATGGGTCAGGTTCGTGTGCTTTTCCATACAGCAGTCAGAAAAGGTTGCAGACAGTAAAACTTGGTTTAGTTACATTGGTGAAAGTTCCTAAATTATTGATATATGAACTCAAGAAAGTTAGAGCCATGAAATCTGAGCTTGGAACAACCAGCTTGGATTGCTTTACATCCTGAGCATCTTGGGTAGAGTGATGGAACAAAGGCTTGATAAGCTAGTCCCTCCCAAGTTTCAAGAAGCATGGCAGGAGAGCTTACTCTGGTTTTAACCCCTTCATGCATTAATTAGACTTAAGCATATTGGTTATCCGAAGCTGGTTATCTCACATTATTTACATTGGTGGTAATACAATCTATTGGTACTACTTATGAAGTGGCCTTTCATTTAACATCTTTTCAAAAAAGGTAAATTCCAACTATTAGAGGAAAATCCACAAGTGTTCTCCAAGCTTACCTGTAGCAAAGTTCTTGTGCTCATGAGATGTATTGAACATTGCACAAGCACAAGTTAAGGTAGCTCATATGATCTCCCTTTCCTTTTCCCACCCCCACCCCCCACAAAAAGTCTCTCTAGATACTCAGCAGGACCTACCAAACATTGTGGGCTGTGTTATCCAGAACAGGGTGGAGGTGAATCACCAGGTATTGGGCAGAAGAATCTTGTGCAAGATTTCCCTACCTGCTTTGGGACAATTATGCCCTCCCACTGCAGGCCCAGACAATTTAGCCCACAGCATATCCCATGGGTATATGGGGGACAAAAGAAAGGAAGAGAAATGTCCCATTGCACAAAATGTTCTCTGCAGCTGGAAACAACTCCGTATCAAACTGCCAAAGGAAGTGATACTTAAAATGCACTCCAGGTGGTCCAGATAAGGACTATACATCTTTTTGGAGCTGCAAATTTAAAAAATATAATTCACTGAAATATCTATATAGCTACTATGTAGAAAATTCTTACAGAATCAGGTTGCTAATAACCAACATAGTGTAGCCTTTATAGAAGAAACCATGTTCCCTTGGCTGCCTGCAGCTCTCCACACCGCTCAAGGGTTCCCCAAACCCCAAGAGCAAAATAAAAGTTAGGATCCAAGCCAGGGCAAAAAGCCCAGAATTAAGTTTAAGATATTAACGGATGCAAAAGAAAGAGGGGGCTTTGCCCTGCCAGACCTAAAGCTGTATTACGAAGCGGCAGCTTTCTGCTGGCTAAAAGATTGGCTACTTCTTGAAGATACGGATGTATTAGATTTAGAAGGTTTTAATAATGCATTTGGATGGCATGCATATTTATGGTATGACAAGGTTAAGACAAACAAGGCCTTTAAGAACCATATTGTCAGGAAAGCAGTATTTAATGTCTGGATAAGATACAAAGACTTATTGGAGAATAAAACTCCGAGGTGGCTGTCACCCCTAGAGGCTAAGGCCCGAAAAAGAGCCAATATGGAGGCCAACTGGCCAAAATATTGGGAGATATTAGAAAGAGATGGTAACAATTGGAGATTGCAGAGTTTAGAGAAAATGAAAGATAAAGTGCGGGACTGGTTACACTACGCTCAGATTAAAGAAGTATTTAAAAATGACAAAAAGTTAGGATTCCAGGTGGAGAAGTCAAAGCTGGAAACTGAACTGTTAGAACCTAAGACTAAAGTACTTTCAAAGATGTATAATTTGTTGCTGAAATGGAACACACAAGACGAAATGGTCAAATCGGTTATGATAAAATGGGCACAGGATATTGGGCATAATATTATGTTTGAAGACTGGGAAAGGTTATGGACCTCTGGGCTGAACTTCACTGCATGTAATGCTTTGAAGGAAAATGTAATGAAAATGATATATAGATGGTACATGACCCCAGTTAAATTGGCCAAAATATACCATTCGTCTGATAATAAATGTTGGAAATGTAAGGAAAATGAAGGAACCTTTTTTCACCTCTGGTGGACTTGCCCGAGAGTGAAGGCCTTTTGGGAGATGATATATAATGAGTTAAAAAAGGTGTTTAGGTACACCTTTACCAAGAAACCGGAGGCCTTCCTCTTGGGCATTGTCGGCCAGAGTGTGTTAAAGAAGGACAGAACATTTTTCATGTACGCAACAACAGCAGCAAGGATACTGATTGCTAAGAACTGGAAAACTCAAAATCTACCTACGTTGGAAGAATGGCAGATGCAGCTGATGGACTATATGCAACTAGCCGAGATGACCGGCAGAATTCGAGACTTGGGAGAAGAGAGGATGGAAGAAGACTGGAAGAAGTTCAAGATTTATCTGCAAAAGTATTGTAATTTGGCCGAATGTTGATTAGGATGTCAGAGTAGAAGTAATTGTCTACCACTAAATAAGATTTAAGTTTAAACTATATGTTAATGATCAAATTCAAGATTACGAACAAAATGATAATTTGTTTGGAAACAATTCTTTAACGATGCAGGTGTGTGCGGGAGGCGTGGGGGAGTCCAAAGCAATGATGAAAAGATGTCAAATAATTAATGTTATTTGTTTAAATATGTTTATGTATTGAAAAACTTGAATAAATATATATTAAAAAAAAAAAAAAAAAAGTTAGGATCCAAGCCAATGAGTCAAAATGACTCAGAATAAGATGAGAGAACTATTGGTTGGTAGCTCAGTCATATCATGCAGTGAGTATCTGAGCCGAATTAGAACATGCAAAGACACCATAGGGTCACAATTTTGAACATTGCATATGACGCCTAATAAATAATACAAGATAATATAGCCTGTCGGTCATACACAAGAGAAGACACAGCAGGCAACAGAAAGTGATTCTGTGGAAAAGCAAGAATGAGCAATCTTTCAAGTTACTTGGAATATTTGGTTAGGCAAAATGGTAGCCATTTGCGGAATGAGATTATTGTGCAATGCAGGAACAATATTCCTTTTTAAAAGAAACTTGTGTTCCCTGATGGTGTTACAAACCTCTACAAAAGAACAAACAAAAGAACCAACACAGCAACCTTTGTATGCACTGATACCTTTGAGGTTTTCTGGGAGGAAAATGAGACAACAGAAATGAAATGCTGACCACTGGGATAAATTTTTAATAAAATTTCTTCAATATACAACTGTTTATTCACATTTCTGAAAAAGTGACAGTGAGGTACAAACAAGCCCATTTCATTTTTCAGAGTAATGTCTATTTTAAGTGTTTGCATTGAAGTGCAAAAGGCACATTTTTGGAGGAATCTGTAATTGTAATGTTATGGTTTTAATTAATACTGCTGGCATGTGCCTTTCACGGACGTTTTGCTTAGCAGAGAATGCATAGTGGAAAGAAACAGCAAAGGGGACTTTTGCTGTAACACAAGGGTGGGGAATCTGTGGCCTTTGAGATGTGACAGGACTCCAGTTCCCATCAGGCCCAGCCAATGCAGCCAGTGGTCACAAATGCTGAGGGTTGGGAGTCCAACAACAGCTGTGGGGGCCCATGTTCCCCACCCCTGGTGAAACAGAGTAGAGTGTTAGCAAAACCATTCTGCTTTGCAACAATACAAAGCCCATTACAGTTCAGATTAAATAAACTAACTGTACATTTCTCTTTGAGCATTTCAAAACAAACCCAGAAGTGTAAAAACAAAAATATATGCTAATTCATAACAGCATTCAAAGGGTAACAATAGTTTTATTTTCCAACTGTACAAACTTATAAATATGGAACAATATAAATAAAGCAGGCAATCTATGGAAGAGAACCACAAATCCCTTTTTGAGCAAGGCACTGATTCAATGGTTGCAACATGTACAAGCATTAAGGTGGGTCACTGAATTCCCAGATTATTGCCTTCATTATCCTGAGTCAGCTTTTCCAATAAGTTTAAAACAACTTCCGTTCTTTCTAGCAGAGTCAGGTTTTTATTTGCTGCTGATCGCAAGAGAAGTGAATAAACATTCTTATTGGTCTTAAGAATTTCTTCTTCTTCACTGTTACCTCTGGAAGAAAGGGGGGAACTAGGTTAATCTAGTACTTGATGCATAAACAAAGTCTGCAGATAATGGCTTGGCTCCAACAGAGCAATAATGTGTGTGAGATGCACGTTTATTTGTGCAAAGAGAAGATCCCCTGATTTACACATATTCGCCCTGCCAAATGAAGCCTCTTGTGACACATCCTTTACCCTAGGAGCAGCTTTCTTTGGGGTGGCAGAACTCTGCTTGCAGTATGTTGGATCAAAACCTATCCACTTAGACTTTTACCACTACCACATCCTCCTTAATCATGCGGACACAAGGGGCCTATTAGCATATTCTTTCCCTTACCTCTATCATAGGAAAATAGGTTTAAGTGCAAGGGAAGATCCTGTACTGTGAGCAAATAGAGGGGAATTTAGCTGAGCAGTAACCCTTGGGAGACAGCAGGACCACAATTCATCCTCCTTCCACCTGGAGCAAATACCATTTATCCTGTTTTTCATGTTCTCATCAGTGCAACTCAAAAGTGTGCAACACTTACACTTTCTGAGTACTAATGGAATCTCACTTTTGTCACGGTTGAATCTTTCCATTTATTACATTCTCCTTTAATGGCAACTTATTTTTCAACTACTTGGGTTCACCACAATAGCTCATTGTATGCACCAGCCTCTGTGTACCTCTACATTAATACTTTTTAGAAAAACCTTTCTCTTTCATCATGCTTCATCACAATGCTAATTGTCAGAGGAACTCAGGTGTGTTGAATAAGCTTAGATCTTTTGCTTTTGTTAGTGCAAGTTCTCCATCTCTTTTTAGACACTAATAAAATGTGCTCAAAAATGAACAACTGCCACAGCTGGCATTATCTAGAACTATACAGAGAAAGCATTGCCACTGGAAATACTTTGATCCAAGAAAGCAAGAAGCAATTAAATTCCTAACATTTGGCAAATAGAATTGACAGCTTTATTTATTATGCAGACAAACCAGTTAGTAAATTTAAAATTCCAATGAATTCTATTAGAATATCCAGAACTAAGTATTTATTTTAATAAGTGTTTTAAAACTGTTTCATTGCCAAACAGCAAAGTTATTTTATAATTGAGAGAGCAGCTATTTTATCCATGCATTGCTCTATTATAGATGGTTTATGCATTGATATTCCACTGATGATGCATATGCATTCCAAATGATACATAAAGCTGGTTAGTAGTTCTCAATATCTAAGCCTCCTAGCTAAACACCCCATTCTGGAGATACCACTCTCCCCCCCACCCCAATTTGTCTGCAGTTACATTCTCATAGTTAAAAGCTTCAGGTGTTCCAAACATTTAGCAGCAAGGGAGAAAACACAATCAAATGTCTGACGAGGCTTACCTCTTTACACCCCTGATCTTTCACTACAGAATTATTAACTCAAAGGGTCCATTAGAAGCCTCACAATGGAGTTGAAAGTGACCTTAGCTCTCTAAGCCAATTTAACTTTCTGAGCACACATTCAACATGGCACAGTGACTATATATACCAATGTGCTTTGTCCTTTATAGCAATTCTGTTCTACTTCCCTTTGTGTCCTCTTTTCTATTAGGGATGCCTCTCTTTTATCAACTGACTAAAAACATGCTGTAATGATCACATCGTGACTTCGTGATTCAACTGTGGAGGAGCACACAATCACACACAGCACTTTAGAATTATGCTTTAAACAGTGTCTGTTCATACATTCAGCTGCAAATCAGTAACTCCCGAGTAATTGTGTGCATGTGTGAACTGGATCACCACATTCAATATTAAGCTGATTCCCCTACAAAATGCCTAACAACTCAAGCTTACGAGGCCACAGTATTACTAGCTGGTAATATCCCAGCACCGACACATAGGTAAAAGGTAAAGGACCCCTGGACGGTTAAGTCCTCTCAAAGGCGACTCTGGGGTTGCAGCGCTTCATCTTACTTTCAGGCCGAGGCGGCGTTTGTCTGCAGACAGTTTTTCCGGGTCATGTGGCCAGCATGACTAAGCTGCCTCTGGCACAATGGAACACTGAAACCAGAGCAGCGCATGGAAACGCTGTTTACCTTCCCACCAGAGCGGTATTTATTTACGCACTGGCATGCTTTCGAACTGCTAGGTTGGCAGGAGCTGGGACTGCACAACAGGAGCTCACCCCGTTGCATGGATTCGAACCACTGACCTTCCAATCAGCAAGCCCAAGAGGCTCAGTGGTTTAGACCACAATGCCACCCGCGTCTGACACATAACCGCAAGTGGTGACCATACACTCAGATCCAACCATAGTCCCAGGGAGCAGCAGTCCCTGGCAGCCGTAATATTACTACAGTGGCCCTTGCTCTTGTTGATATATAGGGGTACTATACAACAGCATCATTTATCATTACTTATTGAACTTTAATTAGTTCTTTTTTTACAAGAAGTAAGCATAAACAAACATAAATCTAAAATAGAGTAAGATCTAAAAACTCATTTGTATTTATAAAAAGGCAGGACTATGACATCATACCCACTGAAGGAGACTGAAGATGATAAAATGTCAGTTAATAAAGGATAATTATAGCATGCAGGCAAAACCCATCCTTTGAGCAGTATTCTCTGTGGCTACTTTTGGATGAGACTTAATTGTCCGGCTCTATTTCAATCAGGGTTTAGACATGAGTTCTGCACTAAAACTGGCTTGGTTGCCCTGCATGACAAGCTTTGCCAGGAAAAAACGGGTGTGACCCTGTTGAAAATTGTGCTAGTGATCATGCTGTTGTTGTATATTTGTGTGTGTGTGTGTGTGTGTGAGAGAGAGAGAGAGAGAGAGAGAGAGAGAGAGAGAGAGAGAGAGAGGAGATTTAATACTGGATCACTGGGTTTTGTTTCTTTTGTTTTAATTATAATTATGTTGTTTTCTACTTGTTTTATACTCCTGCAATCACCATGAAACCATTTTAGTCTATAAATAAATACATGGTAATAATAAATGACAACATTATGAGGTTGAGGAAACTGAGCACGGATATGGCAGAAGTACAATTCTGATGCAGCTCCAGATACAATGAAATGGCTACAGCACCCTTCTGCTGTCATTTTTGGAAAGCTTGAAAAATTAATATTTAAAAATGATGTAGCTGGGATTGATGTGCCCAGGCTTTAGAAAAAGCTAAAGAGAATTACTAGTAATTCAAAGAGTAGAATACACAAAAATCTAAATATTTTTCCATGACATTATTAGCCTTTCCAAATCTGCACAATATACTACACCATGAACAATTACAAGTGCTAACATATTATATAGTAAACGAGTTACTCTGGAAAAAAAAAACTCCTACGTTTTGGCCTTCTGTATTTATACTGCCACCTTGTGGAGACTCAGAATTCTAATACAAAAACTGAAAAAAGAGAAGCACAGCAAACACTCTGCTATTACTCTGTCCTATCGTGTATTGATCATCTTGCCCCATGAAGCTTCTTTACACTTGGAATACTGTAGTTGCTATACTATATTTAGCACACATGCCAACACAACTTCAGAGCTTTCTAAGTTAACAATTCCATGTGGATAGATTTGTAAGTGACTGGCACTCCAAGTTACTCTTGCAATTTCCTTGCACAAATAAAAATCAAAACCCAATTTTCTTTTTGCCTAGCTCTATGAACATAACATAATCTTAAAGCTGGGAAAAACAACAGATATTTTGTACTATCTACCAGCTCTTACATACAGAGTGAGCTTTACCTCACAGCAACAGCATGCGTTTTATTTACTCTCTTTTCCTCCCTCCTCCTCCTGAGCTGCAGGCTTATTATTGTAAGTGCAGGTAAACAGAGATTGCTTGATCCTTGTAGGCACCATAAGCAATGGTAATGCCTTTCCTACAGAAACATCAATGCCAATTCTTCTCCATTCCCAACTGAATACATGGTATCACCACGAAAGGCCGATACACAAAACATTTTCCCAAATACGCCAAACATAAAATTAATACAATACACCAGTGTCCTACAGGTCGATCACAATATACTGGATGATTGTGGGATGTCTGAGTTAGTTCCTGGTCTGCCTTTGGACCCTCACCAATGTAGCAAAGGGGGGTGGAGCTCAACAGCTTTGGCTCCCTAAAAAACAACTTTGGTCAATCCATTGGGTAGATCACTGGCAGTTTTTTTATAGTGGGAATAGATTGCAGTCTCTTGGAAGTTGGACAGCCCTGCAATACACAATAGGCTTAAAAGACAAAACAAAGTTCTTGGCTAGATGTCAATATGCTCTTCAAGGAACGAATCTTTTACACATCATTCTACAGGGTTGTGCAAGAAATGCACAAAAAACTAAATCCCCAAATGGGTCTGTTTATGTAGTACTACTACAAACATCTGCTATAGCACTGAGTGAACTCTGCAGAACAATGCTATTGCTACTCTTTTTCTGTAAATGATATAGTTTGGATCCAAAGCGCAATAAAAAACAATTCATGCAAAGTAAAGAAGTTAAGAGAAATAGTACCATATACTGACTTACCCAACTTTCCTTTTAGTTGATGTAAGCAGTTTGATGGACTGAAGAAGGAGGAAAGACAATCGAGACTCAAATATACCAAGGAGTTTTACAATTTCCTCCTTATTGAGGCTAGTGGATGAGTCTTCAGCAGGCACACTTTCCACATTGCTTTTGTTATCCTCAAGTCTCTAAACAGAAAGGACAAAAAAACCACTGTGAGCTGCTTTGGGGAGCATCTTTGGTTTTGAAAAGTAGTATACAGATTTACTCAAACAAACAAACAAAGAGTTAAGTATCAGCACACGTATGTAATTATGTAATTATAGGGAAACTTTTAAAAAGCTGCTGGGGGGTATTTAAAAATACAGACATTAAGTATAACACAACCGTTCAAACACATATCTTTTACTCAATTCTAAACCAGTGTAAATAATCATGTAACATGACAGAACCACAAACATCTAAATAATAATAATAATAATAATAATAATTAGTTTACCTGTTCAAATTCAGCAACAAGTTCCTTTCTAATGAGCTGAAACACAGACTGGGTCTTTATCATTATATCCAAAGCCCCAGACAAAGTCTTTAGTTTTCCAGCACTGCTATTTTGACCTAGAAGTAGATAAGAATGATATTAATATACTAAGTACTTGTCAATTACCAAATTCTTTGTCTAATAATATTTTGAGTTTAAGACAAGTCCAGTGAACCAATTAGCAAATTCTGTTTCATCCCAGGGAACTGCTGTTCATCAGTTATTTTTGAAAAAAAAGTTTGGATAATATTTATTCAGAATAGAGCAACTGTTCAACTTACTTGCCATCTGAAATTCTGCAAATGCTACTCTTTCCAGCTGTACGCGAAGAAGCTCACATGGCACATCCTTCAGGAGGTGAAAAAACTTCACAGCTTTACTGTAATGAAGATCTACTAGTACTCTATGCTGTTTCCGCTGATGTTCATCACCAACCTTTAACAAAAAAATATTGTTTAAAATTTGTTCAGGTGAATAAAAAGCATAGTTTTATGTATTATGGTAAAGCATATCCCCCCCTTTAACAATGCTTACTACATAACTGCTTAAATATTTACAGAAAATACATGTTTAGCAGGAAGCATATGAAATCAATTTCTCCTTGTGACTATTTTACAAGATTCTTTTTATAAAAATATACGTGCTATTAAATATGTTTAGAAACCTACTGGATGTAGTAACATCTTCCTGCCAGAGTACCACACAATGAGGCTACTGCTGATGTATCAAGGCTAGCATAATTACTGAGAATAAAAGAAGTTTACCAACTACTAGAAAAACCAATAGTGTCATGCAGACATTGATGCGGCCATAAATCAATCATAAATCAACAAGTCAGAAATTCACACTTTAAAAAATGTAACAAACCTATGCTTAAAAAATAAAACAATATGCCCCTCTGTTTACATATGAGATATATACTAACCAATATATATTAAGTGTGCACCATCAGAGACACATTATTGTAGGTTCTCTTTGGACAAATACCTGGTTTCTCAAACAGCTGTGATACATGGAAGCCAGCCTGTGGTGAACTGTAGCTGCCCGGTACTGGCAAAGGGGCTGCCGTGCAGACACTGTGTCAACATCACAATATTTCAAGGATTTCATCATTGACTCGCTAACTTCTTTTTCTATCTAACACACAAAGAAAAAGCTTTCAAAATTTGTAATACCTTGCAATACATGAATTTCTCAAAATAGAGTATTTGGCATTATTTATTTTCATGAATAAGAAAAATTAAGAAATACTGCTCCTACGCCCATAACATTTATACAGGGAAGACAGGTGAACTAATGTCAGTGTACTGGAAGAAGCAAAGATCACCAGTGTAGAAACAATGATTCTTCAACATCAACTTCACTGGACTGATCATGCTGTTCGGATGCCTGATTATCATTTTCGAAAGCAACTACTCCATTCCCAACTTAAGAATGGAAAACAAAATGCCGGTAGACAACAAAAGAAGTTTAAAGATGCTCTCATGGCAAATCTAAAAAAATGCAGTATAAGCACAGATAATTGGGAAACACTGGCCTGTGAGTGCTCCAATTGGAGAATAGCCTTTACCAAAGGCGTCATGGACTTTGAAGAAGCACAAACTCAGGATGAAAGGGAAAAACATGCTAAGAGGAAGGCAAATCTTCGCAGTGATCAACTCCTGCCTGGGAACCTATGTCTCCACTGTGGAAGGACGCGTGGATCCAGAATTGGCCTCTACAGTCACGGACACACTGTTAAGACCAAATTCATGGTAGACAATCTTACTCGGCTACGAGAGATCATCAAAGAATAATTAACATTTGTACAACACTATGCAGGATGCCACAATCTACCATTGATCTGTCATCATAGATACATATGGCTGCTACCAGAGTGTGGGCTTCAGAAAGGACAGGGATGCATGCAATAGTATTTGCTCAAGGTAAGTAAAAAGCCTATATAGCTAAGAAAGAAACCATTCTTGCAGCAATCATCATCATGATCACCTAATTTTTCTATTGATGATTCAAATGCTATGCAGTGGTACCTTGGGTTACATACACTTCAGGTTACAGACTCCGCAAACTGAAAAACAGTACCTCGGGTTCAGAACTTTGCTTCAGGATGAGAACAGAAATCGTGCTCCGGGAGCAGGAGGTCCCATTAGCTAAAGTGGTGCTTCAGGTTAAGAACAGTTTCAGGTTAAGAACAGACCTCCAGAACGAATTAAGTACTTAACCCGAGGTACCACTGTATTCAACATGAATCTGAGTCATTCTTCCTTTTTTCTATTTTAAGTGCTACAGGAATGGTTAGTTCTTAAAACACACACACACACACACACACACACACACACACACACACACAGAGTTACCTGTTCTTGAGCCTTTCTGGATAAGGGAGCATAATCTTGCAGCAGAGTTGCCATAGTAAAGTAGGTGGTAGACAGCTCCCAGTTGACAGAATCCCAAACAGCAGGATGAACTTCCCTTTCACCCAGGGACCTCAAGGCCTTCAGATAGTAGTCAACAGCCTACAGAATTCAATCATTGCATAGTAAAATAAGTTGTTGACAGGCTTGTATTCATTACTAATATTTACGTCAAGGCACATAGTAGGTACTGAATACTTATTGATTCTGAATACAGGGTGTCTGCAATAATTGAAGAGCTTATGACCTATTATTAAACATAATTATCACTCTAGTATTTTAGCCCCTCTGGCAGCGTGTACACTGATAAGTGAACATTTTCACTGCTAATTTAAATATTCTCCATACATTATCCAATGAACTCAATTGCAATCTGAACCTCCTATACTCGTCCCCCCCAATGCTGTACCTTTTATAAAAGTAAAAACAGGCTGAACAACTCTGTGAGAAGTACATGTCCACTAACCATGGTCTCTATTGTTCCCCTCAGTATCAAGGGTTTGATTCTAAACAAGAAAGTTTTGATTAACTTGGTGAGACCATGTCGGTTCAGAATATTTACTTGCCTATTTACACTAGCAGATTACTCAAATAAGTATTAAGTAACATCAGATAAGAGTACCCACAGATGTTTTAGCTGCATCTTTCATGAGGAAGGCTACAGGGCATGCAAAAAAGCACAACCAAAAAAGCTAAGAATGTACGAGCCTTGCTGGATTAGACCCCAAAGTCTCATCTAGTCCAACAATGCATTCTCATGGATGCCTTAGGAAAGCAGGGCATGAACACAATAGCCGCCTCTCATTACAACTGAGCTGCCACTGAGAGTTCCGTAAGATCCTTAACTGACATCACATTATTCTCATGAGTAGACCGATTATACAAGCAGTAACTTGTAGAAATGAGCCAGTGGAAAAGGAATATGAAATGGATCTTCAGAGTGAAGATATTTAAAAGCTTATTTCATCCCTATTCTAGTACAGTGGTACCTCGGGTTACATACGCTTCAGGTTACATACACTTCAGGTTACAGACTCCGCTAACCCAGAAATAGTACTTCAGGTTAAGAACTTTGCTTCAGGATGAGAACAGAAATCGTGCTCCGGCAGCGTGGCAGCAGCAGGAGGCCCCATTAGCTAAAGTGGTGCTTCAGGTTAAGAACAGTTTCAGGTTAAGAACGGACCTCCGGAACAAATTAAGTACTTAACCTGAGGTACCACTGTAAACATTTCTTATATTTTTGGAACTAAACTTACATAGACATATAATCTAAATCCAAGACAGAAATACTCAATAAATATTCATTTCAAAAAGGCAACATAGGATTTCTGTATGTCTAGGCATCCACTAATCACAGTAGAGACCTACTCTTCTATCTAGGAATTGCAATCAGCTTAAGATGATTGGGGTGGTTGTTACCTTATTATAATAAAGAGCCTCTTCATGGGAAAATTCTCTTTTGAAGTCTACTGCAGCAGCACAGTGAGCATGAGCACAAATCCGCATTAATCTTCCCATATTACACAAGAGAAGAGCAGCATTGGTTGCATCATCAATGGATTCAAAGTTTTGAATCCCTTTTTCGAAGCAAGAGAAGCTTTTCTTCCAAAGTTGCTGTTCTGCTGCAGATACAGTTTTGTTCTCTAGAACAGCAGAAAGAGAAAGAGGTACATTTTAAGAAATCAGTAGTATGTGTACTTCCATGGATTAGCTATTTTACTGCCATTCTCAAATTTAAGTACAGTCTTTCTTCTCAAAAATATGGCTTCCAAGATGGCTACCAGCGAGAACTGTATTTTCTTATTTATAGTGGCTCAAAAAGTGCTACATTAAAGGACCTAAATGTAATTTTATAAAACCCGTAAGGACAATTGCCTCCAGAAAGGGAAGATGCCTCCAAAGAGAATATTTCACCAACTACTCCAGCATTAAAAAACATTTAAAAACAAAGTGATTTTAGTTCCCCCCTCACTATAAATAACTAATTATACTCAAATTTAGCAAAATCCTGTTGAAGAAACTAGTGCTCAACAGGGAAATTCTTCCTTTATTAAATTTGTATACTGACCTTTATCCAAAGGTTCACAACATACAAATACAAAATGAGAACACAAAATACATAATAAAACAAAAGCAAACCAATAACCCCACCTCCCACAAACACACCGAAAAGCCTATAGAATGCTTAATCAGCCAAAGGCCTGGTTATAAAGAAACATTTAGCCTATATGATTTTCTATGACAATCTTCCCTATGGTACATATTCTCGTCTACCTTTTCTGCACAATGTACCCGAAAACACTATTGGTCATATTTATAGCATACAGACTGAAAAAAACAAAAACAAAATCTAGGCCTCTAGCTTATATGTCAGCACTAATTTAGAGAGAAAAAATGTTTCAAATCCTTATCTTCAGTTCAATTAATTCCAGGTGTTGGTGCCAAGCAACTGTACAGGCCAGTGCAGATGTAATGCAGCCTGTCCCTTACCTATGATAAATGAATGGCACAGGGTTGCAGGGCCACACACTGCATCTGTTTACCCCACCCCACAGCAAAAAGGTTCAAATTTATTTGTCAGTTTTTAAATAAATTACTATGAGTAACCTAAACATTAGTAATGATTACCACTAATGCAAGTTCTGTATTAAGCTAGATTTGAACACAGCTTGGCATTCAAGGAAAGTGTCAGGAGAGGAGGAGGAGGAGGAGGAGGAGGAGGAGGAGGAGGAGGAGAAGATCAAATCCCCTGTTCCCAATCATTTTGCTGTGGTTTGCAATGGTAATGTTAAGTCTGAACCGGTCCCTTGTGATGGAAGTGGTTCCATCACCACTGCAGGGCTTTTGTTTCAATTAGCCTTAGGATATATATTGCAGTTTCCAAAAACTGAATTTGCTTTGTACTGCACAATAAACCATGATTAGGTGAGCTTCACCATATCTTCCAATTCTAGTCTTCTTTTCAGATAATTAAAGTCCTATATCGAAAAAAAATTAAAACACCAGTAGAAAACTGTGTGTGTGTGTGTGTGTGTGTGTGTGTGTATAAATAGAACGAGATATATATACTTGCCCCCTCTTTCACTCTGTAAAGCAGCAGCTTGGTTCATGTAAAATACTCCAATTTCATTTCGGATGTTACCCATTCTCTTCAGCACTTGTGTATATTGTTCTGGATTCTGCCCTTTTAAATTACTAAAAAGCAAAATTTCATTAGCTGCCTCATAGCATTTGCAGCTAATTGAAAGCTGGCATTCCAAATCTGTAGACAAGTCAGTAGCCCAAGAAAATACTAGAAGAGAAAATTAACACACCACTGTAAATTTTTGCTATATCACTATTTCTAAAGAACCATAAAAGTGTATTCGAAACAATTAACAAAAGCTACTCAAAAGATTATAATCTGTGTATAAAGAACTTTACAGCTTTTAAAAGCTCTGCAAAATGAATGGTTTTGTAATAAAAATACTTTATATTGATTTAATTTTATGAATGCGGAAAAAACCTTTCTGTGGCCATTTTCATTTTGAGTACTGTCTGGAGCATTGCTGCACAAGTGTCTCAAGCATTCATTGCAAAGTGATACTATATGGTTAGAAATAATGAAATTCTCTCTATGCCCTATTCGGGGCGAGTGGGTGTTCAGTTGTGGGGCCACACAGTTAAGCACTCCCCTTGTACAGATGACTGCTACCCACAGAGGCCCTTCTTTACATGCAGAAAATGGGGCATGGTGACAAGGGCAGGACTAGCTCACCTGGCCCCATAACCCCCATTCCTCAAAGGAGTGGAGCAATTGTCTGAACCCTGCAGCTGTGAAGCCAACACCTGTACTCAGTAGTTTAAGCAGGGGACATCCAGAGAGTGAAAACTACCATTCCACAGGGACTTCAGCACTGTCTATATTTGTCTTGTGTAGTCTTATCACCACTGTCTGTATTTAGATGCCATGGTAATTTACAGTTTAGTGAGACCTTTAGCAAAAACTGCTGCCAATGGATGAAACCAACAAGGGTCTCCATCCTCTGCCAAGTGTGATATGTTTTAAAGTTTATGCAAATATTATTTTGGTCCAGGGCATTTGTCATGTCTTTTAAGAAGACAGAGCAAGGGAAGAAGAAAGGATGGGATCAGCAGCATCTTGACCAAGAATGTTGACTCCACCTGCAAATACCTCTCTCCTATTATGAACAGGACCTTCCAAAAACTATGCTACAAATATATACAACCCAACCTACAACTGTGTTGATGCCCCTTATGTTTTTACCTTTACCTTTTGGTTCCACCTGTATCCTTTGGTTTTAAACAAAGCATTATTTTATGTATTGCTTTACAGATTGTTGTGTAGACCACTTTGTGATCCTGTACAGTGAAATGTGGTGTATAAATATCAGGAGTAAATAAAGAACCAATTAGCTGAATACAATGTATTTCAGATACTAAATCATCACCTTGGCAACTGGATTCTCTGTGAAGACTATGTAGTATTTCCTGATCTTCTTTTGTTTGATAGTTATACTCTTCAAGATATGCAGCTCTGTTGTTTGCATTCTGGGCCAGCATTAGTTGGATATCACCACAAAGAGTTAAACTCTGACAAAGAAACAGGAGTACTTCAGAAAGCATGTTGGTGCAGAGGCAGCAATATGTATCTAGTTGGAGGGAAGTAAGAAAGGAAGCCAGTGAACAGGATACCTTTTTGATATGAAGCCACACAAAGAAACTGTGCACATGTACGATCTTTTCTGTGAACCGCCCTGAGACCTCCAGATATAGGATGGTATATAAATTCAATAAATCCTCTTCCTCCTCATCTTTTGGAAGCATTAATGTATGCATGCTTATTTATACAATTTCAAAGTTGTCAACTTAGATTGCCAGTACCAAGCACAGCTGTGTTCTCAAATATTATAATGACAACTGTACATTGGCTAGAACAGGGGTTGTCAACCTGGTCCCTACCACCCACTAGTGGGCGTTTCAGGATTCTAGGTGGGCGGTAGGAGGTTCTACGGCACAAGCTGAATCCTCCTTCCATCGAGTACTGGTGGGGGTTAAGGAAATTTTACCATCAAGAAAGATGCATTAGTGGGCAGTAGGTATAAAAAGTTGACTACCCCAGGGCTAGAGCAACATTACACACCCAGGTTCTGGGGCTATATCACCTCTTCTTTTCAGCTTTTTATTCAATGTGGTAAAATGCATCACATGTTCCTTGCAATCTCTCTAAGGGCACATGAATTCAAAATACCGGAGTGTAGAGGGAATGTACTGGAAGTGTGATTTTAAAGAAGGCTTTAAAACAGTGCTGGGAAATCTCCAGTCTGTAGGCCTTATTAGGTCTGACCATCTGAAACAAACTCTGGCCAGTTTCTAAATACGTCAGCTACAAACCATGGATTATATAGCTGACTTCTGTAACTAACCAGTGTTTAATACACAATATTTTGTCTGTATGTAACAAGTCATGTGTCATGGATGGTGAATCTAAACTCCACCAAAGTTCTTTTCCCAGCTGCAGGAGGAGGAGAGGAGGGAAACATGGAAGTCCATAGCAGCTCCTTCTTGTTCATGAATGTAGAGTGCAGACATAGGCTGAGTATTATAACCAATTGCCATTTTATATCTAGAACCTACAATAAAAATATTCCAACTTACCATGGCACTGTAAAGCTAGTTTTATGTACCGTAATGCTCTCCCATATTTCTGAAGACTCACAGCAGCATCAGAGAGAACATAGTAAGCCTTTGAGGATTTCAAGATCAGCTGAAGCTTCATTTTGTACTGCCAAGATCCAGGGATCATTCCTGACTGACTAGAATGTTTAACTTCCCGAAATGAGCCCACTATAATTAAAAAATAAAGCAATTTATTCTTAGGAATCTTTGAATTAAAATTTAGAATGTGAACTAGTAAAGGTTAATTATAGGAACTTAAATATCTATATCAAAAAGCATTTTTTTTAACCATTCTACTAAATTTGAGAAGAGGGAGTCAGACAAACTTACTTTTGTCTAAAAACAAGGCCATCTGCTTTTCAAGACACTCAGGTCCAACACTTGTTGATTCATCTTCATACTTTAATGGAATGGGAGTGCTGGGATCTGCTGCAGGAAGATCACTTTCCTTCTTGATGCTGCTGTCTACAGATTTTAAGCCCTGTTTTAAACAAAAAGAAAAAGTCTTTTAGTTATTATTTGCACTTTCAAAGGATGTTAGGATACAATGCATTAAAACAATTAGTAAAACAAAACTTACCTCAAGAACATAGTTGAGCACTAGTCTGCACCTTTCTTCAGTGTCGTGGCAAACTGGAAATGCACAACTAGGCTGCACAGAAAAGACAAAAGAAAACAGCTCCATTGAATCAGAAGAATTCAACAGAAATTCCTCTCATCAGAAGCCATTAGAGGAATAATCAATTATTATGTTCTCAATAAAGTTAAATCTTTAAAAAGGGCTACAGATTCAGGCTTTCAATATTCTTATTAGGATATAATAAAGCTAAGCTAATGACAACTGACTGAAAACATTTAAATAAGCACCATACTGCAGCCACATCTATTTTCCAGGACCTACTGCCCTAGTTTGACCCTGGCTATTTTCCTCAAAAACATCACTCAGAAAACCCCAGATCTTCAGAAATAAACTATTAAGAAAAAATTATTCACTTTCCACACATTATTCTATGGAAGACAAATACATATATATGGTGAAAATGTCCTACACCTTCCTCTATGCCTTTTTAGTATTGTGGTGATAGCTGGCATTTGAGGGAAAGCTTTACCTCATACTGATTTCCCTGGCAAAGGTATGCTAATTAACACGATTATGTCTTATTACAAAATTCAATCTCAATTGAGCCAGTTAACACTTACACGTATTTGATGAGTAGATTTGTATTTTTCAGGTACAGACAGTTCTCCAACTGATTTTATTACAGCAACTGCTTTGTTGTCATCAGGAGGATCTGAACTGGTACTATAGGAACCATTTTCATCACTATCAGGCATTTCCTCTTCCTCCTCACTGTAGCTTTCATCAGAATTTCCATTTAAGGGGAACTCACCACCCTCTTCTTTTTTTGGCTCATCAAGCTGGAACAGTTCTGAGAGCATGTAGTTTGCCGAAGCAATAATCTTTATTCAGAAAAGGGGAAAGATCAATTCAAGTGGTTTCTCAAAGTTATAGACACCAACATTTTTATGCCTTTAAAAGTTTTATGCCTTTAAAAGTTAAGGAAAGGTAGATAATGTGAGGAAGAAAAAAATGAAGCCTGAGGGGCTAGGAAAGGAAGAAAAAAATGGAACTATCAGCCTTGTCTGGAGTGTGGGAGGGGAATAAAGAACAGCCAGGCCTTTTGGGGAGAGAAACACCAGTTCCCAGATTCAGTCTTTAGCATCTGCACTTAGGGCTCCCCTGTCGGAGAGTCACTGGCAAGCAATATAGGCAATACTGAATGAGATGGACCTGACTTTTTAAGAAACTGAGTACAAGGCAGAGATTAAGCCACTTTTTTGATGACCCAGTTTTCTGCTCCAACAGAAGGCAAACCACCATGTTTACAAGAAGCCAAATTTCCCTTCTCTCTTGGCCATTCAACTCACCCCTCCCCTAGATCATCACCCATACCCAAATGCACATCCTACTGAACTACCTAAAACGGGAGTGCTTGAGCCCAAGGTTTGCTTCTGATCATTCACATAATGCTAAATGCACATGGTTTGGGATTTCTGCTGAAACTGAATAGAGCAAGAGAGAGGAGTGAATATAATAAATTTTCCAGATGCTTTGCTTAGGGCATATGCAGCCTATACTTGTACATTGGAATAAAATGACTAATGCATAATTCATTTAACTATTCTGATGGGGTTAGTTATGACCTCTCTCTCCATGAAGTGTTTTCCCTTTAGGTGTCACTGGTATTGGGAACATTTGCCTCAGAATACAATTCTTACCTGAGGATGTCTACCCTTGTCCAACAACTTCACACAGTTAAGGAGTAATGTTCTGATAGTACCATAATGCTTCCTGTTTTGGTTTTTCTTCAACATCATATTGCAAGCAACTCTAAGAGAAAGTAAAATGAACAGAAAGCAAACTATAAAGGCCCTCTCATACTGACCGTGCAACATCTACTGAAACAACTGTTATCAATTTTGTATTTATTATTTCCAAATTAGCTAGTTTCATATATGGTGTGTTGTATTAAAAATTATTTCAAAACACATTCCCAGAAAAAATCAATTTTGCCTTAGTTGCGACAAAGGCTACATCATACAATTAAATACTGCATCTGGTTCTGGACATAACTATACAGAAATGATAATATCTGGAGGCTATCATGACCTTACTTGACATTGGTCCAATCAAATACTTTGTTCTTGCACTTCCTACTTCTGCGCTTCCAACTCAAAACCCCTCGAAGGAATGCATTTAAATATATTGAAAGGTTAAGAACTCTTCTGCTTCATCAACATGAACACTACCCTTATATTAAAAATTCTCAAATTTAATAACGCTAAGAGAAACACAAAAACAGAACTTGTAAAAGAATTGTGGAATACAACAGATGAGTAGAAAATTAGGCTTATATATTTTGTACCCCTTCAAGATCAGCTTTACCCTGATATTTGCAGGAGGGTTTTTAAAAAATCACTCTGATCCCAACACTCATCAGCATGGAGGGACACTGAATTGCTCTGGCTGGCCTTACAGTGAAGTTAAGAAACCACTTTCAGCCCCACTTCACTTTTTCTCTCTCAATACAGCTTCATAATAGTTCTCTACCAATATCATGAAGTTCTCTTTAGCATCCCCATAGTGACTTCTGCCACCATCCTGCTACAACGGCAAAGTACGCCAGTACAGAAGCAGAGAAATGCTAGCTTTCTTGACTTCCTGCAGTGGGGCTACAAGCCTAGCACTCTCCCATGTGTTCTACAGATTGCATAGATTTGGGTTGTAATCCTCAAGCTGAACAGTATCATTCAGACCTTTTCCTGTGTTTATAGTACTAACCATACAAAGCAAACTTACTTGTAAAGAAGAATTGCCACTGGCATCGTGAAGGGGTTTTGGTATTTATCTTCTGTCTCTTCACAGAGAGTGGTCAGGTCATACAGCTTTACGATATCACTTCCACTTGCTGAAAGAAAAATATTTTTTCCATAAGTGTATGCTTGAAAAAGTATGGGTCCTACAATAAAATAAGGAAAAACTGGAATTTTTGGTCACACTCCAGTATGATCAAACAAGGAAAGAACAAGACGAGACAGAATGGCTAGAGTGATCTCAGTTTAGACTCCCTAATCCTTGCTCCGCTTCCAAGCCCCTCCCTCCTAGCATCACAAAAGTAGGAATGAAGGAAGCACAAAAAACAAGAGGGAGCAAAATTCTGTTCCTGTCTGTTGGTACATTGTGCATGTAATAAGACGTTGCTCTTTTCCTGAGCTACCAGAGCAGCCCAGGTTGCTGCCCCTAGTCTAACAGAGCATGGGTCTGTGGCAGGAGCACCCTAGAGCACCCCAGGAGCACACAACATGCTGCCACCACATGCTATGGGGAGGGAGGAAGTAAAGAAAGAAGGGAGAGACAGGGCACAATCTACATTGCCAGATGCCCAGCAGAGACCCTCAGGAAAGAGGCAAAAATACTGGCACCATATATTGTGCAATTGTCTATGAACCTAGGAATCTTCCCTACCCTAAATCATGGTAATTCTGCAAGTTACCTTTAAAGAAAAATGGAAAAATGCTCACCTTTAAACAGCCAGTAAGTATGCCCTTCTTTGGTACAGTTAGCTTTCAGAAATGATAAAATATTTTGAGCAATATCTTTTATTACTTTGGTAGAGAAATTTGAGTTTTCCAAGTTGGGTATATCCTCTGTCTTAATCATTTCGTATTTCTAAAATAAACAAAACAACCAATTAGAAGTATTGTTTATGCTACAAGGAAGTAATTGCCTTCCATGCATTCTTAGAATCAGAAAACTGTAGAGTTGGAACATTCCCCTGAGGGTCATCTAATCCAGCCCCCTGCAATGCAGGAATCTGGCCCACAACCTTGTCTGGGTGGGTTTGAACCACCAACCTTCTGGTTAACAGTCATACACACTAACCCAATGCACCTTTCGTATTTTTGTTGTGGTTTAAGAATTTCATTATTAATGTGCCCACTAAAATCTCTTGCCAAGTCTGAATGTGCTTATGAAGTAGTATCAACAAAATATTCCTTTTCAATACACCAATGCCCTAAACCGGTTGTCATCTAAGTGAAAAAAACCTGCTTGAAAACTGTGGCTTAACAATTGTGCAATCATATTTTACTGACCAAGAACAAATACAGTAATCAGAGCAACAGAACTTAAAGCTTACCTGAACAATTCCATTAACATGGAAACACATCACAAGTTCTGGCACATTGCAGATCAAATTGTCCAGCCAATAGTCAATGCCAGTTAGCACATTAATTGGTTTATTGTTATCCCTACAAACAGAAATATATGTAGTGTTATTTCAGTAAAATGAATCAGACTCATTAAAATCTACAAATAGAAACTTTGTTCCCCTTCAGTTAGGTTCAAAATTCATAGAGTATCTGTAATACATTTTAGTCAGTAGGGTACATACAAAGGCTGAGAAAAGCACAAAACACATGGTTTTTAAACAAGAACTGCTTTTTTACTTTCTGGTATTGGCTACAGCACTGTGTTAAAAGGTTGAGACTGTGAATAAAAAAAGTTTATGAGAAGCATTTCTAAGGCAACACTTTAAGAACCAGTAAGTTAGGGAATCACCTGTAGGGAGAAAGAGTAGTCTCCAGGTGAGGTATAGAGGCCAGAAGTGAGAAAAGCATAAGCCACCACAGTCCAATTGTGCGGAAGAAAGAACTGTGATTACATGTTTACACACACACACCCTATGTGGCACACAGCTCTATTTCTCCTTTAAGAACTACAGGTGTGACAGCTGATGTCCTGGACTGGTGTCTTGCCTCAGTAATGAACTGGATGAGAGCCAATAAACTGAGGTTTAATCCAAATAAGGTAGAGGCACTGTTACTGGGTGGTTCCCTAGACTGGATAGATGGGAGACTGCCTGTTCTTGATGGGGTTATGCTCCTTCTTAAGGAGCAGATACATAGCTTGGGAGTGCTCCTGGATCCATTGCTGTCACTTGGGGCCCAGGTGGCCTTGGCACAGAGTGCCTTCTGTCAGCTTTGGCTGGTGGCCCAGCTACACCCCTATCTGGACAGGGATAGCCTAACTTTTGTTGCCTATGCTCTGGTAACCTCTAGGTTACATTATTTGCAATGTGTTCTATATGGAGCTGCCTCTGAAGATGGTTTGGAAACTTCAGCTGGTGCAGAATTGGGCAGTCAGGGCAAGATGGTTTGAGCATATTAACACCATTCCTGGCCTGACTGCACTGGCTGCCCATCAGTTTCCGGGCCCAATTCAAAGTGCTGGACTGCCTCATATGAACTGACTCGGACCCTGCAATCATCATCTGAAGCCCTTCTTCATGTGCCTGCTCCATGACAGATCTCGAGGTTGATAATGCAAGAACAGGCCTTTTCTGTGGGGGCTCCTCGTCTGTGGAATGCTCTCTCCATAGAGGCTTGCCTGGTGCCATCATTACATGTCTTTAGGAGCCAGGCAAAAACATTCCTCTTTACCCAGGCCTTTGGCCATTAAATAATCTATGGCCTGTTAAATCTGGAGTAATGCTATTATGAGTATTTTTTAAATTATACTGTGTATTATTATGTCATGTATTATGTCTTTATTTTGAAGATGTGTAAATTATGTTTTTAATGTTGTACACCAACCTGGGATCTCTGGATAAAGAGTGGTATATAAATTGAATAAATAATAATAATAAATATTTGGGGGAAATACATGGAAAGAATACAAAACAACAGGAGCAGGGAATGTCATCAAAATACAGGAAATAAATCCATCAAGGCTTTTTAAACAGGCAATATTTTTATTTCCACCCTAGCCTCTCTCAAAATCTCAAGGCAGATTGCAAATGTGAGATTAATTAAAATATTGTATTTCCAGGTAAGCGTGCACAGGACTGTGGCCTTATAAAGTCTTTATAACACTTTACAGATGACGGTTTGTTTAAAGGTTTCAAAATAACTCTGATAACTTTTCAAAGTAGTAAAGAAGTCAAATCAAGATTAAATGTACGGGGCTATAGCCATACTCAAAGTAGTCCCACTGAAATCAATGGGTCTACTCTGAGTATGGCCACTCTGAGTAGACTCTGGCCCTCAAGTTAGTGGGAACTCAGAATCTTTATCAGACAACATAACGATTGCCAGAGACAGAATGCTGGTGATAGGTACCCCATAGTATAAACAGTGTCCCAGCTCGCAAAACCACGATTAACCATCATGCTAGACACACAGAGTGAACCAAACAGCAAAATTAGTCTGCTTTATAAAATATGTTGCACTGATTTTAAGTGATTAGTAATTCACCTGAGACGCAAGCTCACAGCTGGGTATCTTCCTCCTCCAAATATAGGCATATTTGATCCAACCAACATGTGAATATCTTCAAATGTCCACAAGATGTTCCGAACAAAGTCATTTTTAAGACCCTTTAAATGTGCAGAGGAAATAGTGAAGCATTTGAAACCATTCTCTTTACACAAAGAAAAATACAATACAGCCTGCATAAATGCAATAAAGCAAATTTCAAGGAAAGAAAATTAAGTACAGCGCATAATGACTATGCTGGTCATTCACAATAAAGGTCAAGATCACAGATGTCACAAAACAACTGGTACAAGTGAAATTTCTCTCTCAGCTACCCTATAGATCAAACTGAGTAAGGGGATTGTACTTTTTAGATCAGATGCCACATAAAACCATACCTGACTGTTTCCCCCGTCACTGAACAAAGTAGATAGGTTTTGTTCTTTGGGGACTGAGGACACATCCCCCACTACATATGAGGGTTCATGAGGCACACTTCCCTGTGAAAAGCACAAGGATATAAGTGATTCTACTGCTGAGAGTAAGTAAGCTTGGTTTAAGTAACGTATGTAGCAGATGATCAAACTGTCAAAGTCTTGTTCACTGTGCAACCACCCTGCACTGGGGCAAATTATTGAGGTGAATTGGAGTGATTTTACCCCTCCCCAAGTCAGACCACCACTTACAGATCAGATCAGGGCCCCCACAAAACCACTCAGTATTTCTGTTTTTTATATTTCTATGCCTTCCTATTTCTCTATGATTCTCTCCTCTAGGACAATGAATTTTGCAAGAAAATGCTGCCTGTAGAGCACTGAAGATTTCTGAATTTTTTATTTTTTATTTGTTAAAGATGAGAAGTGGTTGATTTTTTTAAAAAAAGATTAAAGTTTCATTTAACTTTTTTTTTTTAAATCATATGCTACTCTGCTTGAGGGGGGAAATCCTCCATAGCTATTCAACAGACAGCATAGGGACAGATTGATCCTGTAATACATTTTGGAGGATGTGTCCTCCCAACACAAACAAGTACTGGAAAGACTTCTGGCTAGTTTGAAGATGCAAAGTTTTCTAAAGAGTACACACAACACTTAGCCAGCTTTCAATTATTTAAAGATAAGAAACAAACAAACAACTGCTCCCCCCCCCCCCCAAAAACCACATGAAACTAATATGGATCTTACACCTTTAGCGGGCCTGATAAAGGCATTTCCCTAATAAGAGTTATGGAGGAATTTCTTTTATCTCTCCCACAGAAGCTCCCAGACCTGCAATCTGGCAAGCTTAATCCATTCTGAAGACGTTCCTGTGCCTGCAAATTAGATTTGCTTCTGGCAAAAGGAAAAAGTTGTATAAAACCCTCATATAGCTTTGGTAATAGTATTACTCAACATCTAGTTTGAGCCAGTTCTGCCAAACAAACAAACAAACAAACAAGCAACAAATGTAAACTCCAACTGCACCACAACAGAAAGCAGAGTCCATCTTTCTCAAATCTTCTCTCACAACTTTTTTCTATGTGAGAAAACTGATCAACAAGCTTTGTCATCTGTGGTGAAACGCATTCGAACCAAACCATAAGCAGTGCAATCCAAAGCATGCTAACTGAGAAGTATGTCACAGTGACTTCAACAGGACTTTCCCACAACTATGTGTGCATTCAGGACTAGCATCAGGTTTTGTTGTGTTCCCTCTCCCCATGGACAGAGGCAGGCAGCTGCAACTGTTGCTTGCCGCCAAACAGCCACCAAAGTGGACCGTGAAAATGTCTCCTGCAAGGAGCAACCATTACCATCAACAGAGGAAGATAGTAGGAAATCACTAGCTTACTTTGGCAAACAGGTAACCAGCAATAGTGACTAGCAGCAGCCATCCATGCTCCCTCTCAAGTGATAGCTGCTTCTGCTTCTAACAGCCACCATGACTCATTGAGTGGCAGATGAACTAACAGCAGCAGCAGCAGCAGCAGCAGCTACTACTGTTTACCCTCTACTGCTCAGGAAGATGTGCAGGGGGAAGAAATGGAGGAGTCACTGCCACCACCATGGGCAATACACACATTGATGGGAGCAGAGGACTGAAGCTAGGCCCAAACACAATCACCACAAAGGCAGGAACAGGCAGCAGTGGCAGCTAAGACAGTAGAGTCACGGGCTCGCAATAAAGCCTCTCCATAGGTGCACAGCAATGCTGAACCCTGGTGAACTGTATATGCAAGATTGCACTCTAAATATTCGCTCTCAGTTTCGTACCACCTGACCCCTTCTGAATAGTAACTGTTTATGTAAAGTAAACTAAGATTTCATGGGAAACTATTTTACAGTATTTGGACTGGGCACTGCAAAATAATTGTTTACTCTTCCTTTTAGTATATTGCCACCATCTTTACAAGCATGCCTATGAAGCATCAAGACTGCTTTTCTAAGTAAGGCACCTGCCAAATTAACCTGATTAGAAGCACTTGCATCTTCAGAAAGTGAGGAAGGCATTTCAAAAGGGGCTGGCCAAGAAACCCGTCCTGCTTCGGCAGTTTGATCTTCAGTTGTTTCTTCCTGATGTTGCTCTTCAGGAGGAACAGGCTGAGCAGCTCCATCACCATTGATGCTAACAAAACAGACATTACAATTTTAGTCAGAAACTTCTCAACCCGTACCATTTAACATTGAGTATTTGTTTATTGTTACTATTAATATGATATCAAAATCAAACACATCTGGGACTCTTTTCGCATCTTATTATTTGCTATCATCTATTTTGATTTCCAGAAGCAGATAATAGCAACATTGGGGCTTTTGGCCACCCAACGTGTCTGTCAGTACAGTATTTGTTCCCCCCCCCCCATGTAGTATTTTCTTAAATTTAAATTTTACAAAAAAGAAAATAAAAGAAAACAACTGCAGTATAGTACAGATGAAGATCACAGCAACATAATGCAATGATTCATGATACAGGTAAGCCCAAATATAGTAGTATATCTTTTCTGTGCAAACAATTCTGAAAAAAGCTAAGAGATGTCAAATATTGAGAGTTCCTTATTTGATTTCTTTTATGTGTTATTAAAATAATGGCCAACACTAAACATCCACTAAACAACCTTTCCTTATTTATCCTTGACATTTCCTGACCTGACCCTCCTTTTTTTATTTCCCGTTTTAACAGATTTAATTGTTGTGCTGCTTTTCTGCACATTTTACTTGTGACGTTCATTTTAATGTTGTGATAAAATTGTTTTATCTTGTGTTTAAATTATGTGCATACCTTTTTTTATAATTGATTTTATTCTGTAAACTGCATGGAAGCCACCTTGGTAATTAAGCAGTATATAAATTAACCACCAACAACAATATGGACTTTGCTCTTTTCATAGCTGTCACACATGGTTCAATCTTTTTACTGAGCTTTCTACCACAACTGCTGCTAGCTCAGACGCCTTCAGGGTATATGTGAATTGGGGGCGGAGGTTACCCAAATATATATCACTTTACACTCACTGACAATGAACACATTTTCCTCTTGATGCCTATTTATATCCTTTGGAGCTCCTTACAATCCCCTTTTGGTCTTTACCATCCTGAATAATGTGGCATCAGCAGCAAACTTGGCCATCTCACTGCTCAGCCCTAACTCAAGATCATTTAATTCCCTTAGCTCTTATAGTTGGCCCTTAGGGGGAAAATGGAATTAAAAATAAATCATGTTCAAAACACCACATTTTAAAGCCCCCCATTTTTTACCATGCAGTTTCAAACAGCTGCACACTCATGGGTGTTTTAAGCTCTCCCTTTTGCAGCAGGCCCTTGCACTTCTCCAATATTCTTTTAAAAGTTTATATTCTGCTGCCTCCCCCCCCAAAAAAGAAATCCACAGCAGCCTACAACCATAAAATATACATTGTGAAAGACAAAAATGAAGCCCCCCCCCCCCTTGAGGATGGGGAATGCTGTCTGGTGGCAAACCGCGAGGAATGAGTCAAGAAGATCACTTTGCACTTGCTTTTGTCTGCATTTCAGCTAATGTTCAAGAACAATGAACTGGTTGCTAAATTCCAAAGGGCCAGCCATATTAGTCTTCTGTAGAAAAAAAACTTGTGGCACAAGTTTTGAAAAACTTATTTTTACTTCAGGCGTAGACGCATACCAGGAAAAACACAAAGCGGATCAATTAATTTTGAAAAAACAGAACAGAGTTTATGGGGGAAAATTACAAAAGATACCTGTAGTATAAAAATTTGGAAAGTATAGCTTTCTGGTACCAGTGTTCTTTGCTCTTCTTCTTTCGTTGCCACTTCTGATCTATTAATCTCTGGTAGAATTCCTTTAACCATGTCCAATCTCCAGTCTAAGTAATATAAATAAAAAAGAATACAATTAATATTGTAAAGTGTTTTAGTTACCTGACTAAAGATATTCAATGAACAGGATATTGTATAAAATAAAGCATTTCATATCTATTTTAAAGAGTTACATTTTTACAACTTCAACATCTAAGTTCTTAAATAATTGTTTTAGTGTATATTTCAAAGAACATGATACTTGCATTTCATTTTAAGAAACAGTACTAAATGTAAAACAAAGTGGCTCTATGAAGATCAAGCACTGATGGACATTTTCTGGGTCATAATCCAAGATGTATCAAACTCTCTAGCATAGCTATTGTATTGCTAAGCAGATAGCTACACATCCATAATTCCTATGTCATTGAGGGAAAAGGCAACATTAAACAAGAAATGGAAACACTATATGGCCAAAGAAATAACTACGACGAAGTTTATCACCTGTGATGATCTCATAAAGAGCTCTTGAATATCTAGATCATCTAGTAAGAGAGTTCTCCCAATCCGGTGTACTGCCATACTGACATGAGATTTGCTGTATGGTATCTTAAGAAGCTTTTTAATATTCTGCAGAGTAAAAGATAGACAAACTTTTCTGTTCATTTTCAAACATTTAAGTATATTTTCTACATGGGTCAAAATGGACAGTAATACATTTAATAAAAGCATCAACTTTAGACCACAATTATCGAATCATATACAGTGGTACCTTAGTACTCGAACGGCTTGGCTCCCAAACATTGCAAACCCGGAAGTAAGTGTTTCGGTTTTGCAAACTTTTTTGGGAAACTGAACCTCCGACGTGGCTTCTGCTTGAGCACAGGAAGCTACTGCAGCCAATCGGAAGCCGTGCCTTGGTTTTTGAATGGTTTCGGGAGTCGAACGGACTCCCAGAGTGGATTAAGTTCGAGAACCAAGGTACCACTGTATCTCTGGGTGGTTCAATGTGTGGCTGAAGGGCCATGTGCCTTTTTGGCGGCCCTCAAGGTTTTTCTTGGCAGCCCTCAGCAACATTTCTCTTTCTCTCTCTCTCTCTCTCTCTCTCTCTCTCACACACACACACACACACAGCCTGGGGGGTGGGGTGTCAAATCTGCCCTTGCAACACGCTCTTCCATGCACAACAAGGTAGTGTGTTGCCTGCAGGTTCTATGTCAAAGTACTCTTGCAGCCCACCTGGTATGAAAAATTGGGCTGCTCTGCTATATGTCAATCAAACTGGCAATACAGCAATCAATTGGCAAACCAGAATCAGACAGTAGAAGACCTCCAATGTCCGATGAGTGGACTTCTGCTCATGCAACAGAACTTACTTTTCTCTGTCCCACCCGTCCTATCCAAATATACTCCAATTAGCTATGGTTTGACAGGATGTCTGAGTTGACAGATGACAGTTATGTGTTCTTGCTGTACCTAGAGACTGGAGTGCTGATCAAATTAAAAATGAAGCAAAAAAGCAGCCATGAAACATAGCTTGTCTGAGTATGAGAAAGGTCAAATCATGGTTTGGGGTGAGGTAATGTCAGAGTTGAAAAAGTGATGCATCAACTTTTGATGGGTGGGGAAAGGAGAGTTTCTAATCCTCCTGTTTGTAATCTTCTAACCCTCACGTGGTAAAAGGGAATTTCTTATGTGAAGCGGCAGTCATGGATACTCAGTAAAGTTACAGCCTCTCTTACTTGTGTAATATAGATATCTGCACTGGCACAACAGCAACTGGATACTTTCAACTCTTATTTGATCTTTCAGTGGTACCTTTACAAGAGTCAGTAATACTAAAAGTAGGATTTAATTAATATTTTAGCCACTAACGGTACCATTATAATGTGTAAATATGTGAAAAAATTCAAGGAGCCTGTGACAGCTCCATGAGGGAGAGTTCGAATTTCAGAAATGATGACACGAACTGCTTAAAACAATTATTACTATATGATGCCCATCCCTGCTCTTCAGCAGTTTATAAAAACTTTAATTGTGCAAAGAGTTTATTCTTAATTTATACTTCGAAGTGGATCAGAATTTCAGCTGCTCTGCTTTGTAGCTCCCTGTCCAGAAGTGTACATGCACATACCAGAAGTGTTGAAAGTGATTCGAGAAAATGCAGACAGAAGTAGGAATCACAAACATCACCAACACGTACACTTCTATTTACAGAAGCTCTGCTTGATGCAAGCCCCTTGAATGAACAGAATGGCACTTTTGTATCCAACCCATTGTATAATAGATGACACTTACGCATTCTTAAATTAGATGACATGCACTACGCCACTATTCTTCTAAAAAGCAATATAAAATCTCAATACTGACAGAAGTACACCTTTCATGCTGTCAACACATTGTGAGCTTGCTGATACATGATACACTAATGCAGGTAAAATTGTTGAATAAAAGTAAAGCATTTAATTATCAAAATCACAACCCAGTTCATTATGGCTATTCATCAAAAGGCTCTCTTTTCCAAAGGTAAGAGCTTTAAAAAACTTAATTTCATTAGTAACAACTTTGAGTTAAGTCTTTATTTGCAATGTATACATACCTCAGAATCAGATACAACATCCACATCATTTCCAATTGAGTCAATAAAATCATACGCCATGCCAAAGCTATTTTTAAAAATAAAAAAGTGTAAAGTGTAACATTAAAAGTAACTAGAATTGCATTCTATTGAAGCAGAATTGTATTAGTTAAAGTACTGTATAAATAAATAAATAAATATATTTATAGGTACATGTCAAATCATCATTACAAATCTATTACATAGCAAGATTTTTCTCTCTCTTAGTGTTGGATCCAGATATCCTTGAGTGGAACTCAACTCATGAAAGGGTAAAATGATATTTTTGCCAAAATCACTTGGGTCAGAGGACCTGAGGACTTTCTGGAACAATGTGTGATGCCACAGGAAGCAGTAAAAATAGCTTCTCCATAATTCTGTAAGCAAAAGCATCTGCTGTATTCACAGACTCTTTCGTAAATGAAAAGAAAAGCTCCCCTTGCCAAATAGTTGATAGGAAATAGGATACACAAATACTACCTAACTAGCTTCATTTTTTTTAAAAAAAAGAAAATTAAAATGTTTGATATTTTTGTAACCTTTTGATTTTATGAAAGTATGTATGTTATTTTTTTTAATAGTTAAGTACTCTGACTAACTTGTCACATTTCTTTAAGTAGTATTTCATTATTTGCTTTTAATCAAACTTGGGCAACTTTTCTATAGGTTGAGTGGGGATAAATAATATTTCCAATATTTACCTTGAAAATGGCTTGCCCTTCTTGCTATTACCAAGAATAGTTGCCCCTGCTGGTCCCAGTTTGGCACTTTCGCGTAACCAATTCGCTGGCGGAAGTTTCAGATCAGTCTTCTCTTGAAGGCGGGCAAATGCTGCTTGTGGTGGAGCAGATGAATACTTTACCACAGCACTGCTCTTCACTTCATTGCCCCCAAGAAACAGCACAGAACCCTAGTTTGCACAAACAATAAATAGTTTGGTTAGAATAAGGAGATCAGAGTACAATTACAGGTATTATAACATCCTGCTTGTATTATATTTTCCCATTCAATAAAAAGTCCTGCACGCCCAAACTCTGCCCAGACAATCTGCCAACTATATTTATAATGGCTTGCTTTTTAAAGTTTAGATCAGGGGTCAGCAAACTTTTTCAGCAGGGGGCTGGTCCAATGTCCCTCAGACCTTAAGGGGGGCCGGCCTATATTTTGGGGTGGGGAATGAACATATTCCTATGCCCCACAAATAACCCAGAGATGCATTTTAAATAAAAGCACACATTCTACTCATGTAAAAACACGCTGATTCCTGGACCGTCTGCAGGCTGTATTTAGAAGGTGATTGGGTGATCTTGCCCCCAGGCCTTGGTTTGCCTACCCATGGTTTAGATGCAGCTTTGTATGAATGTATCATGTTTTCCTACAAGTACATTTGAGAAATGGTGCACACCAAATTTTCTCATGATCTCCTTTCTTGTGTACTCTGTACCTAAAGAGGCAATAATTTATAGTATGTGGGTGGAACAAGAGTGACCCACTGCAGCCATTGAAAGTCTATGTGAAACCCACACAAATCACTCTCACTCCAAGATTCAGAGAAAATCCATCCCCTGTAGGAATGTATGGTGAGTGCTGAACTAAGGCAATGTCACCCCAACACATAATAATTTAGTGTCTCCATTTCACAGCGCTTGCTTCTTTCATAAAAAGATCCCCCACAAAATACAAAGTAGAAAGGTTCTCATTACACCAGTAATGAAGAGAGCGGTTGTTATTTGTGCAACCTCAGAAAGATTTCATGCATTCACCACTGTACAGTGGTGAAGAGATGTTACGTAGGTATTCCAATCGTATTGCTCAGCTATGTGATGCAAGTCACAACCTTCAATAAAGAAGCTAACCCATGAGCCTAACTCCTTGGCAAGGCTGCCCTGCACCTCCAGCTGCTATGGGCCTTTATGGCACCAAATTTCCCTAAGGAAGTAAGACCTTTCAGGGGTGGGGAGAGGGCAAACATGGCAAAACCGTCTAGGGCTCCCCAACATGAGGTGCCCCACATAGTGCATAGCTGTCAACTTTCAGATTTGAAAATAAGGGATCAGCAGCCTCACCTGTCCCGGGGACAGTCTCCGGGATATCTAACAATCTGGGATAGCAATGGGAAACGGCACTGGAATAAGGGAATTTCCCAGAAAAAAAGGGAAGGTTGACAGCTATGACATAGTGCTATGGCCACTATGCCGTGTGTCTACTCACCACAGTGCAAGATTACAATGAGCAAAGCAGGGACAACCACCAAGATGCACCTAAAACCATTTCAGGAATGCCATTTAGTACACTCACGGGGCTACAGAATAAAAACAGCTCCGTCTTTAAAAGAAACAGTTTTGTTACACAATCACTGTGTATTGTTTTGACCTTTCAGCATTGGACCTTTCGCAGCATCCCCCTTGCTACTCTTACCCACTTACCAGCTGCCAGAAGTGAACATAAAAACAGTACAAGGGGAACCATAAAAGGAAGGGGGGGGGCACGACAGGGGTGGCAGGGAGAGACGACATTAGAAATTCGTCACTTCGCTTATTTGGAGGCACAGCTGAACGTGAACTCTGACTTCAACTCTCTCTCTCTCCCAGGAGGGGCCCAACCTTGAACTCGAAGCGTGTGAGGAGAAACGGGCGCTCATTCACGCCTTGCCCCCGCTCCTTTCCTTTAAGACAGCGACGGGGGGGGTGAGGGTCCGACACGCGGGTTCCACGTTAATTTGGCAACGTGGGTAAGTGACTATGGCGGGGAGACACCGAAAGCACAGAGGCCAGGGAGGGTGCGCTGTGTGGGAGCGCGCGCGCGTAAAGGTCAACAGCCGCCTACGCGGAGTGAGGGTACCTGATTCGGCTCTTCTCGCTCCCCCTTCAGCGACGCCGGGCCAGGCGCGGGTGCCCCCGGGTCGCTTTTCCTTGCTAGGCCCGACTCGGCCCCTGCTCCCCGGGGGTCCCCCATTCGCTTCGCTCCTCCGGCAGCGGCGACCGCGGTGACAATCGGAAGTTCACTGGCTTCCCTGAGAGGAGATTCCGGCGACCTAGGAAAAAAACCGGAAAGAGCTCGACGCTACCACGCACACCTAGGCTCCGCCCCCTCCCTTTCGTCGCTGCGCTAACTTCGTTTCCTTGCTCGCGTGAAAGACAGGAGAACTCTCGCGAGATCTCTTAGGGAGCGGTTCGACTCTCAGTTTGGTTCGGACAGAGAGGATTGGTTAAAACGTGGAGGCGGAGCCAAAAGCTGAATTGTAGTAGGCTCAAAATTGGAGCCTCGCCAATTGACATTGTTTGCTTCTTAGTAGTTTTTTCCAGAACTCAAACCCAAGACACTCCTATGAATCCTGGGAAATGTAGATTTAGAGGGGAAACTGTAAAGGCCACTATGGGCTGAGCAGCAGTGAGGTTGATTCCACCTGTGCCTTCTGTCCACAGAGCTTGTGTGTGTTCAAATTTTAAGTGGAAATAATTAATGCCAGCTCTCTATATCATTTCTCGTTAGGGGGTTCTTCTGTGAAATGGGGCGAATGAAAGAAGTGCCCCCTTGTGCTGAGACAGTGCATGGTGGATTCTCAACCACTCACCCCCAAACATGTAATATCCCAGGCCACTCCAAACAGTGGTTAGTTAGGAGTATCAGAAGGGCAGAGTACCATTGGTCTACCCATCTTTGTACTGTCCGCACACCCTCTCCAGGGTTTACAGTCTCCGAACGCTGCAAAACAGGTGCTCTACCACAGGTCCTTCCCTTACAAATGAAGTGAGGGTCCAATCGTTAAGCTTTTGAGTAAAGGGCTGGGCTAGCTGCACTTCTCTGTGGTTTCAATGAGCTCTAAACATGAATATTTTGCATGCAGAGCAGGGTTGCATGCGTGAAAACTTTCACAGCAGTTGGGTCTACTCCCCAGACCATCTGTCAACAAACTGCAATTCATATGCGTGCGGTTAGCCCCCGTGGTTCTTTGCATTCAGCTGTGTAAAGAGATGCTTAAAGATGTGGCTAATGCATTGAATGCGAGGTTCGCCCGCTCCCCTATTAAGATGAATGAAGGAGACCCTTCCCCCGGGCTCTCACCCACCCCTCCGCTTCTAAATCCACCCGCGTCGGTGTGGCAATAAATTATAAATCTGCTGCCGCGTGTTTCAACTTCCCGTGTGCCTAGTCGAAGTCAGTGCTGCCTCTTAAAAGCCGGGAAACTAATAGAGAGAAGAGGCTGGCCTTTCTTGAAACAATAAGGGTTTTCTTCGCCTTTTTCATTCATTGCTGGGCGAGCTACGGAGGGCGCTTCTCCACCCGGTCGGTGGGTGATGGAGGGAGTCCCCGGCACAGAAGACGTGAGCTAGACAGTAGTGACCATGGCAACGAGAGCCGCCTCAGCCCTCCCTTCCGGCTCCCTTGCGGAGCTGAACCCCGCCAGACTACAGCAGGACTCGGGGCGCGCTGGGTCGTGGGGAGGCCATGCCCAAGGGGAGGCGGGCCAACCCCAGCACCGCGCGGGATGGCGCCTGGGTAAGGCGAAGCCCTTAGAGAAGGAGCCTCTGAGCAGCTCTGCTGGTCGGCGGCGGGTGTTTGTGTGGGAAGGGAAGGGAGAGAAAGGCATAGCCCAACGTCTCAGGTTGCAGCCTGTTGCTTATTTCGTCTTAGTGCTAAATTCCACTACGAAACAAGGATGGAGTAGTGCAGCTAAGTACTTAGACCTTCACCTATAACGGTCTTGGGGAGCGGGGTGTGTGGTGGTTTTATAAGGCCATGTGTATTACTTAAAGGTGTGAAATTTAAGCACACAACATTTATTTTCAAATAAATACGCCAATCCACGGACTTCTACATTCCTGTTAAGTTAGAGCAAAAGTCATGTGCAGACCCTGATCTAAAAAACCCCCAATGATGCTATGAACTTGTGCAGTTTTGCATTCTGAACTCGCTTAAAATTGTAGCACCAGCTTGGCTGACAGTTTTTTGAACAGCCCTGAGACTTCTGGGTATAGGGCAGTATATAAATTCTTTTTCTCTGATGCTAAACACACTTTCTTGGAAACAAGCATCCTTTTGTTGCAGAAAGGGATACTATAATGTTAAAGTAAAAGTACAGTGGTACCTCGAGTTAAGTACTTAATTCGTTCCAGAGGTCCATTCTTAACCTGAAACTGTTCTTAACCTGAAGCACCACTTTAGCTAATGGGGCCTCCCGCTGCCGCCGCACTGCGGGAGCATGATTTGTGTTCTCATCCTGAAGCAAAGTTCTTAACCTGAAGCACTATTTTTGGGGTAGCAGAGTCTGTAACCTGAAGCGTATGTAACCCGAGGTACCACTGCAATGAAATGAGAATATGTAACCATGTATATAACTGGCTACCTCTGACTGGATGGGGCGCCACCTGCAGCTATGAGTATCGGCTTTGCTGTGCCCCCCTCATACCCACATGCTCATCCAGGGGTTGATGTGGGGCCTGTTTGCCATTATCTTCATCACTCTGCATTCTCTGGATTGTCATTCAGAGCCCTCTGGGCTGTGGGGCCCTAGACTTTGGGGCCCCACAGTCCAGCCTTAGCTTCACCAATATAAGGAACCATTCCTTTAAATAAGGGACAGGTAATAACAGTACAGGATAAATGGAAGTGTGGACAAATCCTGTAAGAAATCAAGTGTTGGCGGTTGCTTTGGATTTGTTGTCATCATGAAAGTCAAGGATTTCTTAGACTGGTTTCTACAGCTGTATTTTCTACAATAATCTTATCAAAGGTGCACCCTTTCCCCTAATAACAACAACACACACAAAGCAATCCCCCCCTTTGGGTGTATTTCCATTATTTCTCTTCCCCCGCTAACACTCAGGTTTACTTGTCTAAATATTTGTCTTCTCCAAAATTTTACTGCCCAGTTAGTATGCTGCTCTCCCACCCCCACCCCGTTTGCCGAGAAAACACCTCATTACCTTCGTCACTGCTGGCAGTCATATAACGGGCAGAAGCATAACAGCATCTGAAGTGTGCTATAGTCCATGACGTCTGCCATAATAAATCCATTAGTCTTTAAGGTGCCATAAGAGTCTTTGATTTTTGTTGTTGCTGCAAGTTATTAACATGGCTACCCTTTGGGAAAATATTTTGAAGTTCTAAACTGAAGTGACAGTACAAGGAAGTGTTCACAGCTCTAGTATCGATTCTTCAGTTCATCCTGAAGCGGTTAATAATATGCAGAGCAGGTTTATGACATCACTGTCTGGCTCTCTCCTGAAACATGTGAACACTGCAATAACATTGAAAAACCCTGTTCCTACTTAAGGTCACTCTTCCACTAGAGTGGACCAGAATTGCAGCCCTACCAATTGAATAGGCTTGCTATTTATTATGAAATTTATGTGCGTTCTATTGCTTTCATTCATATATTTAAATTACCTACCCAAGCTTTGAAAATTGGAATTATATTTTATTTTGCATTTGATATTTGGTTTGTTAAGTGAAAGTAGAGTGGGATTCTTGCTTCTTAATGGAGCCTCTAGGTGTTGCTGCAATACAAATAATACAAACGTGCTTCTACTTTTTATATTTTGTTATGTTTTTATGTTTTCTTTATACTTTTGTTTCCTTTTTATGTTTCACAGTTTGCACAGTCTGGAAAGCTGCAAATATTTCCTGAATCTCTTACAGCCTCTATGCAAAAACAGATACTAAATTTAGAAGCTACTAATCAAATCAACAATAGATTGCCACAGATGTACAAAGTTCGGGAGAAGGTCAGTAAACATTCTTGCATTCATGAGTGTCAATTTGATGTATGAATGTTTGTGACTACTTGCTAGACTGATTATTTATTAGGTAAAAAATTAAATTAGCTTCAGTTTTAAAAACTGTAAACGTAACTTTCTACCCATATTATTAATCTTGTAATATTCTGGGCATATGTTGATAGTTATTAAATGTACACTGTAAAGTATTACAGAAGTTTTAACTTACAATTTCACTTTTGACTGCACAAATGTATTTTTGTCCAGTTTATATGCGATAGTATTATACATGTTGATAATAAAATGTAATAAAATGACTTATTTCATATAGGGCCGTCTTAATTTAGTTTTTTATGTCCTTAAGATTTAAGGATGAGGAACCTGTGGCCCTCCAGATATTGTTGGACTAAATTTTTCAACATCCCTGACCTTTGGCCATCTGCTTGGGGCTGATGGGAGTTTGGAAGTCTTAACAACAGCTAGAGCAGACATAGGCAAACTCGGCCCTCCAGATGTTTTGGGACTACAACTCCCATCATCCCTAGCCAACAGGACCAGTGGTCAGGGATGATGGGAGTTGTAGTCCCAAAACATCTGGAGGGCCGAGTTTGCCTATGCCTGCGCTAGAGGGCCACAGGTCTTCCATCCCTGCTCTAAGTAGCTCTTATTCAGTACATTATATAAGCCCATCAGAATCCAGCTTCTAATGTATCATACTGGCATGACAGTCTGGATCTAAAGAAAAAATATATATTAATAAAATCATCTATTAGGTTATAAATGAAAACATCTTGCTTAAATATCTGAATATTTTAGAGATGGTACAGGCAATATTTTTTGTCATGGAAACTGGTCTATATTTTCTCAGGCACAGGTTCATGTGGATAAAAATAGCATCTGAACTGGGCAATCACTGATATGATTTTCATGACCATGATGTTATGTGTACCTCAACTTTCCTGAGCAGTGGAAGTTCTAGGGCACAGTGCTTATGTGAGTTCTGTTTCCTTTGAAAGGAGATCACTGGAGGCTTATGGAGTTTTGTAACATTTGAGTTCATGTACAAATATAGAGGTTAAAAGTAGGTAGAGGCACAGATTAAACATGCAAATAGACAGTCAAATCCACTGCTCCATATAGACCTCCAGAGAGAGGCAACCCTGATGCTGTTAGCAGAGCTAAATCCCGAGAGCTCCATAAGCTATCTATCTCAATGCATGTTCTCCTCTCAGGGTGTATATTATAAGGTGCATTCAATGCTGGATGCAGGTGCCTTTTTGTGGTGCTGTACACCTGTCGTCCCCATGTCATCCTCATTTTGTTGTTGTTGTTGTTAATGATTTCATAAAAACTAAATGGAGAGATGTATCACTTCTTCCAACAAAACAGAAAAGAAAAATAGAGAGAAAGCACTATTGATAAAACAACTTTGTTTGTAGATCTGGAATAGTTAAAAAACACACAATAACAGTCATACTGTACAAACACCAATGAACTTCTTGACCTATGATTGCTTTCCAGTATATCCATTTTGTATGCTTTACACGGATATAAAAATTGTTCAGATTACTGAACAAATATCAAGAATTAGACAGTTAAAGGGTATCTTTCTTATTTAACTGCATATAATTAAAAACATTTACAAATTATTTGAATAATTGCAGCAAATTGCAAGAAACAGATGGTAGACAGGATAAACTATTTTTCAAATATTATTAATTTACTTTTTTTAAAAAAAGCAACCACCTATAATTGCAAACAAATGGACCAGGAAATAATGTCATTTGATGAAGGAAAAAGCACATAAATATGGGCTTCCTTAAATATGAGCTGCACAGATTGCCTTGCATTCTGAATGTATGTATGCATACATGTATACTATTTATTAGCTGATCTTCTGCTTAAACTCTCACCGTGCCTTACAGAATAAAACAATGAAAGCAATAGAATAACATGCAATAAAACATCTACAGATTAGAAGTTGAGGCAGAGAATAATAAAATTCCAGCATAAACATATAACACAATCTTAGACACATCTACTCTGAAGTAAGTCCCATTTATTGCAATATATATTCAATTCAATAGAGCATTTCTTCCTGGAAAGTATTGCAGGAGAAGAGGCTTAAAAGTCCCCAGCAAGTCCTGGGTTTCAACCTGGGGCTTAAAAGAAAACAAAGACGCCTGTCTTCCGTCACTACCTACTATGTTTGAGATGCAGAGAGAGAGAGATTGGTGTATTTAAGACAATTTGGATTATAGATACATATACCCACCTCTGAGAATATTAGGTATATCAAGATTTTGCAGAAGGGTTTGAATCTGAAGAAATTCAGAATTCAGTGAGATTGAGTATGAGGAGTATGAGGAAGAGTCCCTTGATAGAGTGTACAGAGCAGCGGCGTAGCGTGGGTTGTCAGCACCTGGGGCAAGGCAAGTAATTTGCGCCTCCTAACCCGGGGCAAGGCAAGTAATTTGCGCCCCCTAACCCCTAACCTGCCGCCGCTGCCAGCTTCTTCTTGCTGCTGCCTGGTCTGGTCTGGTGTGGTTCTCTCCCGCGCTCAGCGCTGCGCTGGGCGGCCGCTGCACTGTCCCTCCCCCAGATAGTCCCTCGCTCTCTCTCCGCACTGCACGCCTGGCACCCACCCCCTCCACAGTGGGCGGCGACCCAGCGGCTCGGATCGGATTCGCACAGCCAGCACTGCAGTGAGAGAGAGTGAGTGAGCCAGGTAGGGGCAGAGAGCTGCGAGTGCGAGCGCGCCCCCCCCAGATGTTGCGCCCGGTGCGGCCGGCCCCCCTGCACCCCCCACGCTATGCCACTGGTACAGAGGGCTTTCCAATCCCATCACCAAAGCCTGAAAGAGCAAAGGGGCTTCTCTTCTCATGGGTCTGAAGATTCTGGAAGGCTGTTTGGGCGCTACAGCTACAATGGCTACCATATTTACAACTTCCCTCACAACCATTCTATGCCCCAGCCAATCTGCTCAGGACCCAAAGCAGAACCTCAAATGTCAGTGGGTTCATGTGGGAAAAGATGGTTCTTCAGTTATGTGACCAATTTCCCTCTGTCTGTTCATTCTTGTTGTAGATTGTATAATGTAGAGGAAGGGAAATAGATGGATTTCACAACTAACTTTCAGCAGTCCAAGTTTTTAAGCATAAGAATACATGGCTGTACCATTCTATTTTATTAAGCTGGCTAACTCTTTTCTGAATGCACAAGAACGTACATAAGAAATGAGTCTCATTATTTCTGTATGTAATATTAATTTAGGAGGCATGCCTTCTGTGTTTTTCAAACGTATTTTAAGGATGGGGTTAAATATCACTGTTTCCTTCCCAGTAGAGTGATTTAGTGAAGCTATGAGGGTACATCCCAGAGGTTTTGGTTTTACTTCCTACAGTTCAAGCAGCTGCAGACTTTGTAATCAACAGTGGTATCCTTCAAAAGGGCAAAATTAGCAACTTGAAGGGAATTTGTTCAACTGAAGTAAAACTTGAATGGAATATGCTCTTGCTGAACATCAAAGCCAAGTAATGCAACCTTTCACAGGATAGTTCTCTTTGAGAATAAAAAACAGTTTTTTGTTTTTTTGTTTCCAACCTACTACATGTTAAGTTTAATTGGATTCTTTCTTAGTCTGGTGTTTACTGAGCTCACGGTAACAGCAACCATGTTTTAGAAACAGGAATAGAGCAAAAGGCTAAAGATCTGTGTCTGAGGGTGGAGGGGGATTTATATTTCTAAACCATCTGTCATTTTGGCCACTGATTAAAAGAGGCTATTAAGCCATTGGTCTATTATGTTCTGATCTGGCTTTAATTAGTGTGACATCTATTTATTTCTGTTGTTTGTTTGTTTTTTCCACTGTTTAGGAATATTCTGAGAAGTATGTATGATCCTTTTATGATGAACTAAAATAGACATGTCAGAATGAGCAGATTGCCATTAGGTGGTATATGATGTCACAAAAACACAGTGTGAGAGACTTGACTTTACTTGAACAATTTTTGAATAACTGCTGGAGAAGGCTTTTCTCCAGTTTAAAAGAAACTGGAAGCTAACTGTGGGCAACAGCTGACTGTCTAATCTCTCCCTGTGAGGCACCACTCTAGCTGTGAGATTAATTAACTTGCTTAGAGGGAGCACTACAGCATTTCCTTAGTTGTATCACATTGTTCTTACTTTTGTTGCAGTCTTGCAAATGGTTTCAAGTATAGCTGAATTATTTAATCGTTAAGACTGAGTGAATTCACTTACTACATACATAAACTGGGGTCCAAAGGTGGAACTAGTTCCATGTACCCAAGGGGCATTTATACTTGTATTTCCCAAAAAACAAAATAAAACAGCCTGCATAGCAAGCAGTTTTTAAAACTGAGGGGACTTTCAAAAGCCGTTTGTAATATGACATGGGGATCTGTTCAAAGAAAAAGAAAAAGTCAAAAATTCCCCAGGGTGTACCCAAGTCCTTGGGGATGCCTAAAGTAGCTCTTTGAATCCTGGTATTTCCCATAGTACATTTTAAATAAGTCCTTTAGTTATGTGTTAGAGGGCCTAGAAATGTTCGTGGATATAACTGCACTCGGTGGATCTAAAAAAAAAAAGGATCTCTGAAATTTTTGACATCTTCTATCAGTTAATTCTGGTCATCGATTACAGTGGTATTAGGGTAGATATCTAGGCTGGCAGAGCAGATCTTGTCATTTTTTTCGGTTTACCTAGATCCTTCTTTGAAAATTGTAAAACCAGACTCATGGTCTAAAATAGAGAATATGCTGAGAAGTGTTAGGTGGGGCCTGAAAGAAAGGTTTCTCAGTTAAATGTGTTATCTGATCTTTGCTTTCCAATGCATGTTAGAGAACAGAAACTCTTTATTTCTGGAATTCTGTCAATCTGGCAGGCTGAAATAGGGGAAGCCGGCAATATTCAGATAAATAAATTTTTCGTGTGCACAATATTCGCAATTATAACCAAACATTTTTGCAGTTGAAACAATCAAAATATAATGTTGGAATGCTATTGACTTCTTAGAAAATTTTAAGAATTGTTATTAGTAGACTGACCCTACAGCAAAACCAACATCTGCCTTTGCAGTTTTGTTGCCCTCCCAGCAGTAAAGTAAAAAGCAAAATAATATATGAATAAGCAAGAGATAACATGGCAGCACCAGAAGCCATTGCCACAGGGCCCCCCAGAAATTGCCACAGCCCCCCCCCATAAATGTTACTATTGTGCACCAACCATAGCCACATTAGATGGGCGCAGAAGGCACAAGTCACTGCATGGTGATGGTCCACACACCTTCACATGTAAAAACAAAATCCCATACACGAATCATCCAGGAAGAGCCGACAATGCAATGCCCAGTTCAGCTTCCATATGTCAAGATCCGTGTACCTCCAGTGCCACAATCAAGTGAAACCTCATCAGATGCAGCACATACCAGAGGGGTCAGGGCCTCCTGTAGGAAACCCCAACACTTCACTGAAGGAAAACACTTGTTCAGGAAACCTGCAGAATCAGGGGACCTGATGCATCCCAATTAAATTTACCACCTGGCTCTGGACCCTTCACAGTCTTCTCTGGGATCTCAAGAACAGAAATGGGAATGAATAAAGGTGAAAGCTCAAGCTAAACAGTGCAGGAATTCATTGTTAAGATATGCTTAGAATCAAGACCTCGTTAGTACGCCAGTCTTACTACCAGTGTTAGAAACTAGGAGCTAAATGGCACCTTAAACCTAGGTTGTGGGCGCCACAACGGAATGTCTAGGTGCACTTTTTAATAACAAGAATACAAAGCTGAAAGTGAATGAACTGCAGCCAAAAATCTTATGTTCATTTTTCACATAATCTAGTCCTCACAGCAAAAAACATAGTCATGCTTCCCATGCGCGCACCCTTAATATTCTTATGAAGGTCCCACAAAATGCTGCCTTTCTGTAAGGCCAGCTGAGAGGCAGAACCTATCAGCTTGCCTGACGCTGCAGTGATCTTGGAAGTCGAGCCGGCAAGAATTTCTTCTCCAACGCCCCCAGCGCCAGCAGTGGCAGCTGTAATCTGAAATCTTAGGTGCAGTACTGCACCCAGAGCTCAGAAATTGCTCACGCTAATTCAATTCCCAGTTGCAAAATGCGCCTAGAACAATGGGAGTTTCGAATGCTGCTTACAACAAAAACCCTCAGTTGCTGCCTGTAAGCTGTTTGTGGAACAACTGTAAGGGTTTGTTCCTTATCAATCATCTAGACAGGCTGCTGTTCAACACTTGGCTCTCTTATGTATTAATTCCAGTAGCACTGGAGAACTTCCCTGCTGGTCAGTAATCTAGTTGTCAGTCATCTTGCTTGCTTGCTGCCTTGCTCCCATGCCTATGCTGAAAGTCCATGGATTGCAATGGATAGAAGAGCAATAATTGATTTCTCATGCTACAATATTTCCTGCAGACTACAGTTTGAATCCTGTAGCTTTCCAAATACTGATGGCACTAGCTTAATTTGCTACATCCCTTTTGCCAGGTAAAAATCCAGGACCACAGAGGGAAGGAGAGAGTTCTAACCTAATCATAGCAGTCAGTTCTATAGTACAGGACCATAGAACATGGGGAACACATAGGCAACAAGCCTCCTAGGAAAAACCAAGTCTCACACAACACTATCAGTGATTCCACAGAGGCATCAATGCACCAACTCTGTACCAATGTCTGTGTGATGGAAGTGTACATTTTGCAAGGGAGAGGACTACATACATATACTACAAGATACATATATACTACAACAGCAAGCTCACAGTCCAGCCAATCTCAGTGGGAAAGAAATGGAATGAGAATAAGTGGGTTTTGGAAATACATTGCAATGATTTTTTATTACAAGGCGAAACTTACTTTTGGGGGGTCCTGCTAGCAAGAAATAGCAAATAGCTAGAAACAGCCATTTTAAAAGTTATTTTGAAACATAAAAGTGCAAACTAGCTGTGGTCTTTCATCTCATGATAAATTATGGGAGGGGCTGTGAGCTGGATAAATTGTCTCGTTTGTTCTTTTCCTCCCCCAAATTAAGGATTTTGTAGCAGGGTGCTGCACTACTTGGCTATTTGGTTCCCTCTAACTCTGTAGTTCCGAATTAAGACTCTTAAAACTGTTTTGTTCTTTATTTGCATTTTGTTGAGTCTGCAGGAGGCAGTTGGCTTTCACTTCACTAGATCACAGAAAATCTTTAGAGACTAGCTTTCCTGGCTGTCGCTTAATATGAGATGCCAGAAATTGGAAACTAACTGTAATAAAATTTAACATGTGTACTTGTGCTTGCTATATTTGAGACTTAGCCATTTTCAATATATAGTCGGTAATTTGATATAATATATAGCATATAATATATAGCATCTTCTCAGTGGGTGGCACTGAGCTCATAAATCTCAAGTTGATTCAATTACGAGTTTCCTTTTGAAGTCCAGCTTTCATTAGCTGTAGACTCAGCACTAAAAGAAATCTTGGTATTTGTCTAAAAATTTGTGCCTCTATAAATAAAACTGATCTAATTCAAAAGTTTGGGTACTTATGTAAGTGTGTAGATGACTAGGAGAGATTAAATTCTCTTATAAATTTAGTGTATAATGTAATCAATCTGTATTCTTTACTAACAAACTACCAACAAAGAAACACATTACATATAGGCATGTTTACATGAATGTAATATTGGGTTTTGTTGAATATGAAAGCTACAGCAATACTGCACATGCATAACAATTATTATATTTTTCTTGTTTCTATTTTTAGAAACCAGTAAACACATTTCCATTTTCAATCCATGATAATAGACATTGTTTATTGAATGTCGGAGAGTACTTGGATTCTGTAAGTATTGTGTTTTTTGCTTGGGGCAAGGGGCTCTTTCTTTTAAGAGTTGCTGTCTCTTTTCCAAGTGAGCAAATTCATTCTCCCTTTTGTAGTATCCCACTTTCAAATGATAGTAGAATTGATGTAAAAAAGAGTGAAAGGCAGAACTGATGACAAACAGATAAAAATACATAGATAAGACATAGCAATTTAAACAAAACGATTAAAGCAACATAAAATCAATCAGAATAACCTCTGCTGCTCCTTACTAGAAAAATAATTTGTCTAATGCATCAAGATCCTACTTAATTAGAAGCTGGGCTAAAAAGTTTTTAGCTGGTACCTACAACCAGTAGTAGCACCATCTAGCTTTCCAGATATAGGACATTACATAGTTGGGAAGGCCTTTTCATTAGTTGTAGAGGTATGACCATCACTCAAAGATGGTCTGACAAGTAGGCACCCCCAGCAAATCTTAATGGCCAGGTGCAATTTACAGGGAGATGAACCTAGGTCCTAAGTAATTTGGAGCGTTATTAAGTGGCTTCAAAACTTTGGCTCAGTATAAGACAGGCAGCCAATGTAGGTTCTTCAAAATGGGTTTTATAAGAGTACAACTAGACAAATGAGTCAATACTATTGTCACAGAATTCTGTACCAGCTACAGTTCACAAATCATTTTCACAGGCAGCTCCAGGTAGAGCATATTAAGTATTCTGGAAGTTACCCGGTCACTGTGGCTGAGCTATCTGTCCAGGAGTGGCCTTAGAGAGTAGATCAGCCATACACTAGCTTCCACTAACAAAGATGAGACCAAGAACACCCACATATTGTGCACAAGTTCCATCAGAAGGATTGCAGCTCTCGCCATAATAGGCCATCTACCAAATTCCTGGCTTTAAGGACAACCTACCTACACCTGTCTTTTGGGTATTCAGCTTCAGTTTATTGGTCCCATCACTTCCTCCAGAGAGCAGTCTGATGCAATGCTAAAGTGTGATAAATTTTAACGGGTTTGCTTGTTTATTTATGTTTATATCTTGTCTCGTTGCAACATTTAAGACAGATTGCTTGCCCTTAACATAGCTCTTAGAAGTGCACAATAAGTGTCCTTAATCAGAAGAATGGAAATAAATGCTTGCTTTTATGAATTATATAGCTGTCGAGCCTAACCTTGATCAAAATGTCAGACTCAATGGTGTCAGTAAGGGCTACCTCACACATTGCTGTAGAAGCAGGTCAGCATTAAAATGTAGGGTGGAGTTCAATGCTAGGCCTACTTAGAGTAAACTCATCAAAATTAATGAGTATGACTAAGTTTGGTCTATTCATTTCAGTAGGTTTACTCTGCATAGAAATTAGTTGAATTCCACCCACAGTGTATACTTGTGTCTACTTCACACTGAGTGAGGCAACTCTACATCTTTTTTCACTATGGAAAATTAAATTGGCCTTGGTTCCCTGATTCAGTGATGTACACAACTGTGCTTCAAGTTTGTTGACGTGTATTCGCTTCTCCTGTATATCAGATGAGAATGATATCTTTAGAAATTAATTGTTTATCTGCAATTATCAAAATGCGCTCCCAAATATGCTAATAAAACTTTCTGTGATGGTTCTGTAATTAGGGTATATTGTTAGCTACCTTAAACAGTGAGAAAAACCTGAAGTATATGTGTTTTCTTTCATCTCTTTTAGGGACTAGGTCTAAGGAAATTTCAACGCGAGACATGTCAACACCATTCAGAAAGCTACCTTTTTTTGGCCCATGAACCCATTCCAAGCAGTACTGACAAGCATACCATTTATCAGACTTCATTTGTCGAGTATCCAAATACCAAGCGGTCCATTCTGGGGCGATTTCCCAAAAGCCATGCAGATAGGTCCTTTGCTTTAAATTCTTCAGCTGCAAACGATTATCTGTGGTTTTCAAAAGGCCATGCCATTCCTAATATTTCAGCTCCTGTCAGGCCTGAGAGAAGCTCTCTCTCTGAGCCTCAGCAACTTTTACCTGCTGAACATTCAACAGAATAAATTTTCCATGTGAAGACGCTACTAAACCACATTCCAGTGTGGATTTACAATAGGCTTTTAAAGATTAGCAAACACCACCTTTATCATTCTACTTTTCCCCCCCTGGATCTGAAATTATTTTAAGAAGCTAAGTGGCATTAAAGCAACAGGAATTGGATGAGTGGTTGCATTTATACAGCTGGGTGTTGTATTTTTAAAAAAGGATCAGTGTATTTGGAAAAGGGAAACACATTTTATGTTTGCCTTGAATATAAAATAACTTTAGTTTTCGCTCTAAAACATCAAGATTTTTCACCTTGTCTCTCGAGGTTTGAGCTATCTCTACCTCCATCTGGCAATCGGTTTAACAACCTGTGTGAATACATGGGATGTTGCCCATGCCTCTGTCATGTCCCTGCAGGATGAGATGTGTCGGTAAAGATAGCATCTGATCAATCATCTTTAAAGCTGTTTAGAGCTTTGAGGAAAGCGGGAGGCATATCAGTGTAACTCTTGCTATACTCCTTCCCCATTTGCTTACATGCAAAGTTGTAAAGGATACTTTGCGTAGTTGGGAGTTTTCAGATGTTTTAGCTGAGGAGACCTATGAATGAAATGTATATTTTTCTCTATTCAGGATGACAACTCATCCTAAGATTGGCCTGGTGCCACTTATTTTGTGGCAATATTATTTATTCTGGAACACAAGAGCTCTCTCTACATGGATGCCATACTGCAAAATATCATGGCACTGTAACAGTTTATAATATATGTACCACATCTCCATGGTGTCATTTATTTTTTGAAAATATTGGCCTGGCAGTTTCACATTAGCTGGTTCTGCAGCATAGCTGCCAACACCTACTGGGTGTTACTCACCCTCAAGGTTCCATAAATGATTCGTGGGTTGTATATTACTATATGAAAATCATTGCTGTGCATGCAAGCATCCTGGTCACACTCAAAGGACAACAATTTTCTAATACATATAAGGTTAAGGATTTCACACCTTTAGCCAAAAACCCTACCATGGCATGAAACAGAAGCCATAAAATGTCAAAATAGCAAGCAGGTACACAAGCATGACGATTCCATTATGTTACAATATAGAAGCAATGCGGCCGCGAGCTGGTAGCTTGAAAGCAAAACATAATGGGAATGTTGGGACTGTTCCGTGGGAAACAGAGGGACAGTCAATTCACAGTGCAGAGGGCACCGGAATTAGCTCAGAGTGTAATATGAGCTGTACAGGAAGTACAGGAGGAGTTTGTCTCTCGACTGCTGAAGCTTGAAGAGAGCAGTCATGATTTTCGTAACGCTGCAAAGACAGAAATAAAGGAATGTAAATACGTTTCTGTCTATCTCTCTCCCCTGCCCGGGGGGGCAGGAAAGAGGGTGTGTGTTCTTCTCACACTGAGAAGGATCGCCTATCGCGACCTAGCCTGTATCCTGCTGGGGAATGCAGACAGGAAGGTCAACAGGAGATCAAGCCGGGTGCCTGGAGAGTGGCCATTTTCTCCTGATAAAGGCTTGAATCCCAACAGGCATCACATGCATCTCTCTTTATAATCTAAATGCCAGTTGATACATTTTGCCCTTACTTTTTTTTGTAAAGGTGGATCACAATATACTGTAAACAGTACAACATTAGCTTCTTCCCAATCCATATAAAAATTCCCTCCATCGATACACAGTGGAAATGTCATGTCAAGATAAGTTATTGTGGAAGTTTTCCAAAATAATTTAGTACATTTCCTCAGTAGCTACTGAAATAATGATGATGATGATTTTGTTTGTAAAGGGGCCCCCTATCGAGATGCTTGGGGTGCTGTTGCACAACATTTTGAAACAAAAAACAATTAATGACATCATTAAAACAGTGGCAAAGCCAAGAGCGTGGCATCATTAAAAGAAAGTGATTTCTTGTTTCAAGGCAGATAAAAGCAGCCTGTCTATTGCAGAATCAAAATTTCCACAGCATTAGCCAACAATTTCATCCCCAAGCAGATTCCAAAGTAAAGTGCATGCCAATCACATAATATGTGAAGTACCCCATGCTGTTTGGCACACTCAGGAGGGCAATCTTGGTCCTCCTACAGAAGGAAGAAATGCATTCTTGCTACATTTGTAATGTTTATCTGGGGTTTAGAGTTACAAGTGAATAAAGCAAAATTCATGTTTTGCAACAGCAAGAAAAGAGTCTAGCTTTGTTAACTCTATCTACTTCTCCATAATCTAGATTTCTTAAACATTTTCCAATTCTAATATATTTAAAGAGTAATTGTGGGTTCCTGTTTATCATATAAATGTATACATGATGGTAAAGCCTTTTGTACATTTAGTAAACTTGAGTTTTGGTCTTGTGGGATCCAGCAAGTTGAGCATGTTGAATTTACCGAGGAGCAGCAGGAGAACCACCTATATTAGCATGGTGGGAAATGAAATACCCATGTTGATTTCTAAAAGGAGAGCTTAGTGAGTTGGCATTGCACCATCATTGCTGTTGTAATTAGTAATCATACTAATAATGCTGAGTTGATATACAATGATCCCCAAGCATTTTTCTAAGGGAACTCACCAGTGGAATTAGGCTACTGCTCATGACTTACCTGTTGCCCCTCTTGACTCGAGATGTGGCATGCAGAGGTAACTATTTGAAATCAAACTCTATGTCCATCACTTTTTCAACCAACACAAAATATTTCTGCACCCTGATGATGAGGTTGCCCCATAATTTGTGTAACAATATGACCATTCCAATAATCTGAGTTTGTTTTCATATGGAAGCAGAGGGAATGATTTAGTCATAGTTCTGAAAAAGTGGTGTGGGAAATGGAGCTGGGTTCCAGTTTCACAGTCTTCAAGCTGAAATTGTTTAGAACTCAGTCTGTAAGAAAAATGGCAGACAAGATTTCTCTCTGTTTACTACATGGGCTAAGCAACCCTATGCACACATATTGGGGAGTAAATCCACAAACAAAGTGGGACTTCTAAGTGTAGATATGCATTAGATTGCACTGTAATTCTAGGTTTATTTACCTTTGTTTTAATTTGAGCCAGGGCAACATGGGTTCTGTTTTCAGTGCTATAGCTCATCTCTAAAAAGGAAAACGGTTCTAAGCATGTACAGAGCCCCTTTTCCTCATATTGAGTCATAGTAAACTCTCACATATCTGGAATTAGGGGAAAGGCTTAGAAGCCAAATGGTGTAACTTCCAGGCTAGTTTAAATTGGTTTTTTATTTTAAAAAATAATAATCTTAAACCACCAGAGTTTATTCTCTAGATTCTTGAATATCTCACGTATGTAATTTATGTTAAATATGTGTACCATGTCATCAGCACAAGGTCTGTATATAATGTGCTTGCAAAAAAGCTTTTTCTGATGAAAACGTCCAGCCTATTTTCTTAAAGTGCTTTACTATGGGAATAATGTGCTGATCTATTATAAAAACGCAATAACTTCTGAAGCAGTTTTATTTTGCCATTTCCTCCCCTGTAGATTTTTTGCAATATATTTCTAGAAATACTTTATGCACTCTAACACAAAACAATATCTACAGCAGTAATAATAAATTACATGCGGTGGGAATTCAAGCTTGTTCTCGTGTCCAAGGTGATATAGTGGAAATCATTCATAATGAAGAAGAAAGTAATTGTTATGCAGCATTTTTGTATTAAGCATAGCCCCCAAATTATCCTGAGTATACAGCACAATGTTCTTGGGGCTTTGATACAACTAAAGTCTAATAAAATGCATGTGTATATCCCCATATTTGCATAACTGAAATGCCTATAAATTCAAACTTCTTCGATTTTAAAGGGATGCCAAATCTTTGTCCACTCTCTGAATATGTCCTAGACTCATAATTAATCAAAAAACACCCAAATCAATAAGCATGCAAAATCAATCCCCTTCTGATTCCAGTATGCAAATAAACCACACTGATGGATTTCCCCCAGAATCTAACATTGCTGTGTTCCTTTCCTCTCAGCAGTCACTATGCCTTTTAATGTTCATATTTTATGCACCACTGCACAAGCAGTCTAAATCTGAGCTCAACACAACTAGTTTAAAATTGTTTGGTGTTTGCCACTCAGTGCAATCTTACACATGTTTACTCAGAAATAAACTACCTTGAGTTCAAAGGGACTTACTCCCATGTAAGTGTGTATTCTATTGTAACGTTTTATGCACAACTATAAGTAATGAAACAAAGTCTCAGTAATGTGATTGAAAATGAACACTCCTGCCATTACGAGCCCATTTTTATGGCCAGCAGGAGGCCAGCACTGTGCAATCGCCCATGAGGTAATGTGGCCACAATTCTTCTGTGCCATGTTGCTCTCCTTCCAAGACATAGTCAAAGTGGAGTGCGGTTCAAAAAACTAGGAATAACATCGATCATACCGCCCCCCCTTCCCAAAAAAGGCCATCAGAAGAATGCAAGGTAAGCACCTAGATATGCTTCAGTCTCATGGTGCTCCCCTCCCCACCCAAAACTTGAGGAGGTCCCCAGAGTGGGTTATGATGCAGCACAAGAGGTTACAACTAGAATGGGAAATTAGCTCTTCACAAAAAAACAGACCATGCATGCATGGAAGTGCTTTTCATTTGTGCACAGGGCTTTATGGATCCCAGCCAATCAGTTTAACCTTATCCAAATTATTCCTATAACCTCTTTTGAAAGTATTACGGAATGAAAACTTTCTTCACATTCTCTCCCTCATATTACGCAGTGTGACTTGTTTTTAAATAAATGCAACCAGTGAAGTCATTTAGAAAAAAAATCAAGTTCTTTTATCCCAACACTGTTTCCAACATTTGCATGTGAATATGAGCTACCCTGCTGTTTGATTAAACTAGAAGCTTTTTTTAAAGCCTATAAGAATCCAGATTCATGTGCAGTAGAGTCCTTTCCACTTGTATCGCAAAGGTTGTTGGAGGAAAAATGATAATATCCTTGGAAGTACATGACTAATGAGAATATATATAGCACTTCTGAGACAGCTCAAATGTATAATTATTGTGAGGATTTCACAGACACATAAATATAATGATCTTCGGGTAAGTAAATTGCTAGCTACCAATGAAATAAATATGGTCCCTTCAGAATTTGAAATCATTTGGTACTGTAGGTGGTGGGAAATGATTCACCTTAGCTGTTATCTCTGGAACAGTAATGTAGAAATATATCTGCCAAGGCTGGAGCATTTACATTGTTCTTCATATCCTGTGGAGTTTGTCAGAAGATCTCTGGTCCCTGCTGGTTTCTAACCTCTTATTTTGATAAGCCAGAACCCAGCATGAGTCAACAATGGGTTGGAGCAGCTAATATTGTTTACTGTGGTAGGCATCCTGCCCATAATAATTTTCCAAGAAATACTGATGTGTTCAAAGGTCAGGTTGATGTTGAGTGCTAAACATGATTTCATCTTTTTAAGAGTAACATGGTTATAGAAGTCTTGGGGTAAAAGTTAGATTGTTTTTGCCAGCACTGGTCAGGTCATAATAATCTGTGCAGCCTAGATCAAGGAAATCTGATACTTTACACATTGAATAGGAACTGAAGTATTTTGGTATTTTCATCAGCATTTTCTTGGAACATGATTAGGTGTTGGAAAACATTTCTGGTCGTATGCAGTGCTATACCCAGTAGGAAATACATGGTGTAGGGGGGCACTGGCTTCCAGAATCATCACTGGCATTATAAAGTATAGAACCGGTAGAAAGTCCTGATCCAGTTGGCAAAGAAATATAGACAACCTACACGCCATACTTCCTGTAAACATTATTCTCATGACAGCATTACAGTCCCTTCAAATTATAGAAAGGTAGAACAACCACTAGTCAATAAAAAACAAGATAAAACACAGTGGCACCAACAGGCAGCAGGGACAGACTAAAACAACCCAACTGCAGTTTATAAAAGCCTTAAAAAAATTAAGGATAGGTGCTAAGCTAAAAACCATCTCAATGGTTGTCATCCACCTAGCCTCCAAAAGCAGGGGCTCCTAGGAAAGAGCCTTTGATGAAGGGCCTTTTAAGCTAACAGAGAGATAGGTGTGCGTGGGGAAATGATAACGGTTACATTCAGGAAAGGGGTTTGCTGGATCCCAAGGGATTAAAGGTAAAGGTAAAGGGACCCCTGACCGTTAGCTCAGTTGCAGACGACTCTGGGGTTGTGGTGCTCATCTCGCTTTATTGGTCAAGGGAGCCAACGTACAGCTTCCGGGTCACGTGGCCAGCATGACTAAGCCGTTTCTGGCGAACCAGAGCAGCGCACAGAAACGCCGTTACCTTCCCGCCATAGTAGTACCTATTTATCTACTTGCACTTTGATGTGCTTTTGAACTGCTAGGTTGGCAGGAGCAGGGACTGAGCAACGGGAGCTCACCCCATCACAGGGATTCGAACCGCTGACCTTCTGATCGGCAAGCCCTAGGCTCTGGTTTAGACCACAGCGCCACCCGCGTCCCAAGGGATTACCACTGCCTTATCCTGCCCTCCCTTACCTTGCCAAAGTTAGCACCCTCTGACTCTATGGAAAACCACTCTGAAAGCCCTGTGGAAGGATTACAAACCCTCTTCCCTGACGCTTCAACAACATAGCCTGATTCACCTCCACCAACCTTATTCCATACAGACTATTGTTGTGTTCCTTTGCCACTTGTACCTTAGCAGGATGTGTTCTAGCAGACAGTATAAACCCTTTAGTGAAAAGTTAGGTTGCACTATGTATAGAGCTATTTAAACAGAGCAGCAAGTGTGACATCTCCCTTACTTTTTATTGTGGCACTAGCTGATCCTGCTTCAGTGCTTGATAGCTTTATGAACATAATGAAGGTGAGTGGGAGCCTTGCTTTAAGGCATATAGCTTTGATATGGAAAAGAAGCAGAGCACTAATGTCTCTTGCAAAAGTAAGCTATAGAAAATAAAGAGTGTTCAGGCTCCTTTTTATTTAAAAGAAAAGAAAAGAAAAATATATTCACTGTCCTGCTTGAGGAAGGGAACACATAGTGTCCAAAATAAATGTTATTGAAATTGTGGAGTATTGCTATTGTGAGCCTTGCACTTTTTCTTAAGGGCTGCATGAATATGCAGAAAACCAGGTGTCATGGATTATTATTTTTTAAAAGAAATTTGTATAGGTATCAATAGGTGTCTTGTCCAATTCCTGATTCCTCTCCCTGATCCCCAATTCTGCGTTAAGCATTTCTGCACATAATTCTCCTTATTGCTTTTCTAATTTCTATATGTTGCTCATGAGAAAGCTCTAAGCAGTCTGATTTTAAACAAAACTGCATGGGTTGTTGCTTGTGATAGCAGTGGCAAAATTTCAGTTCTGCCTCTGTTAGGCATTGGGAAGTTTAAAATTTGCATACACTTTAATGAATGTATTACTGAAATAAGCAGTAGTACTATTATTATGGGAGAGTTAGCAACCCTTATCAGGATACTTCTCAGCATCCAGCATATCTTTGTTTTACTCCAATTTCCCCCTCAGTTGTGTTATTCTTGCTATTTTCTTTCTTTCGAGATAGCTTCTCCAAGGTTCCATTGATGTGCCTTTCCACCCATTGTTTAAGCTGGGAGAATGCCAGCTGTGTCATTGCATGGTCAGGCTCAGAAGGATTAGATTGTCATAAGTAAATGTTGGTGAATAATGATTTCACTCTTTGCAGCACACAAACTGATGATGAATATTATATCCATTGACAATAATACAAAACTGGCAAATAGCCGCAGCAATGAATGCTCCATAAAGCATATGTTCATGGGACTGATAAGAGAATAAACAATTTAAAAACTGACATGCTTGATTCAAAGATATTTACCATTCACATTGGAGGCTTGTTAAAGCAGCGTTTATTTCAGAGATGGGGAGTGCTGCTTCAGCAATTCAGAAGTGTGAGTTGATGAGCCCACAAAAGCCCTCACTTGTCTACCAAGATGGGAAGAGGGAACGTTCTGGATGGTGTGCTACAGCACTGAACCGAGAACATGAGAAAACAGGCCCTGAGCCACTTACAATCATGGGCAACAATCATACAACATCTAGTTGCAAGCAGCCCTGAGAAATGTTTGTTATAAAGTGGCCTATAAATTAAGTAAGAAGGTAGGTAAATAGTAGTGGCACCTGGTGGTTGACATGTAACCTCATTGAAAGATGAATCCAACAAAATATCATTTAAAAAAGAAAAAGAAAAAAAAAGATGAATCCAACCATTTCAGCAGGATATTCAACTACACATTGAGGAGGCTACACATCCATGTCAGTTATATGTGGCTCTTGCTTGCTGAATTGGCGGGACAATCCAGGTAAGCCTTGGAACAGATGGTGTTGACTGCATTGGATTCCAGTAATGCAGCTTTATGTACTTATCATTGAATTTATTGTGCAGCCACCTTCATTTCCCACAATCCTGAAAACCTGAATAAATTACCGTATTTTTTGCCCTATAAGACGCACTTTTCCCCCTCCAAAAATGAAGGGGAAATTTGTGTGCGTCCTATGGGGCGAATGCAGGCTTTCGCTGAAGCCTGGAGAGCGAGAGGGGTCGGTGCACACCGACCCCTCTCGCTCTCCAGGCTTCAGGAAGCTATCCGCAAGCCTTGGGAGCTCCGCGGGAGTTCCTGTCTGGCTCCCAAGGCTTGCGGATAGCAGCCTGCATCCCGAAGCCTGGGGCGCGCTGCACAGCGCACCCCGGGCTTCGTGCAGATATCGGGCAGCCCCACAAGCTCGGGGGACAGCGGGGAGGCGGAGCGCTGCCATCCCGCTGTTCCCCGACCTGGTTTGGAGGCTGGCGGTGGGGAGAAGCCTGCTTCTCCCCAGCGCCAGCCCCACAAGCTCGGGGGACAGTGGGGAGACGGAGCGCCGCCATCCTGCTGTTTCCCGACTCCCACAAGCTCGGGGGACAGATATCCGCAAGCCTGGGGAGACCAGCGTGACTTCCCGCCGGGCTCCCTAGGCTTGCGGATAGCAGCCTGTTCTGGGGGCTGGGGTCGGGGGAAGCCTGGGGGGAAAATAATTCCCCCCCTTATTTCCCCCCCCCCCAAAAAAAAACTAGGTGCGTCCTATGGGCCGGTGTGTCCTATGGGGCAAAAAATACGGTAAGCTTTAAAATACATGACTGCCAGTAGGAAAAATTAAAAGCAGCATCCCTGCTCTCTATATAATCAAGCAGGATTGTAGCCTTTAAAAAGAATGTTTAGTATAAATAGCAGAATTAGCTGTCACAATTATTTTCAAAACATTTGGTTCTGTCAAGTTTCCTTTAATTCTGTATGACACTTGGCTGTTTGAGTCCCAGCCCAGATTAGATCTCTGTCTCAATATAAATCAAAATTAAAAGAGATACATTGGTGTTGTTGTTTTTTCAAATTTGGTCTTTTTCTTGGTTTTTGATGCAGTTTACACAATGAATAATGAACTCCAGATAAATACACATATCATATTCCTACTGTCACAAAATAATACAAGAAGTATTTTCATTTTATCCAGTGTTCATTCTTACCACATTCTGAAAAAAAGAAAGAGGAATGTTTTGTATAAAACAGAGTAAAAGGAGAGAAAGGATTCCAATAGAGCATCATTGCTAACCCTAAAAGTGAAGCACTGCAGAAAAGACATCAGCTCAAACACCTGCTTTCTTATATGAACATTTTTCATTGGTTGCTAAAGCTGATATTTCCAATAACCCCCATTTGTGGCTCAGCAGAAATTTAGCTTGCCAAGCTCTTAAAGCAATCCACTTAGCAATCAAGGCAGTTCCAGGAATCCAAGCTTTCTAACATTTACTGAGGGCCCTGATATTTGGAAAATAGCCCGACATTAGATATACTGCTGTCAGACCCAAACAATGACCAAAACCAAGTTGATACATCTTGCTACTTCAGTCCATTATGGATTAATTATGCTGCATCCCCAATGCATATGCAACAGATCTGCCTCTGGAGCATCACTGTGCCAGCAACAAAATATAGTAATCCCAGTTTTGGCAAAAGCATCAGGGTAGAATAAGCTCTGAAAACATTCTGTTAAATGGGGAGTCTCACATCACTTGTTGAGTAAGTGCAATCTAGCTCAATAAGATCTTCTATGAAGTAGGATGGTGGTGGCCCAGGCTCCTGGATTTCGATTAAACACAAGCATTCAAAACTAATTGAGGTCTTTAAAGATGTTTGTCAAACTTATTCGTGTGTGTGTGTGTGTGTTTTAAAGAACTGCACTGCTAACATTTTAAAATGCTTCATGAAAGATATTGCCAATAATGTCAACCTGTTCCATTTGGCTGGCCAGTTTTCTACATTTTTTTTGTGTGTATTACCCAGACTCTCAAAATTCAGTAAGTGCTATTTAAAATGAAAAATGGAAAAAATAATAACAACTCTAATTGTTTTAAACCTTGCTCAATCAACCCCATTAAATGACCTCTTGACATTCCACCAAAGGAATTCTCACTATGAAGGAAATATCAGTAACAGGATGGTCATACAACAGAAATCAGGGCCAGATTTAGAAATCCACATGCAGGAAACACGTTGCCATTCAAGATCAGGGAAAAATCTTTCATTGTGCAAAGATATGTAGGCTGTAATCCTAATCCTGCCTCCACCGGCCAGCCTGTGGTGCTGAATGGAGCAGTGAGGTCACCACCCCAGCATCTTCTGCTCACAGCATCTGGGGCAGAAAATGAGGGGCAAAGCAATCGTATTGCTGACTGCTGCACTAGCATGGAGCTAGAGTGGGATGGCTGTGAAACTGGCTTGAGATCCAATGGGTTCCCGGCTACTAATGTCCCAGCCCCCCCCCCCACCTCTGCATCCACTGGCTGTCACTGGTGGGGATCCCACCAGTGGCCTGTGCACCTGCATGCTTAGCACGCAACCAGTTTAGCTGGAAATGCTGGATGGAGGGACACCTCTGCCCGTTTCCCCTCCCAGTTTTGTGCAAGGTGGGGGGGGTATGGATTACTCTTCCTGATTGCAATCCTAACCTTACTTAGGAGTAAGCCTACTGAAATCTATGCAACTTGTGTCTGATTTTAAAATGGTTAGGATTGTCTTGTGAAACTTCTAATAAATGCTTCTATTTATGTTTGAAAGTCCACCAAATATACACTTGCTCCATATGGACATATACAAATGTAAAAGTGAAGGTAAAGGACCCCTGGACAGTTAAGTCCAGCCTAATTCTACTATGGGGTGCAGCCTAATTCAACTATGGGGTTTCAGTCCAAGGGAGTTGGCGTTGGTCTGCAGACAGGTTTTTTCCGGGTCATATGGCCTGCATGACTAAACTGCTTCTGCCGCGACACCATGACGAGTCCCAGAGCTCGTGGAACGCCATTTACAAATGTATATGGGGGTAATACATTGGGATTCTTTATACATTAGGGGCATTGTTAGGGGTGACCCATGGTTCCTAAGCCACAGGGTTTTTGTGCTGGATCTCCTGTCCCCCCCCCCCCAACACACAACCATTTCAGAGTGACTGGACACACTACAAACTTCACTTACAACCCGGCTACCTGCTGTCTTAATTTGCTCAGAGGCACTTGTTTTATTCATTATGTACACAAGTCTTGCCAATAGATTGTAAGTGGGGCAGAGGACCGCTCTCAGAAAATCCTGTTGGCAATTCCTAGCCTTCCCTACTGCACTCTCTAGGAAGATTACATCCTCTCCCCAAAAAAACAGAAACAAACAAAAATCATTGGGGGGGGGGAACCCACACAATTTTAAAGCCTAAATGCCATTGAGGAGGTAATGTGTACATCACTGCAGGGTACACAGGAATAGTTGTGGCACATCATGATGTCTGACGGTTTCTCTGGTTTGTGCCCATAGGGTCAAAAAAGTTGGCGACACCTGCATTAGCTTCTGCATACTTTTGTAAATTTGTGGCATGAGCCTCTGCCCTGTGCTTTTCAAGTACCTAGCTTGGTCCCTGTAGTAATCCACAACCTGATTCTTATGCTGCAGCCCCTGTGTGTGACTTCTTGCAGTGAGAACGAGATAAAATAGAATTTAACACAAGCATATAGACACAAAGAAGCCTATTAAAATATCCCCTATATCTGTTCCAAGGCAGTATCCTCTATGGTTTGTAGAGAAAGATGATACACTATTGAGGCAATAAATGTTAGAGGAAATCAAATCCACCCTACTGAACTGGGCACTGCAGTGTAGGCAAAAATAAATCCCTAAGCCTGCCATTTTAGCCCAAGAGAAACATTCTGAATAATCTATCACGCTTACGAAAAAATATCACTGGACTAAAAAGTGGCAGGCCATGAAAAATATAGAGTAAGCAGGGTAATACATTCAACTTAGCAATGTGTTGCCCTCCCCGCACCACTACTTTACACCCCCCCAACTTAAGTAATGCATTGAAAGAGGGCCATTTATCTAAGTCTAAAAAATATTTGGGGAACCATATTGTCCAGGTCTGTTCAGACAATAGATGTAATGATTTTGAAGATCCACATACCTAGTTCAGTTGTCACCACTGCCAGCAAAATGGAAACTGAAAAATTGGGTGTTGCTGTAGTCATCTATTCATAATGAATTTGCTCTCTTTTCACCCTTAATGTAGATTTCATCTTTATGCTTTTCTTAGCCATTTCCGGTGTAATTTTCCCCAGCCGCTTTTATTTTAAGGAAAAAGCAGTTGTGATGCCACAACCCAGAACATGCTCCTGATTCATTTTTGGGGCCGTGACCAATTTCCTGTCGAAAAACACTTCCCACTCAAAGGTGCTGTCTGCAAGTAGCAGCTGTGGGGGGCTGGGGTTCAGCAGAAACCAATGCAGGACCCTCGACCTGGATTGGAAGCGTGTTCCAGTTATGCTGCGTGTTTATTTTTTTAATAAAAGTGACCAGTTTCAGCATGTTTTTTTAAAATAAAAGCAGCCAGTTCCAGCACACTTTTCTAATAACCTAACATGCAGTATGGCCCTGAGTGTGCCCTACAACAGGGCATGCATAATATTAAAAGTTAAGGCTGTCTTTCAGGAAACCTTGTGCTCCATTACTGAACTGGCCTCACTAAGGAACTTTTGATAAGCTTCCAAAAATCCCAGGGTTACTGGAACATAGTTTGAAAACCACTGATTTAAATAATCTGATAGCGATAAGCATGTTGCAAACTGCGCGTGTGGGGTGGGGAGTGGGGGGTAAGTACATGGTCATGATTGGGGTTGGCTGAGCAAACCAGTGCTAAGTACAAGGTTAATTTACAACTGTGCTATGCACATGGAGTTCCTTTCTTTGTCAGTCCTGGTAACATAGTACATGTGACAAATGGGTCATCTTGTCATGGGCACAAACTCCCATTCCCCCCCCCACACACTGTTGCTGCTTAACCCACGTTAGCAACTTTTGCAGTGGTGTGCCAAAAAAAAAAGCAAAACCAAAGGAAATGCTTTGTGCCCATAGCAAATTATTCAGATGTCCCATTTGTCTTGTGCACAGGGCAATCCGGCTGGAAAAAGCGCCCAGCCATGCACAGAGTGGCTGTGTTAATCAGGTCTGACTTTCTGCAGGCACCATGATATTATGTTGGGTTGACAACAATCACAGGGGTGAAGGGAAGGCTAATGGGATCCGAACAGAGTGATGGCTGCAATGAAACATATTTTTTAAAAGCCTGGAATATGGTATTAATTTTTTTAGCAAATCCGAAGTCTGCTTCTACAAAGAGCTGGCACCTAGACTCAGAGAAGCCTTTTGATCCTGACTTGAAGTAGCAAGTTGTCATACCTCAGCTGTCCTGGCATTTGGTTTAGGAACAGATGGAGAATACTATCCATAATAATCTGGTTGGCCGAGAAGCAGAAACAATATCTACTGGAATCCTAAGTGGCTTGCTGGCTGAGTTCTGTAGCACAGGATTATTATTAGCATTGCTTTCAGGGGCACCACTGCCTGGGTTTGAAGAATTTATTCTGCCGTAGTACACTCGAAAGTATCATCCTGATCTTTAAATAGAACATTCTATACAATGTAAACTGCATAAACAAAAAGAACTTGAAACTTCTGCTTGTATGCACTCCTTATACTCCCCCCGCCACAGGTTCGTAAAAACTTAGGTAAAAAACTGAAAATATTTTTTATAATAAATCTGATGTTTAGGATACTTGCCCAGGATTCACCAAATGTTGCAGTATGAAGGCCAACCCAGAAGTCTCTTGGGCTATTCTCTCCCAAGAGCTTTCTCCTTCTTCAGAGGTTTTCCAGCCCATTTACCCCTGTCAAAGCAAACACCCACACCTCAGAGTACGTATGCAAGGAGGAGCTTTTATATCAGCCATTGTTAATAGAACTGTGAATTACCCCCCCCCCAAAAAAAAAAATTAAACAAACCAAATACAGTGGTTTTCATCTACAAGGTTTTCATCTGTGATCCATGCTGGCTTATTAATTTAGTATACGAGCCACCAAGCACAGCTGCTGTAGTTTTACTGAAATGAATTGAAATTGCCGAGCAGCACTTATATCGATGGGTTCAGGAAAGCAGAGGTTCGAAGAGTGTGGCACGGCTGTGGTCTTGGGGATCATTCTCAATAGGCCAATTTATCTGGATTGCAAGACAGCCAAGGACCCAAACTCCATTTCTAAACTATGCGACCTCAGCCCACAAGACAACAACATGCCACATGCTGCAATGTCAAGCCACAAAAGGAGCCCCAAGATCCCCACCCTTATGATAAATGACTGGGAAGAAGTTTCTTGCTCTTTATTGTCTTTAAGTTATTTATGTGTGGTCTCTTATTCCTAATGTGTAAGTTTGTTACCATTTAATTCCCATTTAAGAAATCTGACAGAAGCTGCGGTGGCTAGGACAGGGAACTTTCTGCTCTGTGTGCAACTACCCCATGTGGTGACTTATCAAGACTTCACCATGAAGCATTTTTCTGCTGGCAAAGTCTCCAAAAGAGTGACCAATTCTAGATGTGTTGCCTCTTGTAGGAGTTGTGAAGTGTAGGTGGGTTCCCACAAGGCAAGACACAGTGATAACAGCACTGTGAACTAACAGAACTGGACAACAGGGGCAAAGTAACTGCTTATATACATTTCTGAAGGCCTGGGCCACTCCCAATGTGATTGGCTGTCCAAACTTCCAAGCTGCGAATCATGACTCAGAGTTTAAGGGCCAATAGCAGAGACCCAAATTCTGAAATGTTCTGTGATTGGATATCATGGATCGAATTAGAACACAGGGGCTCAGACTCCTTAGTCCAGACTCAAGCTCAGGCAAACACAGACCACTGAATACATAACAAGTTGTTTCCGGCTTTATGAATCAGCTCTGATACACCTACAACCCTTCTGACGCAAGTGGTCTGACGTGAATGGTGACACCTGGCTAGAGTCTTCAACTTGAGGAAGGAGTGTAAATATTCTGTTGATTTGTCTCCGTTGGAACTAATTGTTAGGTGACTGCTCTTAATAAAGTAAAAGGCCAAGAAAGCTACAAGATGGCTGGGGAAGATTTATCATCCTTGTTCTTACTTCTAGCCAGGGAAGTGCGACAAAACAGCTGTGAGTAGAGAACAACAGACCACAGTTTTCAACTATGAGACAGAGGGAGGGACACAGGGATATCTGCAAGATAACAGAGATGTGGAGAAGCCTCTCTCCAGAGATCTGGTGTGGATTTAGCTGTCTCTTCGAGTTTTTAAGTTGTGCCTCAGCCTACACTAAACTTACGCATTTGTATGTAAACTGAAACACTACAAAATGTCAATAAATCTCTACAGACCTCTTTCCAAAGGAAACCAAACCCACATAAGCACCCCACCCCTGGGACTTCTCACTACTTAGAGAAGTAGGGAGAGCAGAGCAATATGAATCAAGAGTAGTAGTCACAAAAGATTGCCCATCTTAATATTAGTGTTTGCAAATGGAAGAATGAGACTGGAGGAGACTTGATGAATTCCTTTGTTTTAGAAATTGGGTTGCCGTTTCTGTTTTAAATGAAAGACTGAAATTGTCCCCTGGAAGTTTAGTTTTATTAGATTCGGAGTAAGATTCCTAACATGGTTTGCCATTGTGCTTAAGAGATAATTAGGCTATCTCGTAGAATAAGCCTCAGTAGAATAAAGAAAATATATCTGTTTTATAACCCTTAAGTCTTTAAACCTAAGTCCTAATTATATAGCAAGAGTAATCACTTCTGCATTGTGAACTTTCCATTTTGCTGCATATTGATATTACAAAATTGTCTCCACTTCTCAATTCAAAGTAGCAATTTCTGCCCAGTTTACCCATTAGTGATGAATACATAGCACAGCCAATTCACAGAAGCTGGTCCATTAACAAAAGGGAGAATATTCAAATTAATTAGCATGTGATTTCTTCAGACAGGGGAAGAAGCAGTTCACACAGATCCTGCTAGTACATGACTACAAATATTTCATATTGTTCAGTAGAGGGGTCTTGTGTGCAAAAAAGCTATTTCACAGCTATGCAACAAAAGGAGAAATGGTAGATGAATATGATACATATGGGTTTAGAGGGCATATGTCCTCTAAGACTAAAGATAATGGCACAACTCTGGTGGACTCCAAAGAGCTGTGTGGTCATAAAATAAACAAGCTCCTGGTTTGGTGACTCCTGAGTAGTACCATTTATTCCCATTTGCCACTCATGCAAGTTGCCTCTGTCCACTTTCCCATGATCCCTTTCTCCTCCTACTTCTCCCTACATCCCAGGCCTTTATTGGATATCTTCTCCCCCCAACTTCAGAGGGGCTTTTTTAGAAGATATAGCAGGCTGCAGTGGGAGAAAGTGGGGTGGGAAATTCCTTTTCTGTGACTGTCCTTGTGATAATAAAAAAATCCTTCCAGAAGCACCTTTAAGACCAACTAAGTTGTCCTTGTGATGCAATTCATAATACTCAAGAAATTGCTACGAGATTTTAGAACTTATCTTTTGTGCTTGAAAATAAATTCAGGGTCGGCTCCCAGGTGAACCCAATTGTGGTGGTGCAATTTCCTAAATGGTTTTGTACACCTAGACAGATTACAGGTTTTATTGTAAATCTATTATTTTGAAAGTACAGAAATCTTAAAACCTGTGCATAGGGGTGGGCAGTATAAGCCTTGATGACTGCATGCACTTTGCAATACTCTTTTCTATTGGCTAGTAGCATGAGTAGCTCATGCTAGAATTCTCTTTTTAAAAAACCCCTATTTTTTCCCCCAAAAAAGGGCATGGATTTGCAATCTTCATGGACTGAAGTTCTGATGCATATACATGTTAGTTCATGAACAATGTGGTGTGTAATGGTAATATTGAACTTCTTCAAACTGTATGTTTTAAAAGCTTATACTAAAATGTAGGAGAGATTCAAGAAAGTTCGACCCACGAGTAAATATCTCTTCCAGATAAACAAACAAAATGTGTGGGTTCCAATAGGTGCTCTTGTGCTCAAGGAAGAGCCTTTGATCCAAGAAAGAACTCAGTTAACAGGAGAAAACTGAAGAAGAGTCCTGCTCAACCAGACCAAAGCCATATTTAGTGCAGCATCCTGTTTCCTACAGTGTCTAGCCAGATGTAAAGTGTAAAAAATATAGTATATGACTCTTTAGTGACCTGGGATAAAGATCCATATATTGTAGTGTATGAACCCCAAAAGTGGTACTTGGGAAATTTTTCAGCCTGTAGGTGTCTAATTGTACATCATGTAATTTTGGGCAAAGCCTGGAAATGCACCACAGATTCCCATTCATATACATTAACATTTTATCTCCAGTTTTCCATTTATTAATTATTCTGCTGAGATGACATTTCCCTTTGATGTTCCTATGGGGAGACTGAGTGATTGAAGTCACTGTTCTCTCAGCAGCCTCTTTTGATCACATTCTTCATTGGAAGGCAAGATTCCTTTTATGCATATTGATTCCATAAGATTCCTTCAACCACATAGAGAAGAGCAGCCATGACATCACTGCTCACAGCCAATTAAAGCAGTGTCAAGATTTGCAAAGGGGAATCAATGAAGTACTAAATTTTCACTGAGTTCCCCAGTAGATGGAGCTGCTGCAAACCTTTGGTTGGTACCAGTGAGAAAAGGTAACATGGCTAATACTCATCTGTGCTCATGCTTTCCAAACACAAGCTCTTTTTTGGAACAGGGTTTTCTTTTTACAGCAATGTCTTCATAGATTTGGCAAAAAAGTCATAGCAAATTATCTCTATTTGCATATTTTCTTTTAAAATATGGTCACAAGCAAGGCTTCCTAATGAGAAAAGGAAAGATTATAACACTGTTTCTCAAAAATTGCCTCTCAAGGACGTATGTCCCAGGCACAAAGTTAACTACTAGACTGCTGTTCTGCTTTCATCTTTACAATGTGTTGTGAGCTGCCTGGAAGGCTCTCTGGAGCCAAGTGTCAGCACAGAAATTCCAGAATAAAATAAAGGATGCTCAAATGTATTGAAGATCGGCTGGCACTGCACAATGAGTCCATGGGAGAGGTGAGACCTATACCATATCCAGTTCCAGATCTCAAAACACTGGCTAACACTGCATCTAAAATCAATATTCAACCCAGAGAAGGTTAAGTAGGTTAGGTATGCCTAGATCTCATCTAAATGTGCATACAATAAGTCCACCATTAAACACGAAAAGCATCTATTCCAATGGGGAGTAAGAATGCATCTTGAATGCCATCCATCACATTGCATTACTTGGAGCTCCATGTAACTTGTTCATATAAGGCCTAGGCTATGTACACATTAACATGCAGCACTTCATGAACAGCATTTGCATGTTGTTCTACACATCAGCGTGTTTGGATGTGTTTACAAGTTGCCTGTTGCAGTGGTGGAGCTTCATGCTCCGGCACCGGGGGCGGAGAGTGTTACAATATGAGAACATCGCAGCTGCAGACAGTCAGCTTGTTGACATCATGTGATATGGCTAGCTGTGGGAAAGAACTTTCCCGGAAGTTCACAGGTTGGAAAAGTCTTTGTGAAGTGTGTAATTTGAGACCTTCCTCTTGCGTATGTACAGGAAGTCTTTGTCACTTGCTGGATAGAAACTGAAGTGATCGGACACGTTTTCTGTAGAGATGTAATGTCAGAAATAAACATCATGTAAATAGATTTCTGACTACTCTTCTTTCCCCTGCGGAAGGGGGAGAAGTGGGTGTGCATTTTCCCACACTGGGAGATGTCGCCTATATCAAGAGCTCCCTGGTCTGACTGGGAACGCAGCCAGAGGCAGATCACTGGTAAGCCAGCTCCGGGAGCAGGGAGAGGGGACAGCCTCTCCAGATGGGGCTGGTTTTCCAACAGAGAGAAGGCAAGGGGGCTGGCATGCATTCTGGGGGCGCCCAGCATGGGCAGGGGGGGGCAGCCACGATGGCACCCTGGGGATCGCGCTGCAGGGGGCGGTGTGCTCCCCCTGCACTCCTCTTCCTCTGCCAGTGGCCTGTTGTCTATCAACATCACAAGTTAAACTAGGATGAGAACTGAACAGCACAATTCAACTGAGATGATAAAAATGCAGTATTTATCTCCATCTGCCCAAATGCAGGCCCCAAAAAGCATGTCTGAAATGCCTGGCAGAAGAGGAATGTCTTCAGCTGATCAGAAAGATGGACAGTACATAGTTCAGTTAAACATAAAAGCGGGGGTGCTGAGACCAAGAAGTCCCTCTGGTGAGTCATAGCTTTCCTAACCTAATTCAAAAATTGTATAACCAAGAGGGGCTCCCTAGCTGATCATAAAATCTGAGGAGGAGAATATGGGAAGAAGCGCTCCTTCAGGTAATCAGGTCCCAAGCTCTTTAAGACTTTATGCACCAAAACTAACACCTTGAATGGAGCTTGATAATGGATACGTAGCAAATGCCTTTGTGGATGGATGGTTCCACTACAAGGGCCCATCAAAACTATAGCCATTGCCTTTTGCATCAGCTGCAAGGCCCAAACCATATTCCAGAGCAGCTCGACATAGAACAAATCATAATAGTCCAAATGGGAGGTTACTACCACATGGATGACCACAGCCAGGTTATCACTGTCCAGAAACGGTCATGACTGGTGACCAGGCTGTTGCTGGGGAAAGGGCAGCTTGTGCTTCTGAGGCCACTTGGATCTCAAATGACAATGCACAATCTAGAAGTACCCCACCAGTAACAGACACTGCATTAGGACTGCATCACTCTCTTGATCTTCCTCCAGCTGAATGGCTGCTGCATGCCAGGACAAAAAGGATGAGGGACAATGATGATAAAGTTGACATTCTGCAAATGCAGCAGCAGAGCCAATCTAGTGCTCCTGCCAGCAAGTTCACACCACCCTAACCTCACCCCCCCTTCATGCAACAGTGACACAGCAGGAATTAGGTGGGTGGTGCGGCCCCACCATTCCATCTGCTATTGAGCCCCCGATTATGGACCCGATTTCTTAGGGAGAATGCAACCCCCTGAGAACAGATCACCTTACTATTTCTCGACCTCAAAGCCACCAAGTCTCAGTACCTTCCCTAGTCAGGATTCAGCTACAGTTGATTGGGCCTCATCCAACCAATTACCACCTTAAATAAGACCTTAACTAATGAGCTGCACAGCTTCATCTGGTGCCAGTGGCATGGAAAGATATGGCTGAGTATCACCCCCAGTGACAATAATAAAATGATTTCCATTTACTCCACCATCTATTTCTCAAAGCAAAAAAAAAATACTCAGCAGTTTTAAAATCTTAGTCTTTAAAAAGTTAGATGTGCAGGCTAATCCTAAACACATCTGCTCAGAAATTGAGTTCAATGCAATACACACTTTCCTGGGAGTAGGGCTGTAGTTGTATTGTAGTTGTAAACATTGCCACACACCACCATAAATATCCAATCAACTCAAATACAAGCAGTAATATTTTCTACACCAGTAGTAATAATTTGTGTAACTGTAAAATGGTATGCTCTAACTTTCTTATATGTTTAGAAACCAGGATAATAAAAGTTCAAGAAGTGATAGGAATAATATTATTCATAGCTATGGATAAATTTAGTTAATGTCATGTTGCGATATCAGAATCTTTAAAGGACACGCATGAAAATTCTAGGATTAAAGGCTTTACATTTCCAGACATTTATCTTATGGTACTAATAATCTGCACAAGTGACCACAAAATGAATGTGGAAGGTATGAAAAATTCTACGATATTCAGCTTCAGTATTCACTTTGTAATAAATAGCCAATTCAAGGTGTTTGCTTTTCATTGTCAAGTGTCCTTTAGTCAATGGAGTTCTTATTAATGCTATTTTGTACTCATATGTGACATTTTCCTGAGAAACACTATTGCACATAGAATTGATTATAACAGTTATGGAAGCACCCAAGATGAAGTTAAAACCCATGAAGACCAAAACATTTTCTGTAGAGTAAATTCTCACTGCAGTTTTCACAAATGAGTACATTCTTCTTTTTTTAAAATAATTTTTATTAACAGACCAATCAAATCAAATCACATAAAATTCCAAATTACAGAGCCGAATTTTAATTTTTTGTTGGGGGTACCCATATTTCAAGTTCCAAAAGGGATCCAATCATCTTGTTGCTGCTGCTTTAATGTCCACAAATCTGTCCAAATGATGTTCACAATTCTATCCAATCCTTTCTTGATATTTTCCACATCTCATCTTGTTATTTTCATGTATTTTTCCTTTCTCTTTGCCTTTGTGACCTCTGATAGTCTCCACAAGCGGGTTGAAACAAATTGTAATCCTTATTTGCTTTAACCTTGTCATACCATAAATATGCATGCCATCCAAAAGCATTGTTAAACCCTTCCAAATCTAACACATCAGTGTCTTCAAGAAGTAGCCAGTCTTTTAGCCAGCAGAACGCTGCGGCTTCATAATACAACTTTAAGTCTGGCAGGGCAAAGCCCCCTCTTTGTTTTGCATCAGTTAATATCTTAAACTTAATTCTGGGCTTTTTGCCCTGCCAGACAAACTTAGAAATATCTCTCTGCCACTTCTGAAAGCACTCCGTTTTGTCCAAAACCTGAAGTGTTTGAAATAAAAACAACATCCTTGGCAATACATTCATCTTGATAGCAGCAATTCGGCCTAACAAAGAAAGTTTCAATTTTGACCAACTATCTAAGTCTCTCTTAATTTCTGTCCAGCATTTTTCATAGTTGTCCTTAAATAGACTTAGGTTTTTTGCTGTTATGTTTACCCCTAGGTATTTTACTTTTTTAACCACATTAAGTTCCGTCTCATTCTGAAACCGTTCTGACTCTGTATCAGTCAAATTTTTTCCCAAGACCTTAATTTTCTGTTTATTTAATTTAAATCCAGCCACCCGACCAAAGTCATTAATCAGTTGTAATACTCTTTTCGTACTAGGCTCTGGCTTCTGCAGGGTCAAAACCAGGTCATCTGCAAAAGCTTTTAATTTGTATTGTTTCTGTCCGACCTGAATTCCTTCCACCAACCGGTCCCCTCTAATCATGTTCAATAGCACTTCCAGAACCGAAATGAATAACAAAGGGGAGATAGGGCAACCTTGTCGTGTCCCTTTTTCAATTTTGAACTCTTCTGTAACCACATTGTTAACTATCAGTTTAGCTTTCTGTTCTGAATATATCGCCTCAATCCCATTCTCAAAACCCCGTCCCACTCCCATCTCTTTTAAATTTCCCATCATAAATTTCCAGGAGATATTGTCAAAGGCCTTCTCCGCATCTATAAAAATTAAAACTGCTTTTGTATTTATATCTGTTTGCAAAAGTTCCAAAATGTCAATAATGTTCCTTGTATTAGCAAACAAATGTCTACCTGGGAGAAAGCCGGCCTGGTCCTTATGGATTACTTCATTTAAAACTTTCTTAAATCTACTTGCCAAAATGTCTGCAAATATTTTGTAATCCACATTTAGAAGGGAGATGGGACGGTAGTTCTTAAGTTGTGTCTTTTCAGCTTCCGACTTTGGTATTAATGTGATAAACGCTTCCTTCCACGACTCCGGTGCCCTCTTCCCCTCCATAATTTCATTGCTGACCTCCATCAAAGGTTGTATCAAATAGTCTTTTAATGTCTTATAATACTTGGAGGTCAGCCCATCTGGCCCTGGAGATTTGCCGAGTTGCATGTTCTGAATGGCTTGTTCAATCTCCTGTCGTGTTATTTTAGAATTCAGGATTGCCCTATTTTCTTGTGACAATTTAGATAATCCATTTTTTGCCAAAAATTGTTTAATCTCAACTTCGTTTTGCGGCCCTTGATTGTATAGTTTTTTGAAGTATCTCTGGAAACACTTTCTAATGTCCACTGGATTCTGAATGTTTTTTCCTTCAACCTCTAAGTTTGTAACCGTATTTAATCTTTGTCTTCTCTTCAACTGCCAAGCTAGCAGTTTTCCACATTTATTCGCCGACTCAAACGTTTTTTGTTTCATTAGTTTAATCTTCCATTCGATTTCCTGATTTATCAGTTTAGAATATTGTGTTTGATAAAGTTTAATTTCTCTCAGAGTTGGCTGTGACTTCGGGTTCACTCTTAGTTTCTTCTCTAATTCTTTTATTTTATCCAAGATCTTATCTTTTTTCTCATTTTGTGTTCTTTTCTTTACTGCATTCTGTTGTATCAAGAATCCCCTCATTACAGCTTTACTTGCGTCCCAGACGATTCTTTTTTCCACCGTAGTATTCAGATTTATCTCAAAATAGTCCTTCAAAACTTTTTGGGCCTTCTTAATAATTTCCTGATCTCTGAACAAATTGTCATTCATCTTCCATCTAAAGGATCCAGTTGGCCTTTAAGAACCATATTGTCAGAAAATCACTGTTTAATGTCTGGACAAAATATAAAGACTTGCTGGAAAATAAAACACCAAGGTGGCTTTCACCTTTGGAAGCTAAGGCCCGAAAAAGACCCAATATGGAGGCTAAATGGCCAAAATATTGGGAAATACTAGAAAAGGATGGAGATAACTGGAAATTGCAGAGTTTGGAGAAAATGAAAGACAAAGTGCGAGACTGGTTACATTACGCTCAGATTAAAGAAGTTTTTAAAAATGACAAGAAACTAGGGTTCCAGGTGGAGAAATCGAAACTAGAAACAGAATTGTTAGAACCAAAGACTAAGGTACTTTCAAGGATGTATAACTTGCTGTTAAAATGGAATACACAAGATGAAACGGTTAAATCGGCTATGATAAGGTGGGCACAGGACATTGGGTATAATATCATGTTTGAGGACTGGGAAAGGTTGTGGAGTAATGGATTGAAATTTACTGCATGTAACGCTTTGAAAGAAAATGTAATGAAAATGATTTATAGATGGTATATGACCCCAGTCAAACTTGCAAAAATTTACCACCTGACTGACAATAAGTGTTGGAAATGTAAAGAGTGTGAAGGAACGTTCTTCCACCTCTGGTGGACTTGCCCTAAAGTGAAGGCATTCTGGGAAATGATTTATAATGAATTGAAAAAGGTATTTAAATATACCTTCACTAAGAAACCAGAGGCTTTCCTTTTGGGTATTGTCGGCCAAGGGGTGGTAAAGAAGGACCAGACATTTTTTATGTATGCAACAACAGCAGCAAGGATACTTCTCGCAAAACACTGGAAAACTCAAGATCTACCCACACTGGAAGAATGGCAGATGCAACTGATAGACTACATGGAACTGGCTGAGATGACCGGCAGAATTCGTGACCTGGGAGAAGAGAAGATTGAGGAGGATTGGAAGAAATTTAAGAATTATTTGCAAAAATATTGTAATTTGAGTGAATGCTAAACAGGATGCTAGATCAAAATAACTGAGCACCACTAAATTTAGAGGATTTTAAGAAAATAAGTAAGATTGTGAAAATATAACTCCTTTTGAGAACTAGAAGATTATGAAACATAGAAAGGATATAAGAATGTAAATAAGATAATAAATTGCTGACAAAATGTTATAACGATGAAAGTGGGAGCGGGAGATGTGAGGAAGTCCAAAGAAAATGTGAAATTATGTTAAGATAAATGTTACATTGTTTATTATGTTCAATTCTATTGTAAAACCTAATAAATTGTTTTAAAAAAAAAAAGAAACAAATTGTAATCCTGTGTGGGTTTTTCCATTCGTCCAAGAATCATATTCAGACAGCTACCGCATTTCATCGCTTCCATAACAAAGAACACTTTTACCGTCCACTCGTTAATTTTCACAGGTCTGTCACTCCCTTTCTCAGTCCTCTGAGGAGGTTTTGCCAGGAATCCAGTATGAAAACAAATCCATAGCTTCCTCCTCCCGATCATCAATCTTTCGACAGAACCTGCCAACATGGCAGCTCCCTTTTTATTGCTGCGTCATTCCAAAAGTCCTTGTTCTTTTCTCGATCTCCATAAAACCAAACTTTTGGTTAGTAATTCATTTCTACACAGTTTTTAATCATCCTGCTTAGGTCAGTTATGTGACAGTTCTTTCTTGGGGAGGGGTTATTGGTTAATCACATAGAAGAAAATAAAAAAGCCCCCCCCCATCTAGTCCTGCTCCGACATTACCAAACCTTTGATGTATCTTCTTCATGATATATTCCTGTTAAATCCAATTAAATCCAACCCGTCGCTCTACTTTCACAGAGGTCACTTGAATTAGCAGTCTTCACTCCCGTTCTTCACTTGAAATATGTGCATTTGCTTCTTTCTAATTGTTTATTTCGAGCTGATGCAACCAGTGCGTGATCAGAGGCAGTGTCCGGGAGAGCCGGACCTACATAAGGGCTTTGTGCCTAGTGCCCTTACCCCCTTCTTTCGAATCCGGGGGTGATTTATGGCCACAGCAGGCAAGGCAGTGTTCCCCATTTCCTTGGGGCAACAAGGGAGGCTGCATACTCCCATATCAGCCTCTTAATTACCTCGTGTGAGCCGGAGAGATGCTATTGTCGGCCATCTTCCAATGCGCCCCTGGCGGCCCCATCATTTGCTGTTTTCACAAATGAGTACATTCATTGTACATTTCTTTACAATACTGCACATCTGTCCCTGAAAGTTGCCTTGAAGAACCTTTACTACTGACGATAAACAAGGAAGGTAACAACCAAAGCACAATGAATCATTAGATTCCAAGCTGAATCTTCAGTGGTAGGAAGTATAAAGGTAAAGGTAAAGGGACCCCTGACCATTAGGTCCAGTCGTGACTGACTCTGGGGTTGCGGCGCTCATCTCGCTTTATTGGCCGAGGGAGCCGGTGTACAGCTTCCAGGTCATGTGGCCAGCATGACTAAGCCGCTTCTGGAGAACCAGAGCAGCGCATGGAAACGCCGGTAGGAAGTATAGATAATGCCATTTCCCCTAAACAGTGGCCAACTGCCCCACACCTGATATCATATGTGACATGAGGTGTGGGGCAGGTAAGTATGTAGCTACAAAAAAAACTAGCATGCTCCTAATTGTTTTTCAGCAAGCAAGACTCACCAGCAGTGCCGACCAGCTGATTCGTGCAGACAGCATGCCCATTTGAAATTGTCCATTTGCAAATGTGATTTGGATTCAGTTTGTGTCTGCAAATAGATATTTTTCCTTTGAGGAGAACTTGGTCTGCAGAAAAGCAGTATCTGATTGTAGGCATGGTTTGAATTCAATGAATCCACAGCCTGGAAAACAGACAACTTCAAAGGGGCTCACTGCCAATGCCAATCAGCTGGTTGGTGCTGCCAGCCAGTCCTTTTGAAGTTGCCACCTGACATCATAATCACGGTAGGTGATGGACAGGAGGGCAGCCCCACCTACTTGTCAAAATGGTGTTCAGGGGATGGCCAGTTCTTCATCCAGCCTGAGAAAGGTTCTCCACCTCTGGTCTAACCTTGGAACAGAACACTCTCCATGATGCTTATTAGCACAACTGATGCTTCAGAAATAGCGTCTTTCAAATTAGGCAGCAACCTGGATAATGAAAATTACAGTGGCTGTAACATACTATAAGTGGAGTTTTCTGAAGTACAAATTGTGTGGCTAATGTTCCTTTCCATTCAACACCAACAGGTTGGCCTCAGTCCCTTTGAAATCAATGGGACAATTAGTCATAACTTCAGTTCAATCGATTTCAGTGGTAACTAATTTCAGTCAACTTAGTTTGGATGCAACCCAAAAGAATTATTAACAAAAACACAAACTGTAACAGTCCATTTAGGCTAACTGGAATTAAGACAGGGTAACTATAAACTATTTTCATATAACAAAAATATGTTCTGTATTAGTATTATGCAGAGCCACTGGAGGCTAGTTTGGGGGCTATACATTTGCTAACCATCATAGAAGTGTAAAGCAAGATGACAACTTGCTGGTGGGTGAGCACATGTAAGTACACAAGAAAAAGTCTAGCAATCATCCAATCCAAAGACATACATTTTTGTAAACTGCATATATAGTACAGTGGTACCTTGGTTTTCATACATCCTGGTTTACATACGTTTTGGATTACAAACACGTCAAACCCGGAAGTGTGTGTCCCGGTTTGCAACCTTTTTTTGGATTACAACCCTTTTTTTTTATTACGAACAAAAAAAATTTGGAGGCCCCATTAGCGAAAGTGCGCCTTGGGTTACAACCTATTTTGGTTTACAAACGGACCTCTGGAATGGATCATGGTTGCAAACCAAGGTACCACTGTATTATCCATTATGAGCAAAAAAAGTGATGAAAGCAGTTATGAAGAATCATTATCAACCAAAGTCACTTGTTCAGGATTTAGTTACAGTTTTAAGTTCCAGTGCCTTTGCCCTGCCTTCCCCAACCACCAATTCCATATCCATTAGGTGGCAATCATAAATATGTATTTGAGGCAGTAAGACCCACTGGGCACAGCAGAACTTCCAAAAAAATAAAAATAATGCATGGAATTGAGTAGCTAAACATTATGCTCCTACTACCACTAGTTCATGAGAGACTCCATTTCAGCAGATACACATGTGTACAATTTAATCATAAATCTTTGTGAAATGTGAAATGGGTTTCAGAGTCAATGCCAACCCACAATGCATGTGGGCTATTGAGCAATGTTATGCATCAATGTGTGGGAAAATTCCTGCCCAAGACCTATAGCTCATCATATTACAGCCGGGACCATGAGATTTGATGCCTCTTATTATCTGGCTTTGAATAGCACCAATGCCACAATGCCACAAAAAACAGCAACTCTTTCTGTTCCTTCCAGCCACATTATTTCTCTTTTAATTTCAGCAGGAGAACGCCATGGTGAGGCAGATGTTTACATGAACAGAACGCAAGAAATTTTGGTTTACTTGACAAATAGCTTGACCAATTCAACATTTCTATCCATCTTTCACATCTAAACTGGAATACAGATAAATTATACTATAGAATTTCCGATTTCCTGTTATGCTTTGAGTGACATTGTGACTGTAAAGTATAATCGCTAAGAGACTGAACTGTAAGTCAGAATGTCTCTGGTTTGAACGAGCCCAATAGGTAGCCTTACATAAACTACTCTCTTTCGATTCTCGTTGTCATCAATATCCGGATAATAATACTGACCCACCTTAAAGAGTTGTTGCAAGAATTACAATAAAATATGTATGTGAGGTAGAGATTAGCACCTTTTCCCTCTCACAAGCTTCCAACCACTACAGCTCCTTTAAACAATAAGAACAATAACAACTTAGATTTAATATTCATGTGACTGACAATACGATCCTATCCTACATGTGTCTTAGAAGTAGTGATGAGGGAGAAATTCAATTCAGTTTGCATTTAAAGGTGAACTGACCTATTATATTTACAAACTAAAACAAAGCTATCCTTCAAAATTCTTTGAATTTTGCAGTGCAATTCTCCAGCCCACTAAGTTAAGTAATTTGTACAAAAATGTATATACTGAAGTAAAGTATGCATAAAAATGAATATATCAGGGGAAATTACACACACACAAGCATTATATTGAGGGAAATTGCAGACAAAAATATGTATATTAGAACAACTTCACATTAAAATCCTGATGTATTTTCATGAGGACTTTAAAACAACAACCCCAAACCAATGTGGAAATGTTTAAAACAACAGATTCACCCATCTCTACTCAGAAGTAAACCCCATTAAGTTTACTGTGACTTATTGTCATGAACTGGCAGGACACTGAGGAAGGGAAAGAGGATCCCGGTGAGGTAAATAAAGATGGGGGAGAGGTGGTTGAGGTCTTAGGAGGTACTCAAGGGACATCAGAGGATGTTGAAGCTGACAGTTCATGGGAGCCAGGGGAAGTGGACACATTGCAAGAAACAGAAATGTCCCCGTCTCCATGAACACGGCAGGCTCTGAGGCACTGGGAACTGTGGGGTATGCACTTCAAGAGACTGAGGCAGGCAAGAGAACCCAGCCCAGCTTACTAGTTGATCAGGTGAAGATGATGAGACGCGTTAGGTTTGGGAGGAGGTTTGTTGCATCTCAGCAGGATTTGGCTCAGGCAGGTGAGGGTCACATGCTTCGTTAAGAGGAGAGACACAGCTACTTGTGGGAACAAGCGCAGGTGTGTCAAGGAAGATTTGGAGGGAAAACAAGAGAAGCGAGACAGAGACTGTCTGCTCAGCTTTCACTATTGATAGACCATGGCTTGGCTGCTTTAGTAACTCCTTCGGGCTGTGATTTAGGGACTGACCCTTGGATTCCAGCCTGGCCTTACGGTTTGATTTCAAACCTTCCCCATTGCATTGGACCAGAAGCTGTATTTGACCACTGGACTGTCTGACTTTTCTCTGGTGTTGCCCTTGGGACTTACCTCAGAGTACGCAGGGGTTTGGGACACTTATTCCCAGGTAAGTGTTTATATATTTGCAGCCTAATTGTCACGTGTAGTTTGATGCTTTGCCATGTGTCTCACATGGGTGGTGTGTGTGTGTGTGTGTGTGTGTGTGTGTGTGTGTAATTGAAAATAACTTTCAAACTGAGTAACATACATTGTAATCTATGTGACATGTTTTTGAGTAAATAACTAGCCACCAGAATAAGCCTCCTTCACAGGGTTGTTGTGAGGATGAAATAAGACACACTGACTGGAATACGTTAGGTATCTTGGAGGAAAGATGGAATATCATTGTGGTCATGTTTTTAAAAACACGCTGAGGGGGAAAAAAAACCTATTCGTACCTTTAAACAATTGCTCAAATGGTTTCTATCACAAAACAAAAAATTATTTGAGTTTCCAACCAAATCTACGAATACTTTTTTTGCAGCTGATCCTAGTACAATGTGCTACATGATTGAAAACAGCCCCCGAAAGCTATAGAACGTGTTCTAATAGTGGACTGCTGTGAAAGAGGCAGAGAATGGAACATGAACTCTCTCCTAGCCAAACAGCTTAAATTGATCCTTCAGTGCAGTCTGGATTTGAACTCTGAAAATCAGCTTGCAAGGCTGAGCTGGGTTTACACCACTGATATTGATGAGTCAAACAATGAAGTGTGTCAAACTCGAACCCATTAACTCACAGAGGCTAACAACACAGTGCTTACTAATATGCGTAACAGTCCCCTCCACTTTTCTTTTTTTAAGGAAGCAAATTAGAAGCAGCATAGAGGGAGGGAATGTTTAACCCTTTACATACCTGCAGTTTCTCTACACCACATCATCCAGAGCAAGCAGCATTGTGACATTTAAAATGATATCTTGCAAAAACACATTTACAGCGCCATCCCAACCATGTCCACTCAAAAGCAAGTCCTATTTAATTCAACGGGGCTTACTCCCAGGCAAATAGGGGGTTAGGATTGCAACCTCAGCATGCAATGTATAAATGGACCCGCAGCTCCACACAAAAATCAGGTTCGCAGGCTAATTATTTTGGAGAGGCCTCAGCCAGTGTTTCTGCTGAGATGCTGGATATATAGGGATGCTGTCTTTATGCTCCTGACATCTGATGTTATTACAACTGCAGGTCCAAGATTCTCCATCAAGACACAAGGGTGTAAATTCATTCTTTCACCTGCAACAATCAACACTTAATAATTCCTTGCCTTGTTAAATGGAATCTTAATTACTACCATTAAGCAAGAACTTTCCACCACTTACCTTTCCCCAGCACAATATGTGTATGAAAGCTTCTGTGGAGAGATGAAATAGAAAAAATATATTCTGTTGAGATCCAAGAAGGTGTTTTGATTAATCAGCTCATAAGTGACTTACAAGGATGGTAGAATCTTTGTGCACTTTCTTTTTCCTTAGAACAAATTAGCACTTATGCCCATAAAAGAACTGGATTCTTCTGAAATTACAGAGGAAACAGAAGGAAAAGCTACACTTAGTGTGTAATCCACTGATAAAGACATAAAAAAGAGATCATGGAGTTAAAGAAAATTATATGCACCTAAAAAGGGGAGAAATAGCAATTAGAAATATCAGCTGGTAGGAACTGAAGTGATGGTTGTTGGTTTTTTCTTATTCTGTGTATAGATCGGAGTATTTGAATTACAGTATACAGTTAGAATAGGGTGTAAGCTCACACCAATATGGGCCACTTATTTGTCATTAATGTAAATGAAACACAAGTTTCCCTACAGGAAAAGACCACAATATAAGGATTCTCAAATGTAGCTAGGGAGGATTCCTCAAACCAGCATTTAGGATATGTTATGGTTTCCTTTTAAAAAAAGTAAAGGGGAAGCACTTTGCATTCCTTGAACATTATCAAACATAAAGAGCATCATACTAACAGGCATAGCACAATGGCTTCCAAGATTTGGGGATGGTAAAACTAAAACGGAAGGCAAGGCAAACAACTGCACAGTGTTTAATGGTGCCCTCTAATGTCCAGGGAAGGGGCAATGCAAGGAAACAAATTGTTCATTTATAGAGCAAAACTCGATTAGCCCCTAGCACCATGAATAATCAATTCCACCACTTAAGGAGCACAAATTTTCAATAGTCTCCCCTTCTTGGGTCAGAGAAGGCAGTGGAACAGTCCAGGGGAGGAGCCTACAGCTAAATAAGCAGCTACCCAATTCTTAGGACGCTTTCTATTAAAAGGTTAATGAGCACAAACTCTGACCAGTTTTCCCCAGCGCAATTTATTGTCTTTCATAGTGCATACATTTCCTAAGCCGCAGCAATTAAAACCTATGCATGCACACAGTCTGTTTAATGTGCACAGATAAATTTTTATCTTGAATCCAGCTGCATGTAATGCTTCTCACTTGTAAATGAAGCATGCTGGAATGTAGATTAATGACACTGTTGAAACAGTTTTGGTCATGCAACTATTCTAACTGTTCTTCCTAATAATAATTTTAAAAACCTGTACATAACTATCTTCTCTCTTGAAGCATAAATATTTTTGAATGTCCTAGGACCTAGAGTAGGGATGCCCTTCAGAGGTTTTGGGCCATGGCCTCCATCAGCCCCAGCCGCACTGGCTAATGGTCAGGGATGATGGGGAGTTTCTTTTTTTTTATATAAAATATTTATTGAAATTTTCAAAGTGTTACAACATAAAATAAAAGCAGAAGAAAATGCAAAATAAAAATAGTTAACAAAGTAGAAAAAGAAAAAAAACCAAACCCCTTCCAACCATATGAATACAAATTCAAAAATAAGAAAAAAAGACACACACACAAAAAATACAATTTAAGAACATTTAAAAACAAATTCATTATTCTCAAATCCTCAACTGTCATTACCTTCTTTCTTTGACCTCCTCCTCCTCCCTTTCTTTGTATCCTAGTTATTAATTATCCCAGCAAATCCTTTCCATATTTCATAATATTCTGTCATTACATTACCCTAAACAGTTTTAATCTTATTTTTCTATAAGAAAATAAACCTTAAAGCTTAAAACTTAAATCTTATCCTTACCAACTTCTCATAACCATAATATTCTTTCATAATTCTTTAAACATCTTTACTAAAGCCGAGTAATTTCATTCCAACATTTTTCTGACATTCATCAATTTTATAAAACAGTTCTAATGGTAGAAAAAAGAAATACAAACAGATCCAATCTTCATCCAACGTCCCTTCCTCCTGGTTCCGGGTTTTGTCAGTCCTTATTATCCCATCGATCTGGCCCATTAACCTGGCAACCTTATATCCGAGGCCCTCAAGTCTCTTCCATGTCCCTTTCGCAGCTCTTCTTCATATTTGTAACTGTATTTTCCCTTGTCTCCTGCTCGTGGTAACACCAGCTTGGCAATATTTTTAACCCTTCTCGACAGATCAGCCCCTTTTCCATATTCAGCACTGAATTCCATATGGTATTTAAAAGCATGTTTCAAAGACCCTCCAAAATTAAGAGCCCCCACCATCCCAAACATCTCACGGCCCATTGCCAGATTTGAAAAGTCCACACATCCCAGCATAGGGGGGTCAAACCAGCCCCCCATTTCCAAGCCAAACCAAACTTTTTATTTCCAAATCTGGCTTTTTCCAAGTTCATTTGTCAAATCCGAAAACTCATATTCCTGTTGGGCCTGTTCTGTCAGGACACACTCCTGATTTAATTCCTGGGTGGGCTCCACATATTTTCCCACTGTCTGTTCAAAATTTCCCACTGCCTGTTCAAAATTTCTAGTCGAAGTTGTCATCAAATTCACCTTCTCATGTAACTGTTCCAGTAGGGCATTTGTTTTGTAGAAAGCACACAACAAAGCTTCTGAATACATTGTCCTGCAATGTCAAATGCCTATTCCCACAATTGTAATCTGTAAACAGCTGCTGGCTCCCTGGAGTTGGTTACAGTTTCACAGTCTCCCTCTAGGGGGAAAACTTCTATTTGATCTTGCAACAAAGTTTCCCTTTTTAAGATACTTTGTCAATATTTGTTCCTTTGAAATGCGAAGGGAAACAGTGGAATCACTATGTTTCTCTTCTTTTAGCTATGTGTCAAAAACGTTTGTCTCTGGTCAATGAACTTCAAACGTCAGTCCTGACACCCCGCTCCAGGATCAGGACGGAGGAAAGTTGCTTTACTTTAAACTCACTTTAAACAGTCCAAAAAAGATCCCCCTTCTTCTCCTGCTGTCGAAGGGGGGTTCCACAATTTTAAATGATGAAATCCAATCCTTTAAAAGCGATTTTCTGAGCTCTAGTTTACGTTGTCTTTGCTTTATTCTGTCTACAGAAGAACGGAAGGCTGACTTCCTGTTTAGACCTTCCCGTTCCGTACCAAATTGAAATAGATTTTTAAGATCCAATTCCTTTCTGCTCACAAGTCCCCATCTAATGTCCAGTTGTTCAAAATCTAAGTACTCACGGGTGCTTATTTTAGAGTCCAAATTGTCCCAGGAAAAAGGCAGCGCTCTCCGGCAACGGCTATGCGGCTTCGCTCCACGGAAATAGCAGTTGACTCACAGCACCGCGCCACTTCCCCCTCTTCACTTCGGAGCCCGTTAGTGGGTTCCTTAGCGAGTTGGGGGGGCGCTAAAGGTGCCCGCCGAGTCCCATGGTCACAGGCTTCATCCGCCTGTGGTTTTTGAAAGGGTCCCCGCTTCGCCGTAGCGGAGAAGACCCGTTTCCCGCGGAGCTAGTCCCTCCAGTTCAGAGGGAGTCCGCCATTGCCGATGGCGCCACCCCAGAAGTCGGATGATGGGGAGTTTCAGTCCACAGCATCTGGAAGGCACCCCACTGGCTATCCCTGACATAAAGAATCTATTGCTGGTACAGAATATTGGTTGGCAAAATGTGTGATGCAATGCACGATAGGGACTGTTGTCTAAGTGTTGTTGTTTTGTTTTGTTTTTTGTTTGGCTTTATTCTAATTTCCTTTTGGGCAAACACCGAAGCTTCCAAGCTAAAGGCAGCTTCACATTTTGCATGACAATGCAGGTACCTGTGCTTGGCATGGAGTGTATGGGGATTTAGTGGGGGGACATGTCATGGTCCCAGTGGCATAGCGTGGGGGTGGTTATCCCGTGTGCAAAATTGTTAGGGGGCGCAAAATTTCAACATCTGGTGCTGCCTCAATAGAGCAGTGTGCTTCCATCACTGGGCTCCATTGAAAACAGCTTCTCCATATGAACCAGGAAGTGCAATCTCCTGGGTGACGTGGATACCATTAGGCAGTTGAATGTGCATGTATACTCCATCTGTTTCAGTGTAAACAAATGTAAAATGATGCATGCTGGAGCAAAAAATATTAATTTCACATACAGTGGTGCCTCGCAAGACGAAATTAATTCGTTCCGCGAGTTTTGTCGTCTTGCAATTTTTTTCGTCTTGCGAAGCACGGTGTCGGGAAAGTTTTGGAAAAGCTTCAAAAATCACCAAAGTCTTAAAAAACCTCAAAAAAGGCTACCACACCACGTTCTATGCGTTGCTCCTCGAAGTCAAGTCGCAACTGTATTAACGGTGTTAAGAAAAAGGAAACAAACTTGCAAGACGTTTCCGTCTTGCGAAGCAAGCCCATAGGGAAAATCGTCTTGCAAAGCAGCTCAAAAAACGAAAAACCCTTTCGTCTAGCGAGTTTTTCGTCTTGCGAGGCATTCGTCTTGCGGGGCACCACTGTATATACTCATGGGGTTGGAACTGGTGGTGACTGCCCAGGACTGAGACTGGGGGTGTCATAGGAGACAGCTTGACTTAGTGTGCAGCAGCTGTGAAAATGGCAAATTCCATGCTAGAGATCATTAGGAAATGAATTGAAAATAAAACTGCTGATATCATAATGCCTTTATCCAAATCGATGCTGCAACTGCATTTGAGACACTGTGCAGTTCTGGTCACCTCATTTCAAAAATGATATTAGAGAGTTGGAAAATGTTCAGAAAAGGCAAAAAGAAACAAAAACACATGATAAAGAGAATGGAGAAAGGTTGCAGCATTTGGAACTTTTTGGGGTAGAGAAAATGTAAGAAAGGGGTGGTGACCTGATAGAAGTTCATAAGATTTTGCACGGCATGGAGAAAATGGAAACAAAGAAAAGTATGATCCAGCAGGCTCTTCTTGTGTTCTAGTCCAGTGTACAAAAGAGAAGTCTACCCGGTTCTGCACATATAGTTTGATTGGCTTTAATCCCATGTTAACCATGTTAACCAAACCCAAGTAGACTAAGAATCTAGGACTGGCTCAGTATATCTTTATGTGACTCACAACTGAACAATTAACAGTTTCATTATGGGAAAGGCTTGCTCAAATTCTTGTGAACAATTCTTTCCTTTTTATGGAAAAAAGGTCCAAGGTATCATAAAAGAGATACCATTAAAAAAGACACCTTTAAAGGATCAGATCATTATGTTTTCATCCAGATGCATTCATTTAAACTAGTTTTCTTGCTCATTTAAGTGTAAGGTTTAATGTATTATATCGTTAGACGGTTCTTCTACATATAAAAATATGGGTGCTCCCACCCCCAACCATATCAAAAGACATTTAATGCTCAGGCATATTATAAAAAGGAACAGATAATTCAGTGTTTTAAATGAGTTATCTTCCCAACTGAAGCTACAGTCTTATGCACAGTTATATATATCTTAAGTAGTAAGTTGTACTTAACAGAATTTACTTCTGAGTATTAAAGCTTACTTTTTATACATAGTGAAGCATGTTTTCTGAAATTGGGGAAAGACCTGTTTTTCTTTTCTGTGTATGCACTGGATTTATTACAAATAAGCTTTCACAAAAAACTTAAATGAGATCTGCACGCTAGTACCAAAGAGCAAGGCCTTGAAGAAAAATGACATTCAGTGGATATACGCAGAGGAATCCTTGCAAATTTCACAAAGAGATAGAACAAACATAGGACATTGTTCCGCCAGCAGAGAATATCCACAAGGTCTAACAGTTGATAGAGGAGTTTAGTCAACAGAGCTAGCAGATTAATCTGCACATAATGAAGACTATGTTCAGCAGGCATATGGAAGAAAAGCTCTGTTCTTGACAATGGAAACACTGTTGGGAAAATACAGAGTGGAGGGAGGAAGCTGTATTGATTGGGAGTGCTCAATCGAACCATACATGAAGAAAAACCATGGGTACTGAGGAGAATACTTGCCTTCACTTTGGATAAGATGCAAATTAGGAACCTATTTAACCCTTTCACTTGACCAGTCCCCTAACGAAAAGCAATGGAAGTCCAACTGAAAGGAGTTCTTCGTTCCTCAATTACTAAAGTGACCTCTTCACTCTCGTATATCTTCAGTCACTGTGAAATATGAATTGCAAAAAAAATGAGGAAAGTGTGCCATTTCTTTTGGTATTTTGTTTCTGACTCTAGCCTTTGATCTCCACAGCACTGTGGTTCAGACAATCTGTAGGAATATCACTAAATCAAGTTACTTTGTTATATTTTACTTCAGCCATTTGTCAGCATATGCCATAAAAATTTTAGCTTTCTCTCTTGATCTTTATCAGAGAGTGCTGTTTCTCTTTGATGTCTTCCTCCTTATTTGACATTTGGGGTCTGGTTTCCTATTTAATTATCTAGCTCTCTCCTGCTATTTTAGTTGAAAAGTTCACTCCGGTATTTTATTCCCATGTTGCTGTATTCAGAACTTCATGCTGTGGTAGAGTAAGAGCCCATGACAGTTTTGTTTACCTGATAAGGTACATATTTCTCAGTCATTATGACATACGGCTTTTTGTACATAAACAATGCGCCGCATGAAGCAACAAGGACATTTACACCCCTCCAAAATATGGCTGCTCTACCACAACAGATACATGATTAAAAACAACCATTTTTTAATAGAAATCTGCCCAGCACCAAAAAATATAAAACACAATTGACACCATTGTTGTTAGCTTACCTAAATAACTTCAAAATCCACTGGTTCCCACCTATCTTCTGTTTATGCCAACATGTTGAAGCTGAAACCAATGCTAATTTGTGTGGAAACATGTCCTAAGACCTATGACATTTCTTACAGCAAATGTCCAATGACATTTCTTACAGTAGAATCCTTTTCACGCAATGTCATTTGCTCATCTAATTAGGTACAACATGGATTAAATGGGTCTCATATTGTGTTCAAATCTATCTCTCTCACACTCTCTCACACATCAAACTAACTTTTAGCCAAATCTAGGTAGGCTGTGTCTTACATTCCAGTCTGGCTTTAGGCAAAAAAAGTGCAATGACCTTTTAGAGTAAGTAGTTCCCACACATATAGGGTGGTATTTCCTGATGGCTCATCCCATGCCCCCGGCTCCTGAAGGCTGGGGGTGGAGAGGAACTCCAGAGAGCATGGCATGTGGTGTGGGAACTGAATCAAAAGGGAAAATTTACACAAATCAAGGGACCTAGAGTGTTTGATTAGGACCTAGGATAACAGTTCAAATCCCCAGTTAGCTACGAAGCTTACTTGGTGACCTTGGGACAGCCCTTTTCTTCGCCTCAGCTACCTCGCAGGCTTGTTGTGAGGATAAAGTGGGAAGTGGGGAGACCTATGCACACAATCCTCAACTCCTTGGAGGGAGGGAAAGTGGGATATAAATGTAATAATGAATGAACTACACCTTTGGATCTGCACCCATGTTTCTTTATGTGGCATCCCTGCGAACCTTAGAATAAGATGTCACGACAGGGATGAATTCAGGAAGATTTACTTTACTTCCCTACATTTAATTACTTTTTATTTTAATGGAGACATGGTATTACTTCCCTCTCTGACTTCTCCATGCCTGAAAATATCAATTTGCAGAAATCCTTGCAAATGATGCTGCAGCTTCCAGAAAGGCAAACCTATTACTTGGTGAGCTTGTAAGATAATTCCGGTATTGGTGGAAATGGAAGGCTTTTCCTGTTTGATCTCTAAGGAGCATGCTTGCATCTATGTCCACTAAATGTTGTGTGATTTTGTTTGTTAAAAAAAAAACTAGCGTTCCATACCATTTAGAATCTCTTTTTAATGTTAGTACTGTAAGTTGTTGGAGAGAAACCAGTACAATAAACTTTATTATTTTTACAAAATTTTGTAAGGGGGGGGGCGGTGAACGACATCTGTCAGTGTGGCGAGACAAAGGAACTAATTTGTGCTATACTAGCAGGGTGGGGAGGAGGGAGAAGCATGATGTAGCTATAATGAGAAACTGAAAGATTGACATGAAAAAGATGGGACAGGCAGGAGAATATAAATAGTAGCGGCAGCTTGTTTGTAACTTTCATTTTTAGGTGGTGATGATTGACACATGGATGGGCTGGATGAAGGTAACCTCCCTGATCTTTAGCTTGTGGGTCAAATGGAAAAAAACTTTGAGAAAATACTCTCAACATGTAGATGTCAGCATGAGTGACAGCTGCATGTGAGGTGAATTGCATTTACTTGCTTTTTTGCATGCATCACTTCACAGAAATGATGGCTGCCATTTGAACAAAAAGACATCCTTCTCGTCCGGGGTCAAGAAGCTGACAAAGCCCACCCATTAATAGAAAACACTGTCATTTAAAATAAAATGCTGTGGGGATAACTTTAAAAAATATCTATTAGCCAGCATCGGAAACTCTCGGTTTGTGAATGTGAATTACTGTATACCATTCCAGTATTAATGCACAGCACAGCGTGTGGTACAATTGTCATCTGTAACAGTATCTATAGAATGCCATATGGTTGACAGCATGTTCTACACATGTCAGGGCTCTTCTATTTCCTAGCTATCTACATCTTATTTGCTTCTGTCTAATTATCTTCTCTGGAAGGAGAGGAAGGAAAGGAAGCCAGTGAGAATATTAAGATCAAGAGAGCAAGCGACATATTCTATTCAATGACTTTATTTTAGCATTTTCTGATTTTTTTTAAAGAGAAGCCCCCTGAAATTCTGTTCTGAAATTCTGTTCTGATTAGTTAATAACTGCCACTTTCTGACAGGTGATCACAATCTAAAAATATCACACTCTGAAAATATCACACACGTTCCCCGTTTTCTGCAGTTTTACTCTGGGTCATTTCTTAGTGGCTGAAAAACATGCACTCCGTATCATGTCTGCCAGAGATCCTCTGCTGTACATGCAGCGGTAAAGGTAATTGTGACAAGAAACAATAGTGAACAAAGGGTTTATTGAAATTTAGTTCAACCTACTACTGAAAACTATTTTGTTCCTTAGGTGGTGGCTGAGATGCGCAGCTGGAAATGTATGCCGAAATGTAGAAATGCTTTCTTTTTAAAAATCCATAAAAGCTTCAAATAAACTGTACTTGCTTCTAGTGTATAAAACTGTTTGCTCAATTTTAACTTAACTTTGGTATCACCCTCCCAAATTTCACCCAAGGATGCACAGCACTTCATCCCACATCATTTCTTTACTCAACACTTGGTGAATCCCATGACCTCCTTGAGGTCTTCCCGTAAGCATCTGGTTGGACCTGTGGGAAATGGGTTGCTGCACTAGACAGCCCATTGGTCTGATCCTGCAAGTCTTCTTTCATTATTAATCAAACGTGTGCTCTGTCTCAATGAAAAGTATTGCCTTGGAGCTGGATGAGAATAAATCATGGCTCATTCACACATGCAAGCCACTCTTTGATTCTGCATGTGTGTATGAACCCTAAGGCTTTGCATTTCTGGAAGGGATGCTAGTATTATTTTCCAAGAGATTTTCTTCGTCAGTTGCTGAATAGGATATGCTCCTCAGTGATTAAGTGGGAAAAGTACTATATTATGACATCACTTAGTTACAAACTACATCCTGTAGCTTGACCACACATGGCCAGCACCAGGTGGCAGGCTACGGGACAGGTGGGAGGCGTAGCAGATCTGGGCCCCAAGAAGCATGCCACTTACCACCACTGGTGCTTATCACCCGCTGCCACTGCCACCTGCTCCTCTCTGCCCTCCATTTTTCTCTCTCCCACCTTCATTGTGTCATAGCTTCCTCAGGCCTCCTCCAGTTGCCTCAGGTGGAGGCAGTGGAGGAGCAAGCTTCAGTAGCGGTGACAGGAGCCATTTTCTGTTTTGCCTCAAGTGGCAAAATATCCCAGGCGGGCCCTGCACATGATATGTACTGTTAGTCATATCAAGCTTTCTACTATGTTGCAATTGATGAATTTCATTCACATTCACACACACACACACACACACACACACACACACACACATAAAATGTGTTAATAAATATCTTTAGCCATACTTTCCCAGAAGCTTGGGGTTCTTTTGCCTAAGTGCCGTGTTAATTATGCAAAGGAAGCATGTTTCACATACTGTGGTGTGAAACTTGTTTCTCCAAACACAAAGAATTCTCCTTCCAAACCTTTCCCTGAACAAATTTAATTTTCACATCAGAGGTGTTTGCAGCTCCAAAAGGGACTTAGTGCAGCCAGGCAGAAACAGAAACGTGTCTAATACAGAAAATATGATACCATTATAAACCCAAGGAGCAGCTTCTGGTTTTTTATTTTGAAACAGGATGAACAAATTTTGTTCTCTTTTATCTGTATGCCTTTCTTTTCCCAGTTAGTGGTTGGTACTATAGATTATAGAGAAGGAAAGATACAGAATGAATTGGAAGCCACTTTCTTACTATGCTTTCACATTATTCAGTTTCAAGTGACTCCCATGAGGTAGGTTTGCTTTTGGCTATGTCTTAGGCCAACTCCCTTGCACCCTGTATTACTGCTCAATATCCTTCTGCTAATTCAGAAAGTAGTCAGATCACAATTCATGGATAGCATGTGCACTTTAAACTTCACCTTACATGGCTGCCAACATCAAGACCTGAACTTCACCATATGCTCCAAGCTATTGCTTTGCTGAAAAATTCTCTTCCATTCCCCCCCCCAACTATTCACCATCAATTAATGAGAAACCACCAGATTAAAAAATTATCAAAGAGGGGGGGGGGAATCAGTTAAATTCTCATAGGTGGGGTAGCCAAGGGGTGTTTGTGAGTGTTCTTTCTTTCATTCCACAAATCATCTCTCTGGTAGCCTGCACTCTGCAACCTTCCTGGGTACTTGCCTTTCCTGAGAGGCTGACTGCAACTTAGAATAATAGAATTGTAGAGTTGGAAGGGATCCCAAGAGTCATCCCAAGGAACCGTGTGGACTCAAACCACCAACCTTCTGGTTAACAACCAGGCACACTAACTCACTGCACCATTTAACAGGTGTCCCCCCCCCCCCCAAAAAAAGTGATGCCTTATTCACTTTTTGAGACATCGGTGCATAAAATTTGCTCTTTTTTTAAAGGAAGAACTTCTCTGGAGGAAAAAAAGGGTGACTGCACCAACCTCAGGCATTCAGTAGACAGCCTCCCTGGCTTCGTGTGCTTCAGTTAAAGTTCAGGGGTAGATGTCATGAGGTAACTCCTCCCATGGGGCTATTTCAGATCAGGAAGTGCGGACAGCCTGGGAGACTGCAGTCTCATTCCTAAGCGAAAGATGAAGCCAGAAATGGGTTGACGAAAGAGGTTGTCTATCTCTGCTAAGCTTTTGTTTATTAATATTCCTAAGTAATACCCAGAAATGGATGTTTGCTGAACTGGATAAACTATCCATTTGGGCAAATAACATTTATTCTGCATTTTCACTCCATCCAGAGATATTTTCTTCTTGAATTTTCTCATTTGTGGTTTTACATTTCATCACATACAAAATGTCCATGGTGTCTTCAAGGGTAGAGGCATGTGGTGTTTGGCTCTTCTGCAAAAAATGTGTCACATGCCGTGTTTAAGAGGACGCCAATTAACAGCAAACCTTTATCATTAAATGTTCCGTGATTGTCAGGTACATACATTTCACTTTCGTGTATTTTAATTGCTTTTTTACTTTGGACTGGACTATTATCTACCCACCCTTCACCTAAGATACCAGGGTGAGTTACAGCATTAAAACACAATATTAAAAACAGTTTAAAACAACTTAAAATCACAAAAATAAGTTCTTAAATATACACTGCAAGTGTTAAAAGCCAGGGTAAAGAGGTGCGCCTTAGGCATTTGATGAAAACTGTATAGTGAAGGTGCTAGACACACCTTTCTGGGGAGGGAGTTCCACAACTTAGGGGCTGCCACAGAGAATGGGCTACGATGGAGGAACTACCAGAAGCCTCCCCCCCCCCACTGTTCTAAATGCCCAAGAGGGTTTGTAGGAAAGAGAATTAGTTTGTCTTAGCAAAAATGCAGATTCTTTGCTTTTGAATTTACTGTTTGCCCCATATTTATACTCTTACTGCAGTTATTGTAACTGCAGGTGGTTATTTCAAATCAATATGGAAAATTCCAGGGCCTTTTTTTCAGGGGGAATTCACAGGAACTCAGTTCCGGCACCTCTCAGGTGGATGCCACTACTATTTCGAAGAGGACAATGGGAGTGTTTATGGTGAGTTCCGGCACCTCTTTTTCCCATTACCTGTCTGAGACATTGCACCATTTGCCTCTTGGCTGCTTGCCTCTTCTGTTCTCTTAATAGTCTCTTCTTCAGTTCCACACCGTTCCCAAGTTCACTGTCTCTCAGGTACATAGTTGCTACACACTGCACCTATTGTCCATGAGGCCTTTGGCAGGATGGTTGAGGGTCTGAAACAACGCTTTCACTTCCTTCACAGCAACTTCAATATTCCATGATTGGGCCTTTTTCTCCCAACAATTAGAATAATCATGAACACCTTCTTTCATCACAGGAGATTAGTGAACTGCTGGAAAGGCCTGTACAGTCAGGAAACAGGTGCAGATGAAGTATTTGCAGAACCTCTGGGGTGGAGGGGGGGAGTGACAGTTCCGTTATTTATAATAATGTGAGATTCTGGTGCTTCAAGAGTTATTGGCAAAATTCCGATCACAGAAGCTTTAAAGTTTTACATACAGCTGATGGACAGCCGCTTGGGGTGGAAGACTGCATATGTTGTGTAACATTAAGGGCAGAAAGTATAGATGGATGCCAAATCCCACTGAAACTACAAGGAGGACAGGAATAGGGCAAATGTAATTATCCACTATGGAATCTGGCCAGTTGCTATAGATAGCAAGCATTCTTTTATAGTGGCTTGTGTGCATGTGTATGTTTCCATATACATTGTACACAGGCTGTCAATTTAAGAAGTCTTTTACAAAATCTTTTGTGTCCAACCATGCCTTCCCAGTTCTCTTGACTATTTATGCCGTAATCATGGAGTAACTGACTTGATGAACTAGCAACCGGATGCAAATACTTTTGTCTGGACCACTTTATTATAAAGGGAGGCAATTTTTATTACCTGTTGCAAGCAGACAGTTATAGCAGATCTTTCCGAAGATCAAAGTATGTCTCTAGGGCAGACGGCAAATTAGTGGAAGTTATAAATGAGCATGCAGTCATTGAAGTCTTGAGAGAACAGTGCAAGAGATCAGAGAGTATTCATTCTTTCTGTTCCTGCTTCACTGTAGACCAGATTACTTTTTTATACTTAAAAGCAATAATCATAAGAACTTATAAGAGCAAACATTTCAATAGGACATGCTCTGATCACATCACTTCCTCTTGTATAACTTCCATTATGGACTGTTTTCCTTAATGCCAAGAATCTGAGATGCTGATCTCAGAGATGCGTCTTTTGGGAATCATATCACTTATCTGAATTTGTTCCACTTAATCCTCTGCAGGAATGTTTTAGGCAGAGTGGGAGTTCCTCAGTGTGTGTTAGGAAAGAGATGAGGCAAAAGGGAAAACAAATAAAAGTATATTTTTGAAACCTGAAAGAGAATGTTATAACAATAGGGAGAATTTAACATTTAATGAAACTGACTGAAAATTGCAAATTGAGAGCTAAAACTTCCTGATTTTAGGTGGTGGGGGAAGTAAAGTTAATAGCCAAACCAGTGAGGAAAAATCAGTTCCGGATCATTCTCAAAAGTGGAGGTGGGAAATGTACCTTTGGGGGAATGGGATGCGTGTGCTCATGATACACTTATGAAAATATAAGCTTTTATTTCCTCAAAGAAAGCATCTAGTTCTCATTAATCTTGTAAAAGTGACTGCTTTGTGCACAGCGTTGGAAAAAGCAGAAAACAAATAAAAGAGGCTCATTTAAGAACTGATCATGTTTTATAGTATTAGGCAGACTCCTATGTTTGAATATTTGAATTTTGCTTCTCTGAGTGTGGCCATGTTCTACACTAATCCTAACATTTCCACATATGGAAATAACTCAATTTAGTGACTCATTAATGTGAGACTATCCTCTGACCCCAAGAGGTCTGGATCTGCAGATCAACTTGGTCATGTTCTATTCTTCAAAATGACATATTGAATTATTTACAAGCTGTTTCATTGTGTGCCTCATAGGGGTGAATGCTTTCTCTGCTCAAATTATACATAGGCTGGATCTAGACACATCCAAGAAGAGTTTCAGATAAACACGTTGTAAATTTAAACAGAGAAAACAGGTAGAGAAAAGTGGGACTCCACAGCACCATCTGGTAGCACAGTGTTATAGCTAAAAGGTAAAGGACTTCTGGATGGTTAAGTCCAGTCAAAGGCAATTATGTGGTTGTGGCGCTCATCTCACTTCAGGCCAAGGGAGCCGGTGTTTGTCCACAGACAGCTTTCCAGGTCATGTGGCCAGCATGACTAAATCACTTCTGGCGCAATGGAACACCGTGACGGAAGCCAGAGCGTACAGAAACACTGTTTACCTTCCCACCGCAGCTGTACCTATTTATCTACTTGCACAGTATGCTTTCGAACTGCTAGGTTGGCAGAAGCTGGGACAGAGGAACGGGAGCTCACCCTGCCGCAGGGATTCAAACCGCCGACCTTCTGATCAGCAAATCTAAGAGGCTCAGTGGTTTAGACCACAGCACAATGTTATATCACATATACAACGCATATAAATCGCTTTTTCTTTAGCAATCTAGCTAAGTCCTATGAGCTTAAGACTCATATTTTTCCTCTGAATTTATTTTGAATTTATCCATTCAAATGTAATTTTTAACCTTTGGAAGTCTGTTTAGGATTCTTAATTCTTTGAAAAGCAGACTTTCAGCTATTCCAAACGTTTAAAATAAGATTTTTTTGCACAAGAATGGACTTGAAACAAAATGCTCAGAGATCTCGAAGATTACATCAAAATGCAGCCTTGTTTTGTGTGATAAAACTTTAATCATCATTACACAGTAGAGCTAGATCATCAAAAGAATACTGCATATTGTGGATGACTAAATTTTACTGCAATCTGCAAACATGCCACATTTCTACTATGTAAAGGCTATTTAGGGAATAATTTGGGGACGGCTCTTTAGCCAACACATTTGCTAGACTCCATAATAGTTTTTTGTTCACCTTTAGCAAGCTGCAAGTACTCTAAAACGTGTGTGTTGGAGAAATAAAGAACTGACAACATGATAATGTAGCTTTGATTAAGCAAGCACTTACCCATTGCTATTCCATTTTACTTTGGGAAAAAGCAATCATTATGTTCTTAGGTGTAGCTACTCTCAGTAGGAATTGTGTGTGGGTTTCATTCTGAACTATCAGCTTTGGCTAAAAAGACACACACATTCACAGAATAACATCTTGGGCAAACATGGATTGCTGGGAATGACTGCATCCTGACATCTTCTAGCAGATACTGAACCCTTCTGGGCAGTGTTATTCCTTTTAACGTCGATTAAAAACACATTACAATAATAGTGCAGAAAAATAGCCTGATGGCAAGATGAAATGCACATTTTAGTGCTTTGTTGTCCTTTTTTCGGATTTGAGAATTGAGAGTGTAAAATTAACATGGTGATATAATGTTAGTGAGACAAAAATATTTTGTTCTTAATTAATGTACTAGGTTAATGTTAATCATGAACATCTGTTTATTTTGCTTTTGTTTCTGTTAATTATGTTGAAGAAAATATTACAACTTGAAAGGAAATGTACCTCAAGGTGACTTTGAAATTGCTTAGCTAACCAAAAGCCAGAAAATTATCCCGAAATCTTTGCTTCACTGAGCTTTGCTTGACTTTGGTTATTATTTATTTATTTATTTATTTTTTGCAGTTTTATAAATAATGCAGCAATTGGCCCAGTGGCTTTCTTTAAAATCTGATACACAGTAATTTGCAACATGTTTAATCAGCTTTACATAATACAGCAAACCTACAAGGTAAGTCATTGTTCCCCTTTAAAACAAAAAGCATTTAAGTGCAAGGCTGAGAGATTGAGAGAGAGAGAGATTACTTTGGTTTGTCTCTGCTTGTGACATGGAGGTATTTGCACTCAGGTCTCCTGAATCCCAGTGATCTCCAGGGGTATGAAGAAAGCACTGGGATGATAGGAAGAAAGACTGCCTCTATGCCCCTTGTACAGTAATGCTAGTGTTAGGTGGAGGTAGAGATTTAACTCCTCTCCACCCAGCAATTTTTCTCTGCAAGTTTTCTCCATGGGATTTAACATTATTTATTTGTAGCTGGCTGAAGAGGCAAATGGTCTGAGGGACACTTGGTGTGGAGGATTGATGGGTGCACAGAGGCCTTGAGCAAGCACCCCTCCCTCCCACCAGTTCTTGCCCATAGGTGCTCCCATTCCTATAATCTTAGCAAACAAAAATAATGAGTAAGCAAGTCTCATGCAGTGGAACACTGTTGCAGCAGAAATTTGACAGGCGGCTTTGCTTTTGACTATCAGGTATCTCCTCTGAAGACTTTTTATTTTATGCCGACAGGCCTAAGCAATTTTAATTTTCTTGGAGTTATTATTTTTGTGCTTCTTTTAAATCTTTTTAAATGTTCCTGTACACTGTTCTGATACTTTGTGAGATGGTGGCATATAAGTATTGGACTCCTTTGGGAAAGAAGGGTGGGATATAAATTTAGTAAATAAATAGGTAAGTTGGGGACAACATCTTTGCTGAGATAACACCTGGCCACAAAATCAGTCCTATTTGGTCAGCCTAAAACTGAAATGTGCCACCTCACCTAGGCTGAAACCATCCCAAATTATATTCTGTTTGTGTTCATTTAATTTACATTCATTTAAGTAAATTAAGGATTGACCATTAACTGGCATAGAGAACAGTTCTGAGCTATGCATTCATCTGTTGCACTACAAGCGAGGAAGCAGTCCTGACATACTCATCAACTTGGAATGCCAGCTTGGCCCCACAACCGTGGGTGCCCGGGGCTGTGGGTGCCATGCAGCGTCCATGTCCCTGGCACTAAAATTTGTGGCTGCCTGGCCCCTTCATAGGGAATTTTGTGGGTGCTCGGGTACCCAGGGCCCCAGGGAGTAGGCACCTATGCGTCAAGCAATTGTATGCTGTTGCCCTGATCTATATGAACAGGATTTTAATTCTGAACTGTCCTAGGAGAAGACGACTCCACTTCCAGGTGGGGCGCTATTGCGGTCAGGCCACATGGCCTCAAGGCACAGCAGGGGCTAGGTTGAGCCGCCGTGTCATCAGGGAGTCCCCTGGCCGCGTCATACACCCCGGCCAGCCAATCCAGTTGGCCAGGGGCATGGCTTACCCCTTTTAAGCAGCTGTGCGGCTGGGGGATCTTCCTTCTTTTTCCAGCTTCCGCAGATCTCCTGCCCTCCCGCCCTCTTTTCATGCATTTGTCATATTGACCTTGCTATGGACCTCGGTTAGATGTCATTGAGGGGGCTGGTAGGAATTTTTCCACGTGGTAAATTGGCACTGGCCATTTGGTTTTCGCCTACCTCGTAGCAATCGTCACACCTTTTGTAAGGTTTGACGGTTAGGCATTGGTAAAACCTGGTTTGGGAGAGGGGAGGTGTGGCCATCACCTGCCTCTCCATTTTAAAGGGTATTCCATTAAAGGAATCCGGGGGTCCTGGTTCCTGTCCGAAGCCTGGGTGGAGGCTAGGGCCCTGGCACAACCTTACGGTGACCCTGGGGGGAGCTCCAAGTTGATGTGCATCAACAGGGCTCCCCCTACTGGTGGTTAACCCTTGTGAGACTTCCTGCAAGGCGGGCAGGAGTCAGATATAGTTGCTTCAATTCCAATGCCTAAGCCAATACCACTCACATTCTGTAACCAATAAAGTTGTGGCCTAAAGTTTGCCCATTAACCTAATACAGGGGTCAACAAACTTTTTCAGCAGGGGGCTGGTCCACCTTCCCCCAGACCTTGTGGGGGGCTGGACTATATTTTTTTGGGGGGCGGAGTGAACAATTTCCTATGCTTCACAAATAACCCAGAGATGCATTTTAAATAAAAGGACACATTCTACTCATGTAAAAACACGCTGATTCCCGGAATGTCCGCAGGCTGGATTTAGAAGGTAATTGGGGCGGATCAGGCCGCCAGGTCTTAGTTTGCCTACCCATGACCTAATATGAGTCCATGTGGCCTCGGGGTCTGGACATGCAACTGTAAGCGTTACAGATTTGCTAGAGTTGTTTTTTTTTTTGTTTTGTTTTTTTTACTTTCCATAGTAGTACACATTTCTCTCGTACCACTATTGCTTCTGGTCAAGAAAAATTGTCTTTTCCCATACAGCTTGATCAGGTCTCTGAGATCTGCAGATGGGCTTCTCCTAGACCATGGCCTACAGGAGGTCACTTGTTGCATGGTTCAGAGGAGGACATTTCATCTTCTGCAGTGAGCCTACCTGTTGAGCTCAGGCAAGCGCCAACAATGAGACCATTTCGTAGACAGCTAAAGACCTTTTGCTTTACCCTGCTGTTTCATGATTTTTTTTTTTTAATGGTTCTGGTTTCTGTAGTTCCAGCAGCTATGTTTTATGATTATCCAGGTGTTTTAGCCGTTGTTACTTATTGATTTTAATGTGTACTGCCAATTGTCGTGAGATGTTAAAAGTGAAAAGTAATATGCAAGTATTAAACATCTATAAAATAAGCACTAGTTGAAAGTTTTGAAAAACTTTATTTGCAGAGGCAAAAGTAGGATGAGTGCTTGCTACAGTAATCTCTTAAAAAAACAGTCTTGGCTTTCCAAAAACAGTATCATTTGTCTTCAGGCTCTGTTAGGGCTGTTAATACTTTATTTTTTTCGTACATTACAACAGACTAATACCGCTACCCCTTTAGAATATGACTGGTATATAAGAGATATGTCAAGCTCTTAAATCTTATTTTCTTTTTATGATCCATTTATTGTAATTGTCTCCCAGTGGCAAATCTTCCGTTTATAATGTTTATGCCTGTGGAGGCTGAGTGTTGTACAGCCGCTCGATTCCACATGCCACTTGCTGTAGTCACGGGATGGGTGAAGGCGCACCTGGGAGTCTTTATTCTTGCTTGATTCACTTTCTCGTGAAATATTAAAAATTAAACCTTTTTTATTATTGTAAAAGCATTGCAGTCTTTCCTAAATACTCTTGTTCACTTTTGTTCTTAGGCTTGTTTGTTTTAATCCCAGCTCTAATATATGTCAAGTTACATATCGCTTGACAGACTGGGATGTGAGAATCAGTGCCTCTACAAAAGAGCAGCAAAGTGGGTGGAGGACACAGCACTCCACAATGAAGAGGCAGGCAAGGAGGAGTGCTTAACCCTTCCCCTCCTCACTGCTTTTTCATTGCAACCCAGCCACTGTTTCCCATGATGCATTAAATACATATGAGGAAGTTGGGGGTGGGGGTGGAGGCATGGGTAGGCAAACTAAGGCCCGGGGGCTGGATCTGGCCCAATCTAAATCTTGCCCATGGATGGTCTTGGAATCAGCGTGTTTTACATGAGTAGAATGTGTCCTTTAATTTAAAATGCATCTCTGGATTATTTGTGGGGCCTGCCTGGTGTTTTTACATGAGTTGAATGTGTGCTTTTATTTAAAATGTGTCTCTGGGTTATTTGTGGGGCATAGGAATTCATTCATTATTTTTTTCAAAATATAGTCTGGCCCCCCACAAGGTCTGAGGGACAGTGGACCGGCCCTCTGCTGAAAAAGTTTGCTGACCCCTGGGTGGAGGGTTACTTTCAAAAGGAAGCTGCAAAGAAAAACAATCAGCTGGGGGAAAGTTTGAACACCCTCTTCGTTCCACTGCATTGCTGTTAGATGTTTCATCAGGGATGGCCTGCCCTATTTCACTGCTTGATGTAAAATAGAAAGTGCCCCTCCCACCTTGCTTACTAGGCTCATGTAATGGCTTCTGGTAGGATTTCACAAGAAATCACTGCCATGCAACTTGGGAAGGGGCGATGGCGGCAAAAATAGCTATCTATTGTATGCAAGGTATCTCCCAAAGCCTTAAGCTATAGATATCAGTCAGAAAGGAGTTCTAAGAACTCATTCCAAGTTTCATGAAAACTTCCTTCCTTCCTCAGTTTACTGAACAGGGTATTTTCATGGGCTGCTCACTTCAGAAGGTCTTGCACCAAGCCCTCAGTATCCAGTGTGGCAACTGGTAAGCAATTTCCAGGATTAAAGAATTACTCTTTTTGCCCTTCCACTGACCTCTTCTTAGCAGCCATACGGCCTGTTATGGAATGAACATCCCCCATCTCCAGGGTGTTATCTAAGGCCAAATTAGTTCTGGTTCAGACTTCCCGCCACACAGGCACAACTGGACACCTCTAAAGTAGATGTATTATGGCTGATTGTGGCTGCTTACATCACCAGCATTCATCTTCGGTTAGGATGTCCAGATGTTTAAAATGTGCTGGTGTCCAATAATCTCAACATAAAACCTTTTGCTGGATTAGTCTTAATCTAATAAGTAGTCAGGAAGGCATCTTTCCAGTATGTAGGCTGTCTTTTAATTCTATGTTCCACCTGTTTTTGATTAGGTCTAAGTTAGGGCACAATGTTTCACATACCGAGGAATTAATTTCCTTGAAAATTCATACCTCTGGCAACTGGCCTGGTGTACCTGCAACACTGAGCACATCTGAACCAAACTTTGCCATAATACTGTGTTTGAGCTGCAATGAGTGCTACTATCTCATTGGTGTGGTGTGGGGAGCAGTGGGGGAGACGAGATGGAAATCCTCTAGGAGCATTTTAGGAGTTTAAAACCAGCTATCTTGAGTCAGAAGCTATGAGATGTGCAAAACACTCCCATGAGATGTGCAAAACACTCTTTTGATCGAAGAGTTCCATAAAATTGGTGCGTGGCCATGCACACATTTCCAGTTCCTCTGTATTCAGTGTGCTCCCACTCCTGGTTTGGGAAATGGTGTATATAGTCCACATCTATATTGTATCTGCCCTGTCATTTCTTATGAAATACTGTGTTTTGGTGTGTTTTTCCCCACCCCAGACCCAAACTGAGAAAGAGAATGACCTAGCTGTGTTTGAATGTGTACATAGCCTATGGCTATGTGTGAGTTACCCCAAAGAGTGAAGTTTGCATGAGCATATGGATCAAACTTGCACTTAGCTGGTGGCTGTATAATAGGGGTGTAATTCCATGTGGTGTCTTAAATACATGGAATCTAATGCTCTTCAGCTCTGTAGCAGGGCAATGTTGTCCATCTCTATCTGATTCCATAATAGAATTTCATATTCTGCCTTCCATTGCAAAGGGGTTATATATTCCCTTTGCACAATTATATATGCCAGTCTTCTTTTATTTTAAATATATGGGCTTGAATGCCATTTTTAATCAATTGGAAATCTGTGCTAGGGATATTTAGAATTATTTTTTTAAGAGACTTTGTGCTTCAAAAACATTTCCTTTCAACATCAAAATATCCTCATGACATTCCAAAGGCAGAAGGATGAGGCAGTGGATACTAAACAGAAGTCTATTTCAATGACAAATGTAATTATGAGAAAGGGGTGTAAAACAAATTGCTGTTAGCACTGAATAAAGCATTTAGAATCTCATATTGTCTTTCATGTTTACAGTATAGCACAACATTACTGAGTGACATGACACGAAGTGACACTTACTTTGCTGAGCATAGAACATCACTTTGTAGAAAATGGCTCCTTAGGGCTGGAATGAAAGCTTTGTCTTTCTGAGCATCTTAAGCTGTAACATCTGTTAAAAAGTGTAGGGGAAATGTGACCTCATCTGTTTGCCACCTCAGTGGATTTCATTGTTGACTGCAGTCTCTTTCCTAATGCAAGTAGATATAAGGAGTGCTTAAAAATGTGACACCAGTAAGACATTTGACGTGGCAATTTCTCAAAATATAAATGTGTTTAGTCACAACTCATGAACATCCTTAGCACTTCCAACCAGCATCCTGCTAGTTCAGTGCCTTGAATCAAACAATTGCCTGTTCTAACTGCTATAAAAACTGCTATGTAGGTTATTTCTCATGCCCTTTTGTGAGAGGCCTGTACCATAAAGTACCTGAGATGATAATTTGGGAAAGTATCTTGAAAAGGCAAGTACCTTTTCTCACAGCCCTAAATACAGTCTTCACAACATGCTTTTATTTTATTTTTTTAAAGATATTTATTAAGATTTTCAAAATGTTACAAAACAAAAACAAAAGAAGAAAAAAGTACAAAAATAAAAATGGCTAAAAACAACTCAATCTTTCCATTACTTATTTTTCATTCGCTTATTTCCCGGAACTCCTCACGCCTCCCTTTTTTGTATTCCAGTTCAGTTTGTTGGTTCAGCAAATCCTTACCCTCTTTGTTTATCCTAATCTTTAATCTTAAAATATTGTGACGTTAAATTTTTACCTATTAATAATCCATTTTTCATATTCCCTTATAGTATTGCAGCTGAAAACCACTTAATTTCTATCCAACATCATTCTAACATTCATTAATTTTACAATATTTCTGTAGATAGTCCTTAAATTTCTTCCAATCTTCTTCCACCGACTTTTCTCCCTGGTCTCGGATTCTGCCAGTCATTTCCGCCAATTCCATATAGTCCATCACCTTCATCTGCCATTCTTCCAGAGTGGGTAGATCTTGTGTCTTCCAATACTTTGCAATGAGTATTCTTGCTGCTGTTGTGGCATACATAAAAAAAGTTCTGTCCTTCTTTGGCACCAATTGACCAACTATGCCCAGGAGAAAGGCCTCTGGTTTCTTCAAGAAGGTATATTTAAATACCTTTTTCAATTCATTATATATCATCTCCCAGAAAGCTTTAATCCTTGGGCACGTCCACCAAAGGTGAAAGAATGTACCTTCAGTTTCTTTACATTTCCAACATTTGTTATCGGGCAAATGATAAATTTTTGCAAGCTTGACTGAGGTCATGTACCACCTGTATATCATTTTCATAATATTCTCTCTTAAGGCATTACATGCCGTAAACTTCATACCTGTGGTCCATAACTGTTCCCAGTCAGCCATCATTATGTTATGTCCAACGTCTTGTGCCCATTTGATCATAGCAGATTTCACCGTTTCATCCTGAGTATTCCATTTCAACAGCAAGTTATACATCTTTGACAAAATCTTAGTTTTGGGTTCTAACAGTTCTGTTTCTAATTTTGATTTTTCCACCTGGAAACCAATTTTCTTGTCCAAGTTATATGCCTCCATTATCTGATAATAATGAAGCCAGTCTCGCACTTTGTTTTTTAATTTCTCAAAACTCTGCAGTTTCAGTCTATCTCCATCTTGTTCCAAAATTTCCCAATATTTCGGCCATTTGGCCTCCATATTGAGCTTTTTCAGAGCTTTCGCTTCCATCGTTGATAGCCACCTTGGGGTTTTATTTTCCAATAAATCCTTATATCTTGTCCAAACATTAAACAATGCTTTCCTGACAATATGATTTTTAAATGCTTTGTGTGCTTTGACTTTATCATACCACAGATATGCATGCCATCCAAATACATTATTAAAACCTTCTAGGTCCAAAATGTCAGTGTTTTCAAGAAGCAGCCATTCTTTCAACCAGCAAAAAGCTGCTGATTCATAGTAAAGTTTAAAGTCTGGCAGGGCAAATCCACCCCTTTCCTTTGCATCAGTTAATATCTTAAATTTTATTCTGGGCTTCTTGCCCTGCCAGACAAATCTAGAGATGTCTCTCTGCCACTTCTTGAAGCAATCCATTTTGTCCACAATTTGCAATGTTTGAAACAAAAACAACATTCTAGGCAATACATTCATTTTTATCGCAGCAATACGACCCAGCAGTGAAAGCTTCAAATTTGACCAAATTTCTAAATCTTTTTTCACTTCAGCCCACCATTTTTCATAGTTGTCTTTAAATAGGTTTCCATTTTTTGCTGTCATATTAATCCCCAGGTATTTCACTTTCTTAACCACTATTAAACCTGTTTCATTCTGAAACCTCTCTTTCTCAATCGGTGTTAAGTTTTTCTCTAAAACCTTGGTTTTTAACTTATTCAGTTTAAATCCAGCAACCTGACCAAATTCTTGAATCAGTTCTAAAACCCTTTTGGTACTAGATTCTGGCTCCTGTAACGTCAGTACTAAGTCATCTGCAAATGCTCTCAATTTGTACTGTTTAGCTCCGACTTGTATACCTTTAACCAACTGGTCCCTTCTAATCATGTTCAGCAAAACCTCCAGGACCAATATAAAGAGCAATGGGGAAATTGGGCAGCCTTGTCGTGTCCCTTTTTCTATCTTAAATTCTTCCGTCACCACATTATTTACAATTAGTTTAGCCTTTTGTTCTGAATAAATTGCACTTATACCGTTTTCAAAACCTTGGCCTACCCCCATCCCCTGTAGGTTCTTCTTCATAAAACTCCAAGAGATATTATCAAAAGCTTTCTCCGCGTCCACAAATATCAAAACTGCTTTAGTATTTATGTTCACTTCTAGTTTTTCCAAAATATCAATTATATTACTCAAATTGTCAGACAAGTGTCTTCCTGGGAGAAAGCCCGCTTGGTCTTTATGGATCTCTTCCATCAACACTTTTTTCAATCTCTTGGCCAAAATGTCTGCAAAAATTTTGTAATCCACACTGAGTAATGATATGGGGCGGTAGTTCTTAAGCTGAGTCTTTTCAGTCTCTGTTTTCGGTATAAGTGTAATATACGCTTCTTTCCACGATTCTGGTGCCCTTTTCCCTTCCAATATTTCATTACAGACTTCCTTTAAAGGTTGTACTAACCACTCTTTCAAGGATCTATAGTATCTAGAAGTCAGCCCATCCGGTCCTGGAGATTTGCCCAATTGCATGTTTTGAATGGCACCTTCTACTTCATGTTCAGATATTTTATAATTCAACATTAATTTACTTTCTTGAGAGATTTTTTGTAATCCATTTGTCTTCAAAAATTGATCTATGTCCATTTCTTTCTGTGGCCCTTGTGTGTATAATTGTTTAAAGTACCTCTGGAAACAGTTTCTAATCTCAGTTGGGTTGTGAATGTTCTTTCCTTCCACTTCTAAATTTGTGATAGTATTTAATTTTTGCCTTTTTTTCATTTGCCAAGCCAACAATTTCCCACATTTATTAGCTGATTCAAATGTTTTTTGTCTCATTTGTTTAATTTTTCATTCTATTTCCTGGTTCATCATTTCCATATATTGTACTTGATATAACTTTATTTCTCTCAAAATCTCCTGCGACTTTGGTTTTACTCTCAATTTCTTCTCGCTTTCTTTTATTTTCTCCAGTATTTTATCTTTCTTCTCATTTTGGCTTCTCTTCTTTATAGCATTCTGTTGTATCAGAAACCCTCTCATGACCGCTTTGCTTGCGTCCCAGATTACTCTTTTTTCTACAACATGCTTTTATCCAGCATTCCACCTGTAGTGTAGATGGGTAGGGGCTCATGAAGGCCTGTAATGGGCTTAATATTCTGTGCATGTGGACAGTAGAGTTTGGATATACACCAGATGCCCACCTGTCTTCTTTCAAAACATCATGGCTGAGAAATCACAGAACAGATCCATACCATATATTTAAAACACATCCAATGCACAGTTAAAGTCAGGGCCATCCTACCCATAAGGCAAGGTGAAGTTACCACCTCAGGGGTCATTTTGTGGTTTGCCTCAGGTGCCAAAATGTCTTGGGCCAGCCCTGGTTAAGGCACATGACTTCCCCAATGAATCGTAGGAACTGTAGTTTGTTAAGGATGTGATGGGGGAACTAAAGTTCCCAGTATTCTTTGGGGGAAAGTCACATTCTTTAAATGTGCATTGGGTGTGTTTTAAGTGCATGGTGTTCAAAGAGGCCTTGTTCACTATCCAGTCTCCATTCAACACAGGAAATCTAGAGCTACAGCAGATGGATAGCTAGCTTCTGTTGGAGGACTGCCAGTGAGTCCATCCCCACCCACTGCCAAAACAGGTAATTCGTTCCATGGTCAACAATGCTCTTAGCATTAAGTCATTTCTCCAAATGTTCAACTGAATGTACACTCCTGTAACTTAGCATAGTCACTTTTCCTCATAGCATATGTTTTCCATCACCCTGACCCATATTAATTGCCCTTCTCTGAACCTGTTCCATTTTGCTGACATCCTTCTTAAAGTGCAGTGGCCAGAACTCCACACATTATACTCCCAGATGTGGCCTGAGTAGAGCAGGATAAAGTGGAAATATTACTCTCATGCTTTGGAAATATATTTCTTTTAATGTAACCTAAAATCACATTAGCCATTTATGCAACATCATCACACTGCTGGATCATGTGCAGCTTGTGATCAACTGCAGTCTCAAGGTCTGTTCTGTGCAGGTGAACACATTTTTGACATGGTGCTACCCTTCCTCTTTTTTGAAAAAGTCATATCCTTGAATTGATACATTTCAACCATGGGAGGCATCCAATCAAAGTCTCAGCTATACCTATTAAGTCATATTTACCTTCCTGTATTAGGAAGATCAAATTGTTTAGCTCCCCAGTCCTCACATTAGTATATAGACATCAAAAGTCATAGTCGTTATGTGCAAATGTCTCTATCTTTGTACTTACCTTTTAGCTTTTGTCTCCACCCCCCCCACAGAATTTAGTTTAAAAACCCTCTTAATCAGTTTCACAATGCTTCTGTCAAGCATATTTCCCCCCTGAGGTGTAGCCAATCTCCTTCCCGTGATCCTTCAATAAGGAAGCATATACAGTGGCTTCAGATATCAAACCTCTCCTGTTGACTCCATCTATGAAGCCATCACTGGCCTGAAGTATTCTTCTTTTCATTTGTAGTGTATGTTATCTTTTTAAAGGAAGAATTGACAAGAACACCTCCGCCTTCCTTGTCACTTCATCAGATGTTATATGTTTATAACTGGGCCTGGTGGGTGTCATTCATTTTTATGAGGATGAGCAAAGAGGGACAATCAGTAGGCTTCAGAAATCATTACATTCTGGTTCTGTGAACTAGCAAGGTTGTCATCTATTGAAGGCTTAAGAGTATGATCTGAAGTTATATGATCCATTTCTGTTGCTAAAGCAAAGCATGTTTTAATCAGGATGGAAGACTTCCTTGCCTGAAATCAATAACACAAGTCTTTGCTGGATTGTTACAAAATGGACCTTGGGTATAATCCACTATGGCCAGTCTTATATACTCACACAGAACATACATATATTACCAGAATATTTATTACCACTACACATATTTTCATCTACCAAAGCTTATTCAGTGGAGAAACAGAACATGATTCTATAAAAAATATTTGTACACAGGGAATTGTGGAATAAAGCATCCTCAGAGTTCTTCCCAAAATAATTTACATTTCTACTTGCTGCTTGCTCTTTGGCTGACAGTGATCCCAAACTCGGGTGCAGCTAGGCTTTATAGCTAGGCCATCTGATTGGCCAATTTGAAATCTTGGTAATGCTGAGTTATCCCACCATCCTTTCCAGCTGGCTGTGGGAATTCCCCAACTGCCGGCCACATGATGGGGAGGTTTTTGGTTCGTGGAGCTGAGGGCCTGCCATGATAGGCCGCAACTACCGCCCACCCAGAGACTGGGTAAGTGGCCATTTCAGCAAAAGAGAGCACAGACCATAATGTTAGAAAATGAGTCCAAGAAGAAAACTATGACTAACTAAGAGCCAGAAACACGCAAAAAAATCACTCGCGAGGCTGCACTACTTCAGAATGCATTCAGGGCATTTAATACTCATTATATAGAAAATTATAACATCAAAGAAAAAGAACAATTTTATTTCTTTTGTGCAAGAGAAGCTAAACTCTTAATGCAGATGTAATGAAGTGATTTAACTACTACAAAAACATGGAAACAATGTGTTCTCTGACCACATCTGCCTGCTTTTGAGGTCCATCTTGATACTTCCTTAAATATTCCTTAAATATATGTTTGTGATGAATTCTCAACTTTAGGTAGAACAGAGAATAAAATGGAAACAGAACATGATAATTCTCTATTATTTTCTTTCCCTTTTTCTGCTCAATAGGCTTGATTAGTCAGTTTTGGCTGGGACACAATGTATCTGTTTGATTGTGTAAATCAATCTGTGGACATTCTAGAGTTTTACTAACATAATGTAAACAAGCATGACTCATCCTTGTTACTTTCTTTCCTTATTCTATACTCTGGGCTTAAAGGTAATGTTCAAACATGTGGTTCTGTATCCGGATGGAAGTGGATGGGAGATAAACAGTTTATCCTGGAGATGAAAAGTATCTGGGAATCAAGACTTTTGGCAGTGAGCATCTTTGTTATTGGAAAGATTAATGGCTGAGTCATCTTTATATGCAGCATTGCCATTAGCATTATTAGTACATTAAAAATTCATAGAATCAGAGCTATAAAGGTGGAAGGGGCCCTGGGGGTCATCAAGTCCAATCCCCTGCAATGCAGGAATCTCAAATAGATCATATACAACAGATGGCCATCCGATATCTGCTTAAAATCTTCCAGTGAAGGAGGAAAAACATTCCACAGTCGAACAGCTCTTACGGTCAGAAAGTTCTTCTAGATATTTAGTTGGAATCTCCCTTCTTGTAACTTGAATCCATTGGTTCAGGTCCTAGCCTCTGGAGGAGGAGAAAATAAACGTGCTGTGCTCTCCCTATGACAGCCCTTTAGATACTCTTGTGCTGGTGTTCCCAGTAGTGATGTATGGAAGTGAGAGCTGGACCATAAAGAAGGCTGATCACCGAAGAATTGATGTTTTTGAATTATGGTGCTGGAGGAGACTCTTGAGAGTCCCGTGGACTGCAAGAATATCAAACCTATCCATCCTTAAGGAAATCAGCCCTGAGTGCTCACTGGAAGGACAGATCGTGAAGCTGAGGCTCCAATGCTTTGGCCACCTCACAAGAAGAGAAGACTCCCTGGAAAAGACCCTGATGCTGGGAAAGATTGAGGGCACAAGGAGAAGGGGACAACAGAGGACGAGATGGTTGGACAGTGTTCTTGAATCTACCAGCATGAGTTTGACCAAACTGCGGGAGGCAGTAGAAGACAGGAGTGCCTGGCATGCTCTGGTTCATGGGGTCACGAAGAGTCGGACACGACCAAACAACTAAACAACAACAACAACAACAACGCTGACAGGTTATGGCTGCCCACTTTCTGCTGAAGATTTGGAGGTTTCCATTAAAACACAGCAAATCGTCAATGGATCTGAAATTTGAAATTTGAAATTTCTGCTGCCTTGGTAGAAAATGATTTCCAGCCAATAGACCCATTCATTGTGGCAAAATAGTATTTCAGTTGGCTGGTCAAGACTATTGGCAATGGCCATTCCTATTGACAATACCTACTGTTGGGGGGGGGAGGAGAACCCTGATACAGGGAAAGTGTGCCTAGAGTAGACACTTACACACTGCCTTAAATGAGGAAATGTAGCACTAAAAATGAAGAGATTTGCATAAAAATTGCATAAGCTACTATGTAGATTTTGAAATAATTACCATCATTTAAATAGAAAAACAATAGCTCTTGCCTTAGTGGGGATGATTATGACCAGGTGGCCTGTGTGCCTGCTGAGTCTGTTGTTCAAGTGTTTACTGTTGGTGGGCTGCTTCAAGGTCCCTCCTACTAGCCCATTCTTAGGGTTCTTTATCTTTAAATTGCCCTTCAAACATAGGGTGCTTTTAGATAGAGGGCTGACTTCTGAAAAGGATGACATATAGCTATCCTAAGTGTGCCTAATGCATATTTTTAAATCTATGGGACATGCACAGTTAGATAGCACTGATTTCAGTGGGACAAGTGCATATGAGTGAGAACTTTAGTGAGATTTGGGTCTCCATGTTTTCTTTAGAATGTGACCAGTGGTTACAGTCTTGAGAATCAAGGTCAAGGTATATACAGTTGTTGTTTTTTAATGGGAAAAGAAGAAAATTCTGCTTTCATGTGCCACATTGGAATCAGATGTAGAAGAGAGAACCCAAACATCCTTTTCAATGAAGAGAGATGTAAGTTTCTGTGCATGGAATAAGAGTATCCTGAACAAAGAGAAAGTATTGTTGATAGATTATATGGAGGTGTTCTTTAATATATATAAAAGCAGCCTCATTATCCCAAATGTGAACTTCCTAGATATCTGTTTGTGGTCTAGTATCAACATAACCTTATATAACTGCTCTCTTTCATTGACCCTATGATTATCAGTTTTTCCCACTACAACTGGTTTAAATGAGATGGTAGGGTTAATAGTGGATTAATGCCTTAGCATATACAATAGAAAATATGGAGATCCTGATCCATAGAAAGGCCCAAAAAACTTTAAAGGACTATTTTGAAATAAATCTAAAAACTGATGTAGAAAAAAGAGTGATATGGGACGCAAGCAAAGCAGTGATGCGAGGATTTTTAATTCAACAAAATTCAGTAAAAAAGAGAAAGCAAAATGAGAAGAAGGATAAGATCTTGGAAAAGATAAAAGAAGGAGAGAAGAAATTGAGATCAAAACCAAAGTCCCAGGAGATTCTGAGAGAGATTAAGTTATACCAGACACAATATATGGAATTGATGAATCAAGAGATTGAATGGAAGATAAAACAAATGAGACAAAAGACTTTTGAATCAGCAGATAAATGTGGTAAGCTTCTGGCTTGGCAACTGAAGAAAAGACAGAAACTAAATACAGTTACAAGCCTAGAAGTGGATGGAAAGAATATTTCTAAACCTAACGAGATAAGAAACTGTTTTTTGAGTTATTTTAAAAAGCTATATTCACAAGGACCGCAGAAGGAGGAAGATATAGATGAATTCCTTAAAAAGTATGGACTACAAAAAATCTCCTACCAAAGTAAGGTGGATCTAAACCAGAGAATAACAGATCAAGAGATAGAGAGTGCCATTCAAAATATGCAACTGGGCAAATCTCCAGGACCAGATGGACTGACTTCCAGATACTATAAAGCTTTGAAGGAGTGGTTGGTACAACCATTAAAGGAAGTCTGTAATGAGATCTTGGAGGGGAAAAGGGCACCAGAATCGTGGAAAGAAGCGTATATTACACTCATACCAAAGACAGAGACTGAAAAGACTCAACTTAAGAACTACCGCCCAATATCATTACTTAATGTGGATTATAAAATTTTTGCAGACATTCTGGCAAAAAGACTGAAAAAAGTGTTGATGGAGAAGATTCATAAGGACCAAGCAGGCTTTCTCCCAAAAAGGCATTTATCAGATAATGTGAGGAACATAATAGACATTTTGGAATTATTAGAGGTGAATATAAACACTAAAGCAGTTCTGATCTTTGTGGACGCGGAGAAAGCCTTTGACAATATTTCTTGGAGTTTTATGAAAAAGAATCTTCATGGGATGGGGGTAGGCCAAGGATTTGAGAATGGTATGGGTGCCGTATACGCTGAACAAAAGGCTAAGTTGATTGTAAATAATGTGATAACTGAAGAATTTAAAATAGAAAAAGGGACACGACAGGGGTGCCCAATTTCCCCTTTACTTTTTATTTCTGTTCTGGAGGTGTTGCTTAATATGATTAGAGATGACCAGCAGGTTAAAGGTGTACAGGTCGGAGCTAAACATTACAAGTTAAGGGCCTTTGCAGATGATTTAGTACTTACTTTACAAGAGCCAGACACTAGTACAAAGAGGGTGTTGGAGCTAATTCAAGAATTTGGTCAGGTGGCCGGATTTAAATTGAATAAACAAAAGACTAAAGTTTTGGAAAAAAATTTGACAGTCATGGAAAGGGAGAAGTTCCAGAATGAAACAGGTTTGACAGTGGTAAAGAAGGTGAAATACCTAGGGGTCTATTTGACATCTAAGAATTCGAACTTGTATAAAGACAATTATGAAAAATGTTGGTCGGAAATTAAAAAAGATCTAGAAATATGGTCAAATTTGAGATTGTCAATGTTAGGCCGAATTGCAGCTATTAAGATGAATGTATTGCCTAGAATGTTATTTTTGTTCCAAACATTACAAATTCTGGACAAGATAGATTGTTTCAAGAGGTGGCAGAAGGATATCTCGAAATTTGTCTGGCAGGGCAAAAAGCCCAGAATAAAATTTAAAATACTGACGGATGCAAAAGAAAGAGGGGGGTTTGCCCTGCCGGACTTAAAACTGTATTATGAAGCAGCAGCATTTTGCTGGCTGAAAGAATGGATGCTCCTCGAGAATACAGATATCTTGGACTTAGAAGGTTTTAATAATACATTTGGTTGGCATGCATATTTATGGTATGATAAAATTAAGGTGCATAGGGCCTTTAAAAATCATATTGTCAGGAAAGCATTATATAACGTTTGGATAAGATATAAAGATTTGTTGGAAAGTAAAACCCCTAGATGGTTGTCACCTTTAGAGGCTACAGCGCTGAAAAAGCTTAATATGGAAGCTGAATGGCTAAAGTATTGGGAAATTTTGGAACAAGATGGAGATAAATTGAAGTTACAGAGTTATGAGAAATTGAAACCCAAGGTTCGAGATTGGCTCCATTATTATCAAATAATGGAGGTACATAAACAAGACAGGAAAATTGGATTCCAGGTGGAGAAATCAAAATTAGAAATCGAACTGTTAGAACCCAATACTAAGAATTTGTCAAAAATGTATAATCTGCTGCTGAAATGGAATACACAAGATGAAATAGTTAAATCAGCTATGTTTAAGTGGGCACAGGACATTGGTCATAACATTATGTTTGCTGACTGGGAATGGTTGTGGAACACTGGTATAAAATTTACGGCATGTAATGCCTTAAAGGAAAATATTATGAAAATGATCTATAGGTGGTACATGACCCCAGTCAAGCTAGCAAAAATTTATCATTTGCCTGATAATAAGTGTTGGAAGTGTAAAGAAACGGAAGGTACTTTTTATCATCTTTGGTGGACGTGCCCGAAGATTAAGGCTTTCTGGGAAATGATATATAATGAAATGAAAAAGGTACTTAAATGTACTTTTCCTAAGAAACCAGAGGCCTTTCTCTTGGGCATTGTCGGCCAATTGGTGTCAAAGAAAGATAGAAATTTCTTTATGTATGCTACGACAGCAGCAAGAATACTCATCGCAAAGTATTGGAAGACAGAAGAATTACCCACCTTGGAAGAGTGGCAGATGAAGGTAATAGACTATATGACACTGGCTGAGATGACTGGCAGAATCCGTGAGCAGGGGAAAGAGACGGCGGAAGAAGATTGGAAGAAATTTAAAATTTACCTTAAGAACTATTATAAAATTGAGGAATGTTAAAATGTCGAGGTTTGGAGAAAGAAAAGGAGATTACAGTGACATAAGATTAAGCTGAAGAAAAGAATAAGAAAAAATATATTTGATAAAATTAATTAGAATTTGCTGAAATAAATTTTGGAAATTGGGATGTAGGAAGGGGAGGTTTGGGGGAGTCCGAGAAGAGAGGGATATGAAAAAAAGGTTATGAAATTTTACATGTTTGTATGTCTTTTTTTTTTATTTGTTTGTATTGTTTAAAATCATTCTGTAAAACCAATAAAAATTTTTACAAAAAAAAAAAGAAAATATGGAGATCCTGACATTTTCTTGTAGTACAATGATGTAGATTAGAAACATAAATCACATAGCAGGAGAGGCCTATCAAACTTTTGGAAGTATCAATTTGCGGAAGGTATGAATCAATGAGGTTATGTTGTAAAACATGAGTCACACAATAACTTTTACTGGAAAGCCCCTTGTAAATAATAACGGTGGTCCTGGCTTTTTCACCAACCAGAGCTTCTCAAGTTTAGGTGCAAATCTGATTAAACTGGAGGCAGTTGCTTCCAAATACCGCCTCACCACAATACCAGAGCAGGAGAAGGAAGAGGGGAACAAGCAAATTCAAAGCTCATTCATGTAATGTGTAACCATAGTGTAGCATTATGTCTAAACTTGCTCAATCTTTGTCAAAAAATCTGCTACTAGCCATGACTGCTATTCTCTGCCTCCACAGCCAGAGGCAGTATGCTTCTTAATACCAGTTGCTTGAAACCACAGGAGAAGAGAGTGTGGTTGCGATCAAGTCCTGCTGCTGGACTTACCACAGGCATCTGGTTGGCCACTGTGAAAACAGGATGCTGGCCTGATCCACCAGGATTTTCTTATACATGTTCCACATATATCATAGCACATCCAGCTATATATTACGAACAAGAAGAAGCTGTTTTACGGTAACTTTTATTTCAGTGCTTCTTTAGCTAACGAAGCGGATTTCAGCTAGCTTTGTGTGAGTGAATTTTGGATTAAATGTATAGCTTTCCTGTATGCTGGAACCTGTAGGCAACTAAGAGGACTGGATTAAGGATGTCTTCACAGTAGCTTGGACAACACTTCCCCACAGATGATGGGCTATGAGCTGATTCATATTGATTGCAATGCTTCTGACACCTGCTCAAAGCTCCCTCTTCTGTTACCATGGTAACCAAGAGAAGGAATACTTGTCCACATACTTTAGGAACCTCATTAAATCAGGCAGCAGGACAGCAGCTGTGTTCTCAATGTGTTGCATTGACAGTCATGGACTAATTTTACGACGCTCAGGTGATTTTTGGCCCTCTCTCTCTAGTCTAAACTGTTGAAAATGTAGAGCTTGTGGGACAGATGGCAGAATAAATAAATATTGCAAATATGTTTTAACACATAGACAAATTCCGGAAGGTGCAAAAGCAAACGAAAGGAGTTGATTGGCTCAGGTAAATTTTAGGCAGAGCATAAACAACAGATAGATGCTATCTGTCAAGTATAACCTGTATTGTGCTTGAGAAATTTGTTTGGTTTAAAGCGGTCGTTTTTGGCAGCAGATGTGTTTAACACAAAGCATAAAAGGCTATGCCCGCACATGGCATTGTTTTCATGTGCTGTACATTAAAATATCAAGATTGAATGTTTAAAGCTCATTCTCTTCCTCTTCCTCTAAATATTTTCTAAATGTGTCAGCAGGAAAAACAATTCTAGCTTCAATCATATCTCTGCCAATACCCACAGGCTGGAAAGCTGCTCTCTCAGGCCTCGTTCTGAGGCTCAAGCTATAGTATACACAGAATCCTATGTTTCCTTCTTCCACAGGTATTTTTGGGATGTTGGTTTTTATAAAAAGCAAAAACAGCCAGGACAAGATACTAGGCAGGGCAGATGAAAAGGCATTGTTAAACCTGTTCTCCCCCCACCCCCATGAATTTTCAGTTAAAAATTCAAGCTTCTGTAGTTGTGTAGAAGAGGGAATTTCAGCGGATGTACCTTGCATGACCACCCTTCTTATGCAAACTTAGCCCAGCTGAAGATTTCTACCAGTTATTCTGCACATACCTGCACATCAGTTCTAGACTTTGCTGCTCTTCTATCTTTTAAATTTAAATGCAGCATTACCTCCAACTATGAGTTTGTGAGCTTAGGACCAGAAGGATCCACTAAGCTATTTATGCTATTTTCTACTTACTTACCTACACAGTTGTCATACCACTTGCACATTGCAGAGTGTTCAACTGCTTACAGTGCAATCCTATGTATGTCTATTCAGAAGTAAGTTCAGTATGACTTAGACCCAGGTAAGCATGTGTAGGATTGCAGGCTTAGACACCTGCACAGGATGGAGATAAATGTGACTCTGATTTGGGAGTTGGGAGGTTACTGGTGTTCTAGGGCTCAACAAGCTCAACCATGATTGAGCCTTAAGTCCTGAATTTCTGCCCAACCCCTCCCAAAGGATGGTGCAGGGTTTTCGACACCACGCTGGTTACCTGGCCAGGGCCATCCCCGGATATAAGTCAGCCGTCAACCGACCCCCAGCTTAGGTAGGACAATGGGCAGCCGGCTGGGCATGGGATGGAGGCCAGGGGAAAAGGGGCCAATGCTTCGGCCAAGCCTCACTTGGTTCTTACCTCTCTATGTTCAAGGCACTGGGTCGTTTGCGTTCCATGGTCTACAGGGGATACATCCATCCCTGAATGCTTTCTCTAATGGTTGCCATTTAATTTTCTCGCAGGTCTCCCCAGCACAAAGGTCTGGGTCGTGGGACACAGCATAGTTCACTGGGCAGCGTCCTATGCCTCTTCACATGTCTGGGGCCATAATCTTGACATCCACCCTAAGGTACATATCTATTGGATGGGCCAACGTGGCATGCGTGGGCATGCCCTGATGCCCATGCTGCTCAGAGCTGCTGCTGTGCATGGCCCACCTGGGTTATTGATAGTGCACCTGGGAGAGAATGACGGTGGAGCAAAAAGGCATCAGCTTGACCCTAGCTGCAAAGGCAGACATCAAACACTTACATGCCATGCACAAGACTATGACCATCTGCTGGTCCAAACTCCTCCCCTGCCTGTGCTGGAGAGGGGTGCGGGCCTCGGGTGGTGGTTTTTTGGCCTTGGTAGGTCTCCTATAGTCTATCTTCGAGTTGGGGGGAGCATTTCATGCCCACGGGGCAGCGTTTGGCTGGGCCCGTTAAAAGGGTTGATTAGGGGAGTCACTGGCCCTAGAGCGGCGACAAGTAGGTCAAACTCCCGACTGAGGTGATGTGGGAGGGCACGCTGTGTAAGTTCATGCTTTACAGTTCCCTCCCACTTCACTTGTTAGCCCTGCACATCCTCATACCCTACGGGTTGAGAGGGATACCTTCCAAGGCCTAGGCCAAGTTTCCTACATCTGAAATTCAATAAAGTTGTCGCCTAATTTGAACCCATACACTGGTGTCATATCTCCTTCGGGGGGGGGTAGGCTCCAGGGACAGGGGTTCAGCGTGTGTGCTCACAAATTGTACCCTATATGTCAGTGGTAAAGCTGGAGTAATACATCTTTTAACATATTTCAAAGCAACCCAATGGCTTGTGGATCTTTACCTTGAATGGATTTCAGAATTTATTTAATATTTGTGTGCTTAGTTCAATTATTCATGGTCTTTAATTCACTCCTGATGGTTGAGAGTATGGTGGTAATGAATTCATTCAGGCTATATAACTTCAGACACCGACCCCTGCATAATTTTGATTATTTTGCATAATTTAAATCAAAATGGGCAGTGTGCTAAGCCATGTTTGTTTTGTCACTCAAAGGAACAGGGGAGAAATTTGGTTCAGTACAGATTTTAATGTGAACCTTTCCTAATTCACACTTCCCAAAAGAATGTGTGAACCCAAAGCAGAGCAAAATGTGCATTTCTCAAAATGTTTTGATGCAGCTTTCCAAGCAACAAATTCATTGCAAGAGGAAAGTGTGTGTAATAATGCTTATATTAGTGTAAATAACAAAAATAATTTTATAAGGGAAAATTCATAACAAAAAAAATGGTGTATTGATGGAAATGAGCTTTTAAATGCTGATGAGTTTTAATGGGGATTTTTAAAAACCCTGATGCAGAAATGTGGACTGAAAACAGGAAAAATGAAAACAGGAGGGAAACTGATATTGAAACACCAGATTGTCAGCAACCTGGTGTTTTAACTAAGCTGAGTGATGCCAAATGAAGAGCAGGATACAGTTGGTTTCAAAGTTTGATTTGTTCACTTGTTTGTAAGACATCCTACTTGCATTACATTTCTGACACATACCCAATTAGATATGATATTCATCTTCTTACGTATGTACTTGGAAAGGATCCTCAATAATGTAGCACACACTGGGGAAATTGTTACCTGCTTACATAGTTACCTTTCTGTCGTACCTTAACTAAGAACTGGCATGATGTTAGGCCTCTTTTGCAGGGTTTGCAATTAAACAGTTTCAGTTGTTTGTACTTGCGTGTTCAGACCCAGAGGCTTCTCCCCTAAATAAAGACACATTTGACTCAAATTTTAGTTTGGGTTTTTGGCAGAATTTAGGCCACAACTTTATTGATAACAGAAAAGTGAGTGGTTGCATAGGCTCTGGTTCGACTAGCTCCCTACACCCTTGCTGACCCAGAGCTCTGTCATGGGTCAGCCAAGGGTGAACACCTGAGGCAGGTGAAAAGTCTGGGAACAGACTCTGTTCACTCCCCAGATGTTCCCCTGGACTCAGACACGGGCACAGCCCTCTCTCAGGGGTTGACCAAACCAAGTTGAGTCCCTGGATTCCTTTAACGGAATACCCTTCACAAAGGGATGGCGAGACCATTCTCCCATCCCTATCACATGCCTATCCACAACCTTACAAGTTGTGACGAATTGCTACACAGCAGGCGAAACCGAAATGGCTACAGCCAGTCAGCCAAGTCGGGGAAATTCCTGCCATGCCCCTGTCCCAATGACAGACGACACATGATGGCATAGCAAGGTCAATCGCAAAATGCCCTAAAATTAGGGAGAGGAGGGCGGGTGTTCCGATGCGTGAGCCAAAAGAGGAAGCTCTGGGTCACGTGCATAGGTATATATAGGTCCTTTGATCCGTTCAGACTGCACCCCATTGGCCAGATTAAACCCAGCAACTAGGGACCTACCAATCGGGTGTTGTGGCTATCCAATATACCCACCCACAACCAGGAGGTCAGTCTCCAGGTCTCACCGCAACACATGTCCTCTTTTAGGGAAGACACGATTAATGGATTGAATTGGAAAGACAGAACTCAATAATTTGTTCCCAAGCACAACATGGTTATTATTATTATTTATTTATTATAGTACAAAATGGCAACACATTAAATGGCACTAAATAAAACATAAAGGTAAAGGTACCCCTGACCGTAGGCTGAGGGAGCTGGCATTTGTCAGCAGACAGCTTCCAGGTCATGTGTCCAGCATGACTAAGCCGCTTCTGGCGAAACAGAGCAGTGCACAGAAACGCCATTTACCTTCCCACAGGAGCAGTACCTATTTATCTACTTGCACTTGACGTGCTTTCAAACTGCTAGGTGGGCAGGAGCTGGGACCGAACAACGGGAGCTCACCCCGTCGTGAGGGTTCGAATGGCTGGCCTTCTGATCAGCAAGCCCTAGGCTCAGTGGTTTAGATCACAGCACCACCTAATATATATATATATATATATATATATATATATATATATATATAATAAAATACATAAAAAATATAAAAAATATACGTATAAAACATACAAGAGGTTGAAAACAAAAATCCAAAAGCCTATATGCTATCAGAGATACAGAACAAAGAAAGCTAGCGGGAAGATTGAGAAATGTACACATTTCACAGCATGGTTGCTAACTGTTCTAAAGTCATCCTTTGCTTTATCAAGTTGTATATAAATGGATCTGACTCAAATGTCCATCATTATTACTCACCTCCATTTTATGAGTAATATGTAAATCTGTAAGCACAGACAAAGAACAAGCATGTTAGAAACATCATCTTAGTCAGGACTGGTCAAATATTGAATCCTTGAAGAAATATTCAGTTGATTTAGACTATGATGAAGCCCATTTAAAGAGCTGGAGTAGCTCTAGCTATAATATTTTTTTAAAAAATGTGTATTACTTACAGTTGCCTGACTATTACCAATTCAGCGAATAAATGCTACCCACCCCATAGTTTGCTTGTTGTAATGTTTAGGAACTGACAATACTATTAATTATTAACTTCTTGAGAGGTGTTTGCTTTAGAGGTGTTTGCTGCATATCTCAATATTTATATTGCACTATTAAGTGAAATAATTGATTTCCCAAAACCTGTTTAAAATGAACACAATTCTTTCATGAAACCAATTAAATAAGAGGTAATTGTTTTACCTCATATCAGCAATTTTTAAGCTGGCGTTTTAAATTGAAATGGAATTCTGTGGCGCTAACACTGCTTGTGTCAATGATAAAGGCAAAAGTTCAGCCCAAGTATATCTTATTTAGTAAGAATTACAGTTGCAGTGTTGTTGTTTTGTTGCTAGCTTAATTGATTAAAAATGGTTTGACCAACTAAAAGGGTATCTCCACTTAATTTGACAGCATTTTTTTTTAAAGTATGCCCTTAAAAATGTACTTTTAAAACCTAGAGGAGAAAGATGCTTTTCTCCCACACAGGGTATACTACCTCTTTTTATATGGTACCAATGGTGACATATATGGACATCATCTAAAAGCTTCATTCTTAAAACCTATTGCTTAAATATTCATTCTGTAGTTGACCTCCTTTGTAATGTTGTATTTTGAAATCTTTAAGAAATATTTTAGTTTCCTGTTAAGTATGCTGCTTTAAATGTATATATCTGACTTTTTTCAGTAATGTTTTATTCTGGATTGTTTTATCTGTTTTAATATACCAGTACTTGAATTGAGATGGGATAGACGCGGGTGGAGCTGTGGTCTAAACCACTGAGCCTAGGACTTGCCGATCAGAAGGTGGAGACACAACAGTGGAGAAAAGGGCCAATGCAGGAATGGGCCAGAAGGAGCAACAGCTGCACCCTCCCTTGCAGTTTCTGACATTTTAAGAGTCAGGCATGTGATCTCCAATTCGCTAACTGGCACCAAAACATGCTGGCTTTCTAAATAAGCATTTTTATTGCTGGAAGAGAGAATATTGAGGGGTTTAGAGATGTTTAGATACAATTGCAATCCTCTTGCAAGGACCTCACAGTTTAGTGTTTCAGTGGTTTTTGTAGCCAATGGTCAACAAATTGGTTTAAATCAGGGTAGGTAGTCTGTGACCAGGGACACGGGTGGCGCTGTGGGTTAAACCACAGAGCATAGGGCTTGCTGATCAGAAGGTCGGCGGTTCGAATCCCCGCGACTGGGTGAGCTCCCGTTATTCTGTCCCAGCTCCTGCCCACCTAGCAGTTCGAAAGCACACAGTGCAAGTAGATAAATAGGTACCGCTCCGGCGCGAAGGTAAACGGTGTTTCCGTGCGCTGCTCTGGTTCGCCAGAAGCGGCTTAGTCATGTTGGCCACATGACCCAGAAGCTGTACTCCAGCTCCCTCGGCCAATAAAGCGAGATGAGCGCCGCAACCCCAGAGTCGTCCGCGACTGGACCTAACGGTCAGGGGTCCCTTTACCTTAACCTGTGACCCACCAGATCTTGTTGGACTCCAGCTCCCATCAGCCCCAGCCAGCATGGCTTGTGGCCAGATATGATCAGAGTTGTAGTCCAACAAGCTGTGGAAGACCACAGGTTACCCACACATGTTTTAAATAGTTGGCAATACACAGCCTCCACTATTTATTACTGACAGTGGTTGCAGAAAACAGAATCTGGTGAAATAGCTAAAAATCAGAACTGTCTAGGTTGTCAACAAAGTACAGAGGTACAAGCAAAGTGATATCTGAAGGGCAGAGTGAGGCCTGGTTGCAGAATCGAGGACAACAAATGACTCTTAAATGTTCATATTGAGCAGCTCCTGGAAGTTGAAGAGAAAGCAATGGCAGGGTGTTGAAGCCTAAGGGGAACTTTCCCAATCCAGCTCCTAATTTGGTAAGATGTAGCTCCGTCTAAACTAAAGTATGTTCTCTGGCTGCTTACTATTGTGGCACAGGGAACAGCAAAGCAGTGCCTGTTCCCTCTGGGACCATTGTTTGAGACCTATAGATATAATTCCTTCCCTAGATGGTGGCTGGAAAGCTCCTTTAGAAAGTCTTACAACAGTGAAATTGTGCTAAAACGAGTTGAAGATTTGCAGAAAGACAGATAATGAATAATGTAAGACTAAGGGCATTTTCACAAGTGGCACTTTAAAAATATATTTGAATTTCATGCATTTGTAAATCAAATGGAAAACTCCCATTAAAGGAAATGTACATTCAGGGTGGTTGGTTTTAAATAAAAAAAGCATTTCTTCCATTTTTATATTGCATTAATAACATTTAGTAGTGATATGTTTTCAGAGGGAAAAGGCATTCTTAGTCTGACTTAAATCACTTCAAAATCATTGTAGCAGTTGAGCTCACTGGCGATTCAGATCATGGAACACAGCTAAGTAAATATATATTCTGTCTAATATTTCTGTGGCTATAATCCCATACTTGCTAACCTGGCAGAGGAGTCAAAGACCTCACAAGCATGGAGACTATGGCCCCATATTTATCACAGCACTGCCCCATCTGCACCATATCATACGACTTAAACAGACATGGCGTCCCCCCAAGAATCCCCTCACAAGGCTACAGTTCTCGGAATTCCCTGGGGAAAGGGATTGGTTGTTAACCCCTCTGGCCCATTGTGCAGCTTCTGAAGATATTCATTGCCTGGAAAGTCAGCACTCACTTGGAGAAGGACTTTTGATATGGCTGTCCTTGCTCTGGGCAATAAAAAAATATATATTTGACAGGTGCCCACTGTCTGCATTTTTCCGAAATGGTTGAAGGCATTTTGGTTCCAGGAGGCTTTTCCCGCTGGATAAATGGGTCTTTGCCACGAGTACCTATTTTTGCATTGTTTAATTTCATTTTAAACGTATCAGGTTTTTGTGTGTGTCATTTTAACTGTTTTGGGGTTTTTTGCCTTTTAAAAACTGTACATCACCTTGAGACGATTGTGTAGAAAATGATTAATAAATTAATGATGATAATAAAATTAATTTTTGACCACTGGTAATTGTTTTTAAAAAATCACCCTGTGCTTATACGTTCATTGTTAATTGATGTTCCTACATCACAAGGTGACCGTTTGAAGCTGAGGGACAGGAAATGTGGTTGGCAAAGACAGATGCACTTTCATTTTTATTAATAAAGACTTCAAGTCAAAAATGCTTGGTGCAAACAACTGCTGTTCTCAGTCAGCCTTCCTTTTATTGGTGCTTCTGTTCAAGATTCTTTATTGTTTGAGGTTCTAGCTGTCACCATGTGTAATAGATTTCTTAGAAACAGAGTTTAACCATTAAACATGAGCGAGTATGTCATAATTTTCTGCAGTTAAATGCCTGAAGGTAAAGCTGAGTGAATTTAATGCATCAAGAAGGGTAATTATCAGATAATCTTGATTGCCAAGATCCCTCCTGCTCCAGCAGAAGACTATTAGCAGTGTATGCATATGAACATTTAAATCTTCGCAACTCATTTCTAGTTTTTGTCACTAATCACTGGGTGCTTCTTGTGTTGTTTTACGCTTTCTCTTTCAAGAATTACTGCTGCATTTCACCCTCTAAATTATACTTTCCCCGCTTATTCCTTCCCTTTCAGGAATATTTATATGAATTTTTCTGCATCAGAAAATTGGCCAAAATAATCTCACAGCATACCTGAATGTGTTTTATGAATACTGAGGTGTAAATTTGCAGGTTTTGGACATTCATTTTTCATTCTTCCCCTCACATAGGCTTAAAACAAGTTTTCACTGCTGGTTATTCTGATTGTGGCTTTGCGTAGATAATCTCTATGAAATAAAGATGTTTTGCTTTACCATTTCCATTTCCTCTTGGCCAGAGATTTGCCGATTTGCCTCTTTTACCCTTTAGCATTCACTCCTCTTGAATTGTAGCAAAGGTGTGTAGAGCCAGTGAGTTGAACAGAAATATAGGTGTTCCTCTGGAATAATCATACATGGGCTGAAATGCAGCCCTTTGCATTCGTTAAATCATGGATCTACAAGGTAAGTGCTCTCTATGGACTGGGGAGAAAAAGGCAAACAAAAAACAGTCAGGACTGGAAGCATACATTGAGGGCTGTGAAAGGCTTTTACATCATGAAAATAAAAACTGCATCAGTGGGGTTTGGGAGAATCCTGATGGAGAAAATGATGCTCCACTATGAGTTGCAGTGGTGTTGTGGTAAATTCTGAAGCACAAGCCCTCTTTATGACAATTCTCATAGTCACATTCCTTCCAAGGGACTTCTGGACTGTTGCTATTTACAGGGGAGGATTCAATTAGGCGCCCAATGAAAACATTTCTCTTCAACCAAGATTACAACTGTACGGCATTTTATTGGTTCATTTTTGTTTTACTGTGTATTTTGTCTTTTCATTTTGCATTTTTATGTTGTGAACAGCCCTGTGATATATGGATGAAGGGTGGTATACAAATTTAATAAATAGTAAGTAAAATCGTCATCATCATAAACTTCCACCTTATATCTGAAAGAATGTCTCTTACTTTTCCTAATTGCAAAGTCTTTGATTAGATCCTGAAAACTAATCTTTACATAATACATTTCCTTCTATGCTTGGCAGAGATCAGGATTCCAGCCTGCCTTGTTGCATAGTTGTTCTGTTGGGATTTTTAATATACCGGTACTTCAACTGAGAAAATGAACACTTGGTAGAGCAATTTGTGGCCATTAATGTTAAAAATCCAGCAATAGAAAATTTCTGTGGTGTTCCCCTTCCCTTGATGCCCTAAGCACATGCTTATTTTGCTTAATGGTTAATCCAACCTTGCACACCATACATTTAAAGCACTCTTATACCAGTTTAACCATCATAACTTCCCCCAAAGAATCCTGGGAAGTTTACTTGGTTAAGTGTGTTAGGAACTGTAGCTCTGTGAGGAATCTCCTAACAACTCTCAGAACCCTTAACAAACTACAGTCCCCACAATTCTTTGGGGGAAGTCATGGCAATTAAGAGTGGTATAAGAGTGCTTTAAATGTATGGTGTGGATGTGACCAGGAATAAGCACAGAATAATCCACACTTCATGCTTTAAAGTACACTGTTATCTTGTCTGTTCAATCACTCACCGTCTTTGTTGTTGTCATCTAGAAAAGTACACAATAAGAATTGCATTTCTTGGATCACACTTCCCAGCTCTGATAAATTATACATTTATGTTATGATTGGATGGAAGCCCAGAAGCCTTAAATTACCCACTTGTAAAGCAATTCTCCTGGCAACTTTGTCTCACAGTGATCAGTGTGGATTCTGTACCTCCCATTCCTGCCTGAGCACACAAAGAAATATTCATCCACAAAGAGTCAAGTGTCTGTATTAATAGAAATGTTCCTTGCTGTCTGTGGATTGGTGATGGTGTACATTGTTATGCGCTCTCCGCTTCCCCAAGCAGGGAGAAGTTCCAGAGGCAGCACTACCAGGTCTAGTTTGCTTTGGATAATAGAGCACAAGAGACTTAATGGTGTCTTTGTAATAACTGCTTTGTTTACAAATATACAAGCAGAGCACAGTGAAAACAAATAGACTTCTATAAGTAGAGAGCACAGCCTGCGTCAGATTCCCAGAGAGCAGCAGCGACAGGCAGCTCCAAAGTTGCAGCTCCATTTTAACTATATCCAGCTCATTTCTCCTCTCCCTCTCTCCCGTGGTTTTCTAAAAGGGTAAATGCAGCCCCAAAAGGTGAACCCTTTTCTGAAAGGGTAAATGCAGCCTCAGAGGGTGAACCCTTTTCGCACACACACCATTTTCCTGATCTAATTCCCCCCTTCCTGGAGCAGCTATTTTCTCTCAGGGCAAAACATACAGGTTCCCACAAGGCAAATAGCAGTTGTGACATCTCTGAGACTCGTTAAAAAGTCTTCTCCCAGTGCCATAGCTTTGAATAAAATCTTCCCCAGCTAGCTGCATTTGCAACGCTCCCCGTCCTGTAAAAACAGCTACTAAGTTATAGTCACAGAGCTCTTGCTATCATGTCTCATTTGTTCCTCAGTCTCTTCTAAACAGCAAACTGTTACTTCTTTCTCACACAAATGCCCACTGGACCACTTGTCTCAGTCCCCATCTCTGCAGGTGAATTGCCCGTTCAGGAGAGCAGTCAGGCCCACTGAGGGTTCAGGAACACTTTACTGTCAAATACTCTTAACTATGCATTCTTAGTGATCGAACAGCAAACTCATAACAGTATGTCGGCTGGGATTGGGGAGGGAGGCAGGGTAGAAAGAAAGTTAGGAGATAAAAAAAGTAGGGATGTGAGAAGTAATTGTTTTCTATTCCACCCTGTATTTGTCCCATGCAGCGCTGTTTCTGTACCACTGCAGTTTGTCTTTCACCAAAACCTATATTATTGGTCTCGCTGTCCACTGCAGCAAAAATCCAAAACTTATGCAATTTGTATAATTGTGTAAGATATGTAACTTGTAAGTATGTTATTCTACCCCATTCATTTTAATGCAAAGACAATCCAATGCAAATGTAGGGTGGTGTAGTCAGATACTGTTTGCAGACCAAAAACTGATCATATTTGCTGCACTGATTTCTGTTCTGGACAGAGGTGTAGTGGCCTGGGTTCACAAGGGGTGGGTTGTCAAAGATGCATTACTATTTCTGCAGCAGGGTCCCAGTCTCCAGCATCCTAGAGCTACCCAGTAGGGGAGCTGTTTAGTCACTGAGAAGTCTTCCCATCCTTTGTGTGGATTGCATCCAATCAGAATGAAAGAAGTTGAGTCAACCACTGAGGATTTGCTCCTAGGGCCACTCTGGAGAAGGTGTGCAGAAAGAACATTGAGATGTTTTTGTTCTGGGTGCTCTAAAGCTAAGCATTTAGGAACACTGAAAGCACAATGTGTTTCAGTTTCATAAGAATGGCATATAAGTTCTCTTACGTACCATGGAACTTCAAGGAAAATACAACACAAGTCCCTCTGAAATAAGGTATTGGAGCACTCCAAAGCATTTGCCCATGTATGCGCACAGAAAATAACTGATCTAGCTGAAAGTCAACACATGGAGATCTGAACTGAATGCTGCAATGCATCCCTAATTATTATTGTTGTATAATCTTGGAGCATGGCAGTGTGTGGCTGTGAGCGGCATAGCTGCAACTTCACTTGAATTTGCCACCACACTACTGGTTCCAGATATGAAATAAATCAGTGAGCACAGGCAATTTCTGCTCCTGTTTGCATTTTAGCCAGAATTCTCGGGCATCCCTCTTTGGAAGACAGTATTTTATTTGTATAGTTATTACTCTACATAGGAATCAGTTTTATTTTGTATTAATCTTGTTTGTTCTTAGGCGTTTCCCCTGCTGATTTAAGGATCTTTAAGCAGTTTTGATGAGCCTATTCAAAACATTGCACATTGATTTCAAAACTGACTGATGGCAGAGTAGAATAGCAAAGTATAAGACATGTGTGAAAACTGCCTGAAGAAAATTTAAACAAGGTGTTACGCCAGTTCATCAGAAACCCTGGGGTATGTAGGAGTATACTATTGGATAATGATATGCCATTTAGATGTCACATAAAGAACAGCTAAGGCTAAAAGGAAAGTATTAGGATTTGTTTTAAACCAAAAAAGCAAAGTGTCTGAGCTCTGTGTGTTCAATTTGTCTTACAGGATGGAACTGCCTTGTATGAAGGCAATTTTGGTAGAGATGTGGCTGGAGGGGGAAGAATAATCCCCTTCTCTCTCTGCATGCTGTAGTACCATTAAAATTCAAATAACAGAATGCAGAAATAGTAAAACTAAACTAACTAACAAAACCACCTTAGTCTTCAGGTGTTTTCAAAGGAAAATGCACAAATAACTTTTGGAGATGTTCTGTCCAAACATGCTGGGTATGTTCAGAGCAGACCCATTGAAATAAATGAACTTAAGTCCATTGGCTTAGTTGGATATCATCCAATGTAACCTGGAAGCATTCGTGTAAAATATGGGCTGGCTAATCTGTCAAAACGTTTCTCAGGCTGGTTTACGTGATTGGATGTAACTTTATAAAATACAGAAAGATGACTCTGCATGGAGAGAGACTCCTGTAGTACCTAGAAGCAGGTCTTTATAAACCTGGTCCATAATCTTTATTCCACACCTACCTCCCAGGATAAACTAATCAACAGTGCACAGCCCAGCATACGTGTATCTGCTGATCAAAGAGCAAGACGCTTCCTTCCAGCTTAATTGTGAATTTAAAGCCATTCATTAGTAAGTCCCTGTAGCACTGCAGGAGTGGGGGGAAATAGGTATTTTTTTTAAAAAAAATACATGTACCAGAAATGGGAGAGTTTTGCTGGCTTTCTGTTATAATTCAGATTTCAGCCCTATATTTAAATAGACAAAATTTAGGCTGTATCCAGGAAGTAGGGTGGTTCAGATATCCTGATCAACATTGGTTCCATTTCTTGAAAGCCTCAGGGTAACTGTGTTAAGTCAACCTGGCTGTGGCTGATGGGAGTTGTAGCCAAAATATCTGAAAGGCACCAGGTTGAAAAGGCTGGAATAAATCATACCAGTGCACATGGGAGAATACTGAACAAAGCCACATGCAACACACTGCACAGCACCTCATTTTCAGGACACTTCTTCCTTCGCTTCTTTCTAGAACACCAAATTAGAGTAGAAAATGTATGTGTGGAGATTGTCATAGAATAATGTGTTGGTGGGACAACTCAGGGGATCTGTGCTGAGATGAGGCTGGATAAAAACATCGTGTCCAAGATTCAGCATGTCCCTTTGGCTGAATACTCCTTACATGGGAGTAAAGCCTTTATTTTATTGTTTTGCCTATTGATTTGCTACCAAAATAGCTGAAGGTCATTCTTTACCCTGTTTGATGTCCAGTGGCACAGCTTCATGCTCTGGCACCGGCGGCGGGGAGCAGGCAGGGGCGGGGCTGGCGTGTGTCCTGGGGGCGTGGTGCACCGCCTGCAGGGGTGGGGCACGCGTTTTGGGATGGGGCATGCGTTCTGGGGGTGGGGCATGCCACCTGTGGGGGTGGAGCGCCCAGCACAGGAGGGAGGGCAGCCATGATGGAACCCCACTGGGATCGCACTGCCGGGGGCGGTGTGCTCCTCCGCCCCCCTCTTCTTCCACCAGTGTTGATGTCATGTGATGAATTTCAGTTTCGTTTACCATTGCCTCTAGTTTTCTTTCAAACATGGCAACACATAATTATCTCTATAAAGTTTGAGCAGTCTCAGGAAAGGCTTATCCTAAGGCCTGAAGTTTATATTACTGGGTAAGTATTTTTTGTTGAGAAACTCCTAAAGAAATTGGCTGAATAAGCCTTTGTATCATTTAGTACATAATTAGTAGCTAAAACACACACAGTAACCTTGTGAGTGGCAGTCCTATGCAGAATTAACATAGCTTTACTCTGTAGGATATAGTAATCTTCACACTTTAACATTATTTCTGCCACGTTTCCTTCTCTTTGCTATTAACTTTAGCACCCAGGATTCAAACCTCTGGGCTTTTATATCCCATCCGTTCCACCCCTCCATGCTAAAACCTAATGGGTTTTCTGTTTCCCCATGGAAGATGTTGAACAGATCCTCATTTTTCCATAATCAAAGATGGAGTTGCCACCACCCCACTTAAATAACATTAAATTCAGTGTTACCAGCTGTTCAGCAATGAGGCCCTTTGTTACTAAAAAAAAAAAAAAAGCAATTTGAAAGAATTTTGTAGAAAGCCTCTGGTAATTATAAAAGTTTATCATCTCACCATTATGAGGTTCTAAAATGCTTATGAGAAAAACTGCACCACATTCCTGGTTTTCTACCAATTTCAGTTTTGGGAAAAATAATTTAATAGGCTGAGAGCAATTATAACTAAAAAACATCTATATTGCACATAATTATTATCAGCCTTATTGTTCTCACTGTCCAGCCATCTGAGTTCCATTCCCAATCTGCCCACAGGCATCATGTGTGCAATTAATAAATCGTCTTCATCTTCTCCACACATATACACACTAATTCTCAAATATGTAATTTTAGCTGAGTGATGTTCAGGGAATTTTACAAAAGGCAAGGATATCATTAAACTAACGTACATTATTTCTGCGTTACAATTTGCATGCAAAGCCTTTATTTCTTATCTCTTCTTTATTTAGTTTTTTGCAATGTGTAATTCAGTCAAGGTTATAATCCTTACTGAATGCCTGCCTGGCAATGAACTGTCAGCAGAGATTCATTTCTGTTGTGGGCTACAGGAATCTGTGGTAATTTAAAGAATAGAATAAATACAAGGGAAGAAGGGACAGTTTTATCAGATGAGCTATGCACCTGGCTCTGGTTTAGAACTTATAATCATTTTATAAGCTACCAAACTGAGTAAGATCCATTGGTCCATCTAGTTCAATATTGTATTTATGGACAGGCAATAAGATTTCAGACAAGAGATGATTCCCAGCACTATGTGGAGATGCCAGGGCCAGGGGCTGGACCTGGGACCATCTGTCTGATGTTCTACCACACTTTATACTTTGGCATTCATGTTCTTTATTATGAGTAAACAGTTAAAAGCAAAACATAATATCCCAGTTGGAAAATGTCACGCTGGTAGGCCTTCCAAGCCACTGGTAGAGTTCCAGAGCTGGGGGGGCCACCATGGAGAAAGTGTTCTCCTTCATGCCTGCCTGTTGAGGATTTTAACAAGAACATCATTATCTAAGCTGGTTTATCACCATTAGTCAATTTGATTATCATAAGCCTTGCATGAAATGGTGGCAGATCCCAGGATGCATTTTTTGCATGGGGTGTGTGTGTGTGTGTGTGTGTGTGTAGATATGAATATGTCAAATGCAGATAGTAAACATAGTAAAAAAAAAAAAACAAAAAAACTTGCCAGCCAGCAATTATGTCTTTTTATTTGTGACTATGCATGAGTATGGCTGTAGTAATTTAAAATTATTCTGGGTTCAGTAACCCTTGGCCCCCTTTAAAAACCCAAATATGCCCACCCAGACCAAAAACATTTGCAGCCACTGGAGTAGAAACATTCATTGTTCCATCCATTTAAGCATGATGAAGACTTTCTGGCAGTAAGAGCCGTTCAGCAGTGGAACGGACTCCCTTGGAAAGTGGTAGACTCTCCTTCATTAGAAGTTTTCAAACAGAGGTTGGATAGTCATCTGTCATGAATGCTTTAGTTGAGATTCCTGCATTGCAGGGATTGGACTATATGAATATTAATATTTATACCCCACTATATAAATATTATTATTTATACCCCACTGGTTTCCCCAGCCACTCTTCCAACTCTTGTTGGCATGCACCTGAATTGAGAGACAATGGAGTATGCCTTCAAGGGTGAAGTAAAATGCTGTGTTTCAGGCTTATGTTCCAATAAAGTACACAAGACTACTCATTGTTTTTAATCAAACATAGGCATTGGAAGAGGAATAGAACTACTAGGTACCTGGCCTTTTCCTAAAACCATGCACAGGAAACACAATGAAAGCAGCAGCTCTCACTAGACCCCTTTTTTCCCAAATAAGGTTGGGCCACATGAGGCAGTGGTAGTTTAGTTAACCCCACAAATCCAATGTGTATCAATGAAGGTTCTTTAGCAGCGGACATTCAAACCACCCAAGATTTTGGCTCATCTCTCTACTTCAGGTGTTCCATGTTCTGCACCCCTGAAAGAGGGTCCTGCACCACAGTTTGAGAACTATGAGTGCATAGTGTTTACTAGACGACAAAGAGATGACAATGAGGCACCTGTTCATAAATTAATTTCCTGGCACCAGAGAAAAACTGTATTTTGCAAACTGAAGTGTCATGCAATATTCCGGTCTGGGATAACTGTTTTTCATACAATAAATATAATTAGTATTCTGTCCTTTGGCAACGTTTGAGATTTTTGGCTATGTTCTGTAGTAGTTTGTTTGGTTAAATTTCCCCTCTGGATACATGTTTGTATCTGTGCATTTAAGATATTCTCATTGTGGCAGACTACATTGCTAAGCAAGCTTTTCCTGCTGGGCAGAAGATCAGTGTGTTAAACAAAATTAGCATGTGTAAGCACAAAAAGGGGGGGAAGTCAGAATATAGTAGGGCACTTAATTGGCCAACTGCCATCAACCATTTCAACACTTGCACACCTTCCTAGCTACTTGTACTGCATTGTTAAAGGAGAATAAATCATTTGACACACAACTAGGTTTTAGAAAAATATGTGAAAACCATTCAGGCAAAAAATCTGTTTGAAATGTATGAAATTTTCCATCTGACTGCTTTCTGCTGGGAGAAAATATTGCAGTGAGTTGCAATATTTTTAATCTTGTTTTATATTAAATAGTTTAATATATAAATCACTCAGGGCACAATTGTTAAATTCAACGCAATTTTTACTTCATTTTCAGGTGACAACGTTTCTCAGCGCGGTTCCAAAAATGTAGGCATTTAAATAACTCTGCTACCCTAGCAAAGACTGCAAATTTTGTGAATACAAATATAAATATGTGGAACACTTAAGCTACCTGAAATTGGAAAGCATTGCTAATAAAATGGGAAGCTAAAGCTTTCATTTGCAAACTGTGCATATCAGTCTAAGCATAGTACACATATCTTATGCCAGATTGATCTATTACTTTGGTGCGAGGGCAAACATAACTTTGGAACCTGATGAAGGGAAAAGTGACTTGGGGAAGGTGATTTTGTGTGTAGAAGCAGTGAGTGAACAAAGAGGAACAAAAGAAGCTATTTTGTACTGAGTTAGACCATTGGCTTATGTAGTTCAGAATCTGCAGCTCTCCAGGATTTAAGGCAGAGGTCTCTCCCAGAAGATGAGATTTCAGGGATTGAACCTGCGATCTTTTGCATGCAAAGCATGTTCTTTACCACTGAGCCATAGCCCTTCCCTACACTGTCACTACTCCAGGTAACATCATCTCCCCCACCCCTACAACTTTAAATAAATAATAAATAATAATCAGCAATCAAACAGGTGTTGCACACATCACACTTTAATGTTGACAGAGCCGTCTTTCCCATTGGTCTTAGTGGTTCATTGCACCAGGGTGCTGGCCTCTCAGGGGCGCCCTAGCGAGTGGGGGAGCTGGCTGCTTTGCTGGCAGCCTCCCCTTTCCCTACATGCCCGCCAGCTGCACTCCGCCAACTATATGGCTGGCGGGCATGCAGCTTCCTTCCCAAGCCTCCACAGGAGGAAAGCGATCCCCGCAGAGGCTTAGGATGGAAGCTTCCCTCCCAAGCCTCTGCATCTGCTAAAGACGGCCCTGCTCCGGTCGTTGTACTCCTCCTGCTTCCTGGCAAAAGGCGGCGTGCAGCCTTCCTGGGTGCCCTGACACCGGAGAGCATGTTCGCCAACACGTTTTCCTGCTTGATCGCCGTGACCACGCTAGGGATCGGGGCGGTTGGGGAGGCAGAGGGCAACCTACAGATGTTGTTGGACTGCAGCTCCTATAATCCCTGACCGTTAGCCATACTGGCTGGGACTGAGAGAAACTGAGGTCCAATAGCACCTGAAGGGCTACAGGTTTCCCCACCCTGATTTAGGGCAACTAGTTGGAACTGCAACTGCAACTGCAACTGGAAAAGTTTTTCTTTTCTTTTCCATTTCCATTTCCTTCTGCTAATCCAGCTCACATAACATAGTCACCATCATCACAACACTGAATCACTAGAAAGACTATATTTGCTCAAAGAGATAGTAAAATTTATGTCAACAAAATAAATGCTATGCTACTGGGATATTTAAAAGTTCTTTAAAATAAACACAGCCAAATATGCGTGTTGCTTTCCCAGCTACCCACTGACAAGGTAAATGGAATTTCTAACTTCCCTGATTTCTGAGTATGTTTAAAATGCTTTCTTCCAAAGCAAGATGCAGGATTTTGCCCAAAATTGCATAATGTAAAACAGTGCATTTCTTGGCCGTGATATGTATGTGTGTACATGACTAACCCAACCAAACAGCAGCACCACATGAGTACTATTAATTATTAGCTGTCATATTGAGATTAAATTGGGCATTAAATTAAGGTTAAAGAGAGATTAAATTGTGACCTGAGGTGCAGAAAAGACTCACTAGGTGCTGAAATATAAAGTCATTATTTGCAGAGAATAAAATTAAGAGCCTTTGCTGCTGTCTGCTTTCTAATATAGTGCTGGATTTAAAGATGCATGAGGAAAATTAGTACCATACGTATAGTTGGTGTTTCCTAGAATGAGATGGGACAGAGAGAACGGGCTGGCAAAACTGGTTGTGAGGTGCAATGACTCACAATGGTTTTCTTTGTGCAGAGTAAAAGATAGGACCTCAGCATTGGTGCTGTTGAGAGGCTGGCCAACTCCATTACGCTCCTTCCTCTACTGTGATCAAGCAGGTAGCCAAAAAAAAAGAGAGAGAGGTGTGATCTCAGGGCCTCCCCATCAGCTCACCTGACAAACCAGCAGTGGTTGGCTCCTCTTCTCCTTGAACACTTTCCATCCAGTTGTTACAAGAACCGTGTGGCTAGTACTAGTGTTGGGTTTATTTTGGGGATGTAGACTTTATATTAGGGGGGGCCGAACTGAGATATCTTCAATGCAATTGGCCAGTTAGTTAAATATTTCTATTTATTTACTTGATGGAGGGGGCAGCTGTCCCTGCACACACTGCCGTTGTTGTGTTTGGTCCTTGTTACTCCTCCCAACACAAATTTACTCCTTTAACTCTGTACTGCCTCACCCTCTGCCTGTCTCACACGTATTTTTTATACAGCAGCCACTTGGGCATGCTGTTCACACCTGGCATCTAGCCCACACTCATTCCCATAAAAGCCAAGTTCATGTTCTGGTAGAACAACATCAGGTCCAAGCTGGCAGTCTCTATTCCTGCACAATCCCTCACAATGCTACTTAGGGCTTGTAGCCTACATACCTTTGAGACCACCTCTTTCCTGCAACCTATTGTGAACTGTACTTTCAGATGTGAATGACATCTTTATGGCATCCTTCCAGTACCCAAGTCTGAATGGGAAAGCCACAGAGAGACATTCTCAGTGGCTGTTGTTCAGTTATGGTACTTGCTTTTTCCAGAGTTATAAGGTATTTTTAGGAAGCCATTCTTATGTGAGGAACAGAAAACCATCCTTGCAATTTTGCAATTGATGGAAGAACAGAGAAGAGCACTTACGCAGCTTTTATTGATTTAGAATTTTTTTAAAAAATCTCAGCTGGAACAAAACGTTTACCATTTTAAAACTGGAATAAATGGCAAAGGGAGAAGAACCTATATAAAAACAGGAAGCTATAATTAGAGTAAATGCTATTGTACAAACAACTAAAATAAGTTAAGGGGTCCATCAAGGATGCTCAATGTCCCCTGTCCAAGATCTATTTCAAGGATGCAATAAACAAAATAAAAGAACTAATAAATACAAGTATTAAAGGAATTAGGAAGGAAGTAAACCATTTTGCGATGGGGATGAGAAGGAAGTGCTTTCAGTAGCTGATGTTTAAAAATGCACTTATATTGATCATGGCTTTCTGAATGTGACTCACCCTGAACTTTTGAAGAAATGGTAGGGTAAAATCCATATATATATATAAAAATCCTATTTATTTATTTTGGCCCTTTTCCACTACACACATTCTGAGTTCTGCTTTCCATCTCCCAATATGATTTTCATTACACCTTCATTTTTCTCCTCTACTTTCAGCTTCAAAAGTTAATTATAATCTAATACTTCAGACAGGCCTTACTCTTTTTGCCAATTAATACAAAACCACCTACTGTGAAGCCCATAAATTTTTTGAATGCAAAGAGAAAGCCTGCAAACAAGGAACTAGCTGTGTGAGTCCAGGCTGAAGGTATGGTATTATAGTAGGTGAACTGCATGCTGGGTATTGTAGTTATAAGCAGTGGTCCATGAGACTCATTCAGGTGGTTTGTACTATGTCTTCAATTAAAAGTCATCATTTTCGTTGTTATAGTGGTTTATGGTATTAAAATCTGAATTTTGTGCAATTTAAGTTCCATGCAAAGAAAAGGAACAATTAAAAATCATACAGCATCTAGACAGCACATTCCAATTGCTATAAACAGGCAGAAAAATATTTATGTGATCTACCAATGTGATCCACCATCAGCAATGTTCAAGTGATCCAAGGGAGCAAAATTTTGGAACCACTGTTTTAACTAATTTTACCTTTTTTGTATTGTTCAGTTACCCATACACTACTTAGAGTTGATTATAAATCGTCAAAATAAAATAAGTAAAATAATAAATAATAAACAAACATTGGTTTGTTGTGAGAAAGTATACCATAGTAAACCTCAGCATTGCTTACTTCCTCCTTCCCTTCACTCCTCTTTTAAGCGTCAGAAGAACCTTGTTTCCCATAACATCAGAATCTGGACAGCTGTGGTTTGTTCTAACCACAGTTAAGAAACCAGGATCTGAAACCATGACAGAGCACAGTAGTGGCCGGTGGGGCAGCATGGGTGGGGTTGCGTTGTTCCCACCACCATGGTTGCTGCCCTTTACCACTGTGCAACCTTGCCCCTCTCCTTCTTGGCAGTGATGTGCAGCATTGGGAATCAGGGAGAGTAATGCAGCCCCAGCCTCCCTACCTTGCCAGCTGCTACTGAGAGAGCATGTGAATCTGAGACTCATGCCTGGTTATCCTTATAATGCTAAAGCAGTCTTTGCTAAGCTTTAGACTACAGCTCCCATGAGTCCCTGCCACCACAGGCATGTGAAATATCTGGAGGGCACCAAGTTGGTGAAGGTTTAACATTATGTAGTTCTGCATCTCTGTCAGATGCCACCAGTAATGACCAGTCATGATACCGAGACTCTCAATAAGATGGCAGTGATCTGCAAGGCAAGTAGTTCTAGCAGTTGTAACCGGGGTTGGGTGGAGAGGAGGAAGAGTCGCTTGCAGCAAGGAAGTCACTTTAAGTAGCATCCCCATTGTGAATATACTATGTGAATGACCCTAAGAGCTAATGTGAAAGAGCATCTTCATTGTGCGTCCTACAAATGAGATTCTGGGCCAATCTTTAATTAAGCTGCCACAGAGAAACATTTCCCTACTATTCCGTGTGATAGCTGTTATCTTGGGAAAAGCCTTTCGTGAAGGTGCAGCTCAGCATAGACATCAGGTTCTTTTATCCATGCCAGTCCAAACCTTGCTTTTCAAATGTTTGTGCTAGTGTACAAAAGAATCCCAATCACATGATGCTACCAGGAGCGATAAAAATCAGCTTCTATGTGGTTGTAACGTGTAGATCTATCCCCAGATCTCCCTGCACCCCTCCATATTTTTATAGTGTACCATTCTAATAATTTTAGTTGGTTCTGCATTACACTCTATTAAGCCATTTCTTTTCCGCCATATATTATTCATAAGACTGATCTTTTATTTAGTGTTATTAAAATTAATTCTTCATTAATTCTAAGAAAAGATGAACATACAATGAAATACTTTGAGATAAATTCAGCAAATATTATTAAAGGAACCTGAGTGAATTACAACACTGAAAGTGAATGTAATAATGGTATGAACTGTTTCTGAAATATAACCTATGAGATAGAGCAGCTCCCCACCTTGAACAGTAGAGTAATTTAACAACATACCAAAACACAGGCCAGTATCAGACCATAATTACCGAGCTGATTCTGCTGAAGAGCTTTGCTTTATCATTGTGTCTTAGAAACTGAGACTAATCCAGAAGCAACATATACATAAATTAGCTGTAGCCAGAGGCAGGGCTTACTGTAATTAACAGTTGTTTAGGAACCCTACACAACAACTGTAGGCATTAAAATTGTTTTGGAGATTGATAGGAAATGTGTTTTCTGCCACACACCCTGCCAAGCTTAGGCAACACAGCAAGCAAATTCTGCAGTTCACACGACACCTAAAGAGGCCTGTTTGCACTGGTGCACACAGGATGATTTTGTGCATGCATATTCAATACTTTGTGACTGCAACATTAAGTTTGTGCAATACTGTCATTGAAGATCACACATCAAATATAAAGCATTCACATCACCTGACATTGCTGCAAATATAATCCTTTTCAGTCAAGACTTGCCTGCAAAAAGGAAGTCTTAGAGTACATCACATCCTTGTTTTCAAAGATGTAATGCATCCCTCTGTCCACTGATAGGCATTCAGTATCCTGTCAGAAATGCCAGCAGCAGTTCCCGGACATTCTTTACTCGGTGTCTAAGATGGTAAGAAACCCATGCCACGCATTATGTAGCCCGAGAAAAGTGTGCCTATGATATGCACATGTATATTATATGTCCAGGCTCACCAGGTTTCTTTTGGTGCATGTGCCAGGCTCTTGCTTTTGATGAAGCTCATTGATTGCCAAGAAACTGCATGCCCCCAAAGCCAGCAAAAGTTCTTTAACATTAGCTACTAACTTTAAAATGGGACTTGGGTGGCACTGTGGGTTAAACCACAGAGCCTAGGACTTGCAGATCAGAAGGTCGGCGGTTCGAATCCCCGCGAAGGGGTGAGTTCCCGTTGCTTGATCCCTGCTCCTGCCAACCTAGCAGTTCAAAAGCATGTCAAAGTAGATAAATAGGTACCGCTCCGGCGGGAAGGTAAACGGTGTTTCCGTGTGCTGCTCTGGTTCGCCAGAAGTGGCTTAGCCATGCTGGCCACATGACCCGGAAGCTGCATGCCAGCTCCCTCAGCCAGTAAAGCGAGATGAGCGCCGCAACCCGAGTCAGTCACGACTGGACATAATGATCAGGGGTCCCTTTACCTTTACCTTACTAACTTTAAAATTAAGTACCTGGTGATTTTCTGGGTAAAAGTAAAAAGGTAAAGGACCCCTGGACGGTTAAGTCCAGTAAAAGGTGACTATGGGATGGGGCACTCATCTGGCTTTCAGACTGGGAACCAGACTACACGACCAAAGCAGCTTTTTGTTTGCTACGTATCAGCTCTCCATGTGGGTCAGTTCTGTTGACTCTGCCTTGCAAATGTTGATGGAATTGTTGTCCCACCATCTAGATCTCTTGTTCCCTGGTATATTTTTGTTTTGGCATGGGAGATATTGATTTTCCAGGTGGCTCTCTCCTATAGTTAGAATTACTACTCCCTGGGGGCAGTATGCTAAAGCACATATGCATGGCCTTATCATTATGACATGAGAGAGAACTCTTGAAAATAGATCATTTCCCACAGACACACACATACACAATGTTCACTGTGAAAACTAATTATGATTTCCAGTCAAATCTAAGAGGGTTTACTACTGAACTGTAGCCCAATATCACCGCCAGTCAAATGTGAGACTACAGAATAGGATGAATCCTGTATTTATTTATTTCTCTTGGTGGAATACACTTCAGTTGCTCCTTCACTTTTCTCCCAAGTCTACATTTGCCTCCTTCACCTTCCCCACCGGACTATTTTGAAATAAAATGGGTAATATGCTTTGGTTGTGTTTACCATATAGAGTTTGTGCCAGACATTGCATTTATATGCTTCCCTTTGAGATTGGACTGCATTCTGTTTTCACAGGGGTTTCTTGAGGTTAAACGCTCCCATTTCCCTTTTCCGATTTCTTGATTCAGAGCAAAATAATCTCCCTGCTATTTCTTCATTGGGATCTGTTTTGTTTTGTTTTCCAAGGATAAATAACTTTGGGCTCCCCGTAGGGTGCTGGTAGACGATGTGGCATGTCACTTTCCAAAAATGTAATGTAATGTGCAATTTCCCTATTGCTTGCATATGCATTTGTCCACCCTACCTCTCCCGCCTTCCTCCTCTGGCATGGGCTGCTATACATTTCTTTTCCTTGTGCATTTGTTGCTGCTGTTTTTCAGTAGACCAAAACTGGAAGGTGGTGCTGTTTAGCATGTAAATAAAGCAACACTTTTCTTCCCCCAGTAAATAGCTCTATCTGGAATTATATGCCAGGAACTTTCATCTACACAATGATGAATTCAAGTCGTGCATTGTGTGTCTCTTTTCTTTCACAGTAGGAAAGGTGATCACACTGTAATTAGCTCTTTTCTTCCCCTGCTTCTTTTTTTTTTAACTTTATCTTTGCTGTGTACTTCAAATTCTCCTGACCTCTCCAGAACTTGGCATTTCATATGGCTGAGGTCAAAATTCTAATGCAGCCTTTCTGAATTTATTTAGCATTACAGTTTCCTATCATCTAGCCTGCTAGAAATTGAGGGTGCTCAGAAGCTGATTGTAAATAAAGAATGTGACATTGCAGATATACTTGGAATGATGTGTGCTTCAAGTTCACTATTCTGCCCAGATGAGTAGAGGGCATGCTTTTGCATTTTAATTTGAAATTCACTGAATATTTTGAATGCCGCAGCATGTCTATAACATTATTTCAAGGCTCTTGTGCATTCAGGCATGTAATGATTGGCATTGGCAGTAACTTGATGCAATGTTGCACAGTTTTAATGTTATCTTTGATCACTTCCTATTCATTGGAAAAATCCCACAATTGCAAACCCACATTATGTTTCAGTGAGGATGCCAAGTTCTCTATATTCCAAAGCTTATTCAAGGCACTTTGTCCACCCTCAGGCTGCTCATTAAAGGGATGGCAGTTTCCAATTTAATGAATAAGATAGAGTGCAAATTCCCCATTCATTCATGGAGAGTGAATGGTAGAGGAATGAGCTTTTCTCCCTGCTATTCCCTGGTCCTTTGTTTTCTTGGAAATTGTATATGCTTCTTCATAAATGATGTGGATAAAACTCCACACACGTACAGTCTTACTTAGTTTTACTTGATCATTTAAACCTTGGCAACAAGGTTGTGCTGCTTAAAGGTCTGTTCCATAACCATAGTATACATGATTTGTCTGAATTTCATGAGATTTTACATATGGAACACAGAGGAAGTTCCTTTCCTCAGAGAAAACCAAAGTAAAAACCAGGACACCCCAAAAGTTGTTGAGCTTTTTTCTTTTAGGAAAACCCAAAACAAAAGCGGGCAACATTAGCTATACAACATCCCAACATGGACTACATGTTGACCTTTTGGGGTTGCGGCACTCATCTCACTTTATTGGCCGAGGGAGCCGGCGTACAGCTTCCAGGTCATGTGACCAGCATGACTAAGCTGCTTCTGGCGAACCAGAGCAGCACACGGAAACACTATTTACCTTTCCGCCAGAGCGGTACCTATTTATCTACTTGCACTTTGACGTGCTTTCGAACTGCTAGGTTGGCAGGAGCAGGGACCGAGCTACGGGAGCTCACCCTGTCGGGGGGATTCAAACCGCCGACCTTCTGATCGGCAAGTCCTAGGGTCTGTGGTTTAACCCACAGCGCCACCCGCATCCCTTACACTTACCTGGGACTAAAACTCAATAAATTCAATATAACTTACTTCTGAATAAGCATACACAGGATTATAATAACAATAGATTTTAGGCTGCAGTCCGAATCCCAGTAAGCTGGGAGACAGAAGGAGGCTCCTGAGGAGAGGTTATGTATTTCTGAGGAAGCCATTGTTGGGCTCTTTAACTTGCTTTCTATCAGCCTTTTAACAAAACCTCTAATCTTTTAGAAATTGGAACTTTGGCCATATGGATTTTTCTGTGCTACTTCCCATGCAGAAACATACTGAATTTTATAGCATTTTGGCTATTGTCGTCAAGTGATTTAGACATGCTTGCGGCTTGGACCAAAAGGTCACATAGATCCCAATGGCTGTTGTTAAGCACAGGCTGGGCTCTACCTGGTTTACTTAATAGAACCACTCATCAAATTCAAATAGCCAGGCCAGGATTTGTTCGGTGTCAGGCAAGTTTCATACGATATTTTAAGCACATGGCAGGTGGGTAAAAGTCAGCTCAGACTGACACATCAGCTCATAGAAGATAAAAGGCTATCTGTGGCTACTTGTCATTATGGCTATATTACTAGAGATGGGTGAATCTGTCAGTTTTGGTTTCTTTCAGTTTTTAGTTCTTCAGCTTGCTTTTTTAAATGTCCTTATGAAAAGTCATTAGCATTTTAATGCAGATATTTTTGTATGCATTTCTGGATACTGTACAAATGCTTGAAAGCAATTTGCCATATGCGTACACACACACACAAACAATTATCCCTAATATCATGCACTTCTGTATGTTATTTTCACTCATTTATGTGTTTTTATATGCACCTAATAGGTATATTATGGTTCACATTTTTTGGCCAGACACCTGCATCACAAAATACAGAGAAGTGTACATTTTGGTGGACAGCTGTGTTCTGGTTCATGTATTGTTTCAGGAAGTGCTGAACTTCTCCCCCATCTCTCTTACCACCAGTATGCTAATAACAGATGCAAGTGATCATAAATAGGAGGTCACATCCTGCTTGTGGGCTTCTCATAGGCATCTTGCTGACCACTATGGGGAACAGAATGCTGTTCTAGGTAGGCCTTTCATCTGATACCGCAGGATTCTTCCTGTGTTCTTGTGATCTGTAGCTGACAATGGGAAATTCCTCTTCATGCATATGCCAATCACTTCCAGGACCTCTTTAGAAAATCTAAGCCTTTCTACAGATGCTTTATTTAAAAATCACATTTGATTTCACCTGTAGTTACTCTAAACTGCTCAGAGGCATGGCTTGTACCTGTCAGAAGCTATGCATGCCATATTGTGGACCCAGTCTATGGAACACTAACCAAGATGGGACAGGGCCCCTCCCTCCTAAACTTCAGATGCTTGACACTTACCTATTCTAGCAGGTAGCTCTCCTGTTCTTATGAGGAATGATTTAATAGTTCTTCTTCTCCTTATGGTATTGTAAAACAGTTTGTGTACACCGTTAATAAATTCAGAATATTAAGAGGTATATAAATTCCTGAAATAAATTAAGTAATTTTAGTCAGACACGTGAAAGGAGGGAACAGGATATAGCCTTCCTTGGCTGATAAAAACTTAGAGCTATGCCATTGTATTATTTAATAATTGCCTGCTTGTTTTGAGAGTCTCTAGAACATTTCTTGAGAATGAATCCTACTTGTTTAGATGTCATTTCCTAGATCCATTCCTAAAACATGTAAACTTTGGAGATTTGAAATATTAAATTATTATCAGTAAACAGCTCTCTGTTGACTTCCTATTTATCTATTGCTTTCAGAGATTTATCTGTTTTGAATTATATTTGGTTGCACACCAGGGTCTTTTAACAAGGAGTTCTGCAAAACAGCTGGAAGCAAAATCAGAATGGTGGCTGCACATGACATTTAATATCACCACACTTTTTGTGGTGTAGTGATTAGCGTATCAGACTTGGACCAGGAAGATCTGGATTCAAATGCCTACCCTTCCATCAATGAAACTTACTGGGTGTTCCTCTCCTTTTCATCCTTGCACTCCTCCTAGTGTATCAATAGTGCTTTGCCAGCCTGGATTGGTGGAATGTCTTGCATTGTAATCTTTATTGACGGGTGGGAGAGAATCACTACAAATGAGGTCTGAAAAAGGATGAAAGGAAAATACAGAAAGCACTGGATTGCAATGAGTTTTCAGCAGCATTGTTTGGATTATCCATAACAAATGAATGAACAGTGGATAGCAAACCCAATCGAGAAGCAAATATTGTGTGTTATCTATTAACTGTGAAGTGGTTTGATGAAAGCCAATCCAAACAAAAAATTCTATAACCTTCCACCCATATCCACTAATACACAGCATCATTTTACTGTCTGATCCACCTCAGGCAGAGTAGTTTTCTCTCTGACATATTAGTCTTGTATGATCAGGCAGAGTTTCAAACACTCACCCACCTGCAGTTGGAAGTGATAAAGTCCATCCACGAAGGTTCATAAAAGTTGCTGAACAAGCAGAAGAAGGGGACTGTCCTAGCCAATATATGTTTGTGGACGTGGCAGGAACAAGGTCCAATCTGCACTAAGGCTTCCCCCCCATTGGGTCATGCGCCTCCTGCACGATGCACAATCCAACTCATATTCCTCCCGTTATCTCTGCTCTGATCTCATCTTCCAAGTTTTTGTTTTCAAAATCTTTTTAATGACTTTTCTTTTGTTTATTGTGCTACTGCTGTGTTTGTACTTTCAGTGTGAGCTTGTACCATACTATTCTAAGGCCACATTCACACCATACATTTATGCTCTGTGGGGGGGATAGGGGGCTCCTAACAACTCTCAACACTCTTAAGCAGGCTTCCTCAAACTCGGCCCTCCAGATGTTTTGAGGCTACAGTTCCCATCATCCCTGACCACTGGGTCCTGCTAGCTAGGGATCATGGTAGTTGTAGGCCAAAAACATCTGGAGGGCTGAGTCTGAGGAAGCCTGCTCTGAAGCTACAGCTCCCAGAATTCTTAGTGGGAGGCTATGGCTGCTTAAAGTGGCATCATAGTGCTTTAAATCTATGGTGTGAATTTGGCCTAACACTTATCAGTGGGAGTGCCTTTAACCTGCAGAACCTGCTTGGCAACTTTAGGGGGGGGTCTCCATGGACAGAAAGTAGTTATCCTCCAGTTCCCATTCTTCCATTTCACAACTCCACTCCATTTTAATTCAAAGTGAATAACATATATTTTTCTTTTTATTCATTTCTTCCTAAAGCTCTTAATCACCTCAGGAGTGTTTTCGTAAGACAGGGGGTAGAAATAGTATGAAATGTTTTTTTAAAAAAACTTTTCTCCACATGTGCCGAAGTGTACATACACTTACCTCAGAGCTTTCCAAACTGTATGTCGCGACATGCTAACTGATGGAGAGAAAAAAAAAAGAGGGCCTGAAATAATCGCATGAGGTAAAAATGCACCTTCAGCTGTAATCGTTGTTGTGTGGCAATGAATCCTGGAATAATTATAGAGAATGAAGTACAGTACAGTGGTGTCTCGCAAGACGAAATTAATTCGTTCTGCAAGTTTTTTCGTCTTGCGATTTTTTCGTCTTGCGAAGCACGGTTTCCCAAAGTCTTCAAAATCACCAAAGTCTTCAAAAACCTCAGAAAAGGCTACCACACCGCGTGCTATGAGTTGCTCCTCGAAGGCACCCTGGGTATTAACGGTTTTAAGAAAAAGGAAACAAACTTGCAAGACGTTTTCATTTTTTTCATTTTTCGTCTTGCGAAGCAAGCCCATAGGGAAATTCGTCTTGCGAAGCAACTCAAAAAACGAAAAACTCTTTTGTCTTGCGAGTTTTTCGTCCTGCGAGGCATTCGTCTTGCGAGGTACCACTGTATACATTGACATATGGCCACCGAGTAGCAATACCATTACAATAAAATTATGGCATAGTGATGCCTCCAGAAGGAAAAGGCTTCCAGTGTGGATTTACCCCCAATGCTGACAATTATTTACGTTACTACAATATTGCTTCCAATGTGAATTAAAGTAAGAACACTAGAAGGATCTGTAATTACATCCTCCTTTTTCTTTTCTAACCTTTAAATGGTTTGGTACCACCATTTTCATGGACTTCATCTGTAAAAAATCAAGCAATATTTTAAATTAGATGTCACGCTTTAAAAGATAGCAAAAGCAATTCAGGACAAGGGATGTTACAACATACTTACTATCCAGTGTCTCGGGCAAAATAATTTCCGAGCCCCATCTGGCTTTCTTTCTCCAGACAGCATCCATAGTGAGTCAGATGTGGTACCACCAGGTAAGTATGTAAAAGCTTTTATTTAATCTTAACAATTTAGTCACTTTAAATAATATCATGAAGCTTAATTTGCCGGCTGTTATTGACCTTGCTCATGTGGTGTTAGCAGTAGCTTCATCTGACAACCTTACCAAGCAATGGTGCTTATTTAATACATTTATAAACTTATTCCTAAAAGCTCAAAGCAGGTAACAAAATATAAAATCATTCCTATACATGTTGGAAATGAGGCTAGTGGGAGCGAATCAGGAGGCCTTTTCCTGAAAAGGGTTCAAATTAAAAGAAATACACAAAGGAAACTAGTCTTAGATCACAAAACAACAATGTGGTAGGGAAGGGAGGATTATGTGGTTGTTTTTGTTTTTATCATGTATTTTCTGTTTTTTATATTGCAATTTTATGTTGTGAACCACCCTGAGATCAACATGTATAGGGTGGTATTAAAATTTAAATAATAGTAATAATAATAATGGAAGTGAGAGCTGGACCATAAAGAAGGCTTATCACCAAAGAATTGATGCTTTTGAATTATGGTGCTGGAGGAGACACTTGAGAGTCCCATGGACTGCAAGAAGATCAAACGTATCCATTCTTAAGGAAATCAGCCCTGAGTGCTCACTGGAAGGACAGATCATGAAGCTGAGGCTCCAATACTTTGGCCACCTCATGAGAAGAGAAGACTCCCTGGAAAAAACCCTGATGTTGGGAAAGATTGAGGGACCAAGGAGAAGGGGACGACAGAGGACGAGATGGTTGGACAGTGTTCTTGAAGCCCATATGAGATCCCCTTGCAGGACAGCTGCGTATTCCTGCATTGCAGGGGGCTGGACTAGATGATCCTTAGGGTCCCTTCCAACTCTACAATTCTATGATTCTATAGTACATAGTTTCTCTTCTCCTTGCATTGGTACAACAACTGTGAGGTAGGCAACTGATTCAAATAGCCCTGCTTCCCTTCTTTCCCTTTGCTGCAGAGTGAGGATAGTAAACAATGTGCCACAAAAGGTATCACTTGCTGATTTCTGCAAATCAAACTTCAGTTAAAACTATAGGAGTAGGTGGAGCTGATTTTTTAATTATTATTGCAGTGTATGTATGTGTGTATGAATGTTCAGGTGCCTTGGAAAAAGAATAGTGTCAAACTTGAGTTGAAGTTTCCTTCTTCATAGTTTGAATAACATCAGTAATTAAGTAACATCAGTAATTAGACTTTCCAGTGTTCTCCTGAAAAGGAAAGAAACAAAACATCAGCCGTGGTTTGCACATCATGACAAACCACTCTGTCCCCCACCCTGCAGTCACAGTCAAGAGCAGGGCAAGAACAAAGCAGTTGTGCATTTTGGACCAGTTTATTTTCAATTATGGTTTAACACTGCATGTGAATGCAGCCTGTTTTCTCATCAGCAGTGGGTTGTCTCTCATGCTTATTATTCTTCTATTAATGAATTCAGGGGCTGTGGGTTAAATTGTCTTTCAATCTTCTTTACTGCTGGGTTATATATATATACCTTGTCTTTTATTTGCTTTTGATGACTTGCTTGGCCTAGATTCACATCAAGCATTTGGTATGATTGAATAATCTTTAGTTGTGCCTTCTTGCCATGCTATATGCTAATCTGCTGATATGCTGTTCCAATGTTGTCATTCAGTGCTCTAGTCTATAGTCTTTATCCTTTCCTGGGTTTTTAAAAGGGTATTTTATTGCCCATCATTACCATTCATTGTGGCTTTATCGACTGTGCTCACTGCTTGTTCACTCTCCTGATGTTCCCTTCTTGCCTCTCCATCATATATTGTGCCCTCTGTTATTCTAAGGTGAACCGTGCTTCTATCAAAACTTCTATATCTTTTTGTCCACCAGACTCCCTTTTCCTTCCCTTTCCTAGCATGTTTTTAACGTTTCCCTGCCCCATTTCCTGATGACTACTAGAGTTTTGATTATGACGGAAAACGTCATCTCATCTGAGAACAAATTCCTTAATGTCCAAGGGCACAAACTATATCAAACACTTCTCTACCACAGCCATCATTTGCGGGATCATCATAAATGAGCCCTTAATGTTTCCAAATACTAAAATGTTACCAGCTGCACAATGCACATTTAATTGCTAAATCCTGGGCAAGACAGCTTAAAAAGCTCTTTCTTCCTTTACAGTCTGTTTGTGTGGCACAAGCAGACTCCTGAAATAAAATGACATTGTGAGGAGTCATCAAAATACCTTTAGGGTTTTTTAAAAAATATATATTTTTTAACAGTACATCATATTTTTGCATGCCTCTTATAACAATCATTTATAAGCAATGCTTGCCAGTTTGCTTTAATAACATTTGGAGGGGAGCCAAAATCAGAATATCTATCTGAATTGGCAAAAATGGTATGTTGGAAACTCATCCCAAATACAGGGGAAATGAATCTGTTTTTATTAACCTCTGTGACTCTCATCATTTATGGCACATGCTTTCTCCTTGTTAGGATTGCTGATTGTGAAGCCCAGTTACAAAGTCTTTATTCTGGTAGAACATTCAATGGGCAACCAGAACAACAAAGGGAAATCATTGTTGACCAAAGACAACAATATAAAAATCAGGAATAACAGTGTAATACAAAACAATACAAAACCCTTAACTTTACTCTCACCTACAGACATTTCAAATATTAAAAAACAAAACTAAAATACTTAAAAAAATTATTTCAGCACATTATTTACTGAGTGTCCCTATTTTCAAGACAAAAAAACCTAAAAAATCTAGTACAGTGGTACCTTGGGTTAAGTACTTAATTCGTTCTGGAGGTCCGTACTTAACCTGAAACTGTTCTTAACCTGAAGCACCACTTTAGCTAATGGGGCCTCCCGCTGCCGCCGCGCTGCCAGAACACGATTACTGTTCTCATCCTGAAGCAAAGTTCTTAACCTGATGCACAGTTTCTGGGTTAGCGGCGTCTGTAACCTGAAGCGTATGTAACCTGAGGTACCACTGTATATAGTGAATAACATTAGATACAGCACAATCTTGGGTATATTTAATCAGAAGTAAGCCCCATTAATTTCAGTGGGAGTTACTTTAAGTAGATATGCTTAAAATTGTGCTGATTTCTCAACTGCTTGAGAAATCTAGCAACAGAGTCCTATGGAACAGAAATTTGTTCTGGGGTGCCCAATCTTTCTGGGCCCAGGGCACAACTGGAAATAGAAGAAACTGCTGTGTTTAGCAGGAAAATATACATTTCACAGGAGAAAAACCTGTGGTGCTGAGACAACACAACAACAGGCAAAGCAAATAAACACAGACCCAAAAAATCAGACACCACCACTAAACAACCCTCCACAAAAGCACCCAAAATTCATATAAACTAAAGGGGGGGCATGGGACCTTGGCAGAAGCCAGCTGGGTGGTATCCAAGCATTTTGTGGTGCTCCTGGGTGCCACAGTGGAAACATTAGATCTAGGGCTAGATTAGGCTCCTGCTTAGAGGGCATTTTCCTGGCTACCACAGGTGGAGATACTGCTGGAAAAGCAGGCAGGGTGGTGTGTCCCTGCCAAAGTGGAGACCAGTGGAGCAGCACAGTATCAGATGGAGGGACACTCTACCTCATTAAACAAACAAACAAACAAAACCCCAGCACAGCAGATACCATCTCTATCTGTATGTGTGCTGCTGTTATTAAAGAAACGCCCCCAGTAGAAATCCTAAACCTCTGAGGAGTGTGTCCACCAGTGCTGCCATTCCACTTGTGCAGCAAACTTCCTCTTGCACAGCAGAACTATCTCCTCTGCAGCCCATGTCCTGCACCCTCAAACTTTGCTCCAGAAGGTTGGGGCAATCCACTCCTCCAGAGTGTATTTTTGGCAGGGATCTGTGTGTGCACAGTTTTTGATAAAACCCTGTATACCCCAACTTTTTATTTGTGCAGCAGAATTTCTGGTTCCATTTGAAAATTCCAACCAATATGAATCATATTATTTTTTCTTTCATGGCAATGTAATTAGCGAGTGAAATTGTTAGTGAAGGATTTAGGTTGTGGAATTTAAAAATCTAATCCATCTCTCCTCCTCCCCCCATCCAATAAAGGCTATTTAGTTTAGTTTTCTTCTCGTTGTTCTTTTTTTAAAAAGTAACTCAGTTTTACAAATTGCTGTTTAGTCCTTCCAAATACTCGCCACCCCTCCTCTACAGAGGAGGGCGCTCCCTGCTTCTCAGTACTTGGCCCTAGACATAAGCCCTTCATTATCTATTCTACAAATAGAACTGGTTGTAATGTAAATGATAAAATAAATCTTTCTGCAGCTTAAGATCCTACAACTTAAACTCCTATGCTGCTTATCTGTCTTCTGCCACCTACCTAAGGCTTTATCCAGTACTCTTGGCACTTGATTGTTCCTTGCATATATTTTTCATTCATACCCAGAGGGCACCTCGTTTTGTATAATAAGTTAGACTGTGAACAATTTAGCGCAAGAACTATCTAGTTCAAACAGTGAGGAAGACATTCTCTAATAAGAAAAGCACTGCCCCCTTGGGGGTACCACACATTTCTAATGTAATACTATAATAAGGTACTTGTATTGACATTAAAATGTAGAATAGATATGCATGTTACCTTTTGCTCATGTGGAACTGCCTTCACTGTTTAAAGCTTAGCCTCACACCTTAACTGCAAAATCCTTATACATAACCAAGCAGTCACTTACCAAACTTCCTGGCTGGGACAGTCATATAAATAATTTCTTATTTTAGCGAAGCAAAATAGTTCATTGACAAACCTAATTAGGGACATATTGCTTCTATACAATAAATATATCTCAGTACTTTAGAATTGCAGTGAGGAATGCAGGAGACATCATTCACACTCTGCTTCAAAATAAAATTAAAAGGAAACTTATGTGTCTGAAAAAACCAAGAAATTAAAATTCTGCAATCAGTTCTACTTACTTTGCATAAACCTGTTCAATTTGCATGATTTATTTTCCCTATATAGAATGTGAGATTTTGTTTTGAATGGAGTAAGTAAGGTTAATTAAGGGGAGTAATGGTGTGAGGGAATTTGCATATTTTGCTTCATGTTTTGGTAGCACTGCCCACACATTTTCAAAGTTCTCTCCTCAACCATAAGGGCCAGTTGCTTCTGTTAAAAAAAAGCAAAAAAAAAAGCACTGAGATTCCAAGGAGGTTAAATTCTGAACCTGGTGCCAACTTCTACATTTGCACAGTAGATATATGTATAGGAAACACATAGTTTTGGTCAGGAGAAAGAGACAGAAAACCATACATGGAAGCTTAATTCTTTCAGTGGAACATTTGCAAACATTGACTGCCAGTTTTTAATATCTATTTTCACAACTTTGAGGATAAGACACAGAATGCATTAGAGCAGTACAATCTTGATATTACCAACACATGTTGGCTGAGCTACCCCTATGCAGGAATGACCATAACTGGCACACTCACAGCATAACTGCCAGGGTGCTGAGGTGCAGTCACCCAATGCTGCTCTTGGAAACTGGCAATCAGGTAGGAACAAAACCATTGCAAAATTGTACTTCCTAATCTACCAGATACGCCTGGCAAGATACCATGATTAATAGTATCAAAACTGAGATCAAGCAAGAGCAACAGGGATGCATTTCTCCATTAGGGCAACAAGGCTGATTCAGCAAGTATCTTACCCATGTCCTTGGGACTCAAAAGCTCAAATGGATCCCACAAAATTTGACGAAACAATGTGTTGGAGATCTCCTCTGGACCTGATACAATCATAGAATCAATGTTGCTATGGAGGGTGTGATTTCCCCCCACAATGTGTCCAAATTTTCCAGTCTTAAACTGGAAAGGCCAAGAACTGAGTTTTAGATAAGAATATATTAACAGAGAATTCTCCAAACTAAAATCCCCAGAATTCTTGGTGAGGGTAGGTACACTATGTGTGGTTGGAACTGCATGAAGGAAGTGGTGCCATCCTTTCATTCTCTACCCTCATCACCTGCACCTGCCACCACCCAGACACTGGGGGGAAAGGCCTACTCTATGCACATAGGCTTCCCATGTGATTTAGATCCCTAATAACTCTGCACTGATGGAGAAGTGAAGGGCAGACGGATCACAACAGCCTGATAGCAGGCTTGGTCCCTGTTCCACCACAGTCAACTCACTCCAATAAACCATACTTTTTATGATACCGTTCAATAATGTTTGCTGAGGAGTGGCAATGCCATTTGAAAAATACAATTAATTACTAACCATGGACATGTGGTAAAGAAATATGGCAGCCAAAAATGGTGTGATGTGGCCACTACAAGTAGCATGCATATAGTGAATTTATGACCCTCGTATGGCAGGCTGTATTGTTGGCCTGTCCAACAATATAATTAATACAGGTTTCTGACTACGTCATGAGTCAATGGCGGTTGCTCTCTGTAGCCCTCTGCAGACTGCAAGGAAGTTCAGGCAGGGGAAATGGAGGCATAAATCCTCACAATGCTCCTTGGTGGGGTCTGGGGAGTTCATTGCATCCCGCAGTGCCACACAATCCCATGTCTGCCAAGTTGAAAGGCAGAGTGGGAGCAACCTGCAAGTGTGTCCCTGCCATGGACGAGCCTCTGTTACTGGCATGAGTCTGAGAAGACACAGCTTAAGAACTACCGCCCCATATCTTTGCTTAATGTGGATTATAAAATTTTTGCAGACATTTTGGCTAAAAGATTAAAAAAGGCACTAGTAGAAGAAATTCATAAAGATCAAGTGGGCTTTCTCCCGGGCAGACACTTGTCTGACAATACGAGGAACATAATTAATATTCTAGAAAAATTACAAGTGAATATTAACACTAAAGCAGTTTTGATATTTGTGGACGCGGAGAAAGCCTTTGACAATATTTCCTGGAGTTTTATGAAGAAGAATTTACAGGGGATGGGGGTTGGTCAAGGTTTTGGAAATGGTATAGGTGCAATTTACTCAGAACAAAAGGCTAAATTAATTGTGAATAATGTAGTGACGGAAGAATTTAAGATAGAGAAAGGAACACGACAAGGTTGCCCAATCTCCCCATTGCTTTTTATATCCGTCTTGGAGGTTCTCTTAAACATGATTAGAAGGGACCAAATGGTTAAAGGTATACAAGTCGGAGCTAAACAGTACAAATTGAAAGCATTTGCCGATGATTTGGTATTGACATTACAGGAGCCAGAATCTAGTACCAAAAGAGTACTGGAATTGATTCAAGAATTTGGTCAGGTAGCGGGTTTCAAGTTGAATAAGATGAAAACTAAGGTTTTAGAGAAAAATCTAACAGTGACTGAAAGAGAGAGGTTTCAGAAGGAGACAGGATTAACATTGGTTAAGAAAGTGAAATACCTAGGGGTCAATATGACTGCCAAAAATGTGAATTTATTTAAGGATAATTATGAAAAATGCTGGATGGAAGTGAAAAAGGATTTAGAAATATGGTCAAATCTGAAGTTATCATTGCTAGGCCGAATTGCTGTGATAAAAATGAATGTATTGCCAAGGATGCTGTTTTTGTTCCAAACATTGCAAATTTTGGATGATATGGATTGCTTCAAGAAGTGGCAGAGAGATATTTCTAGATTTGTCTGGCAGGGCAAGAAGCCTCAAATAAAATTTAAGATATTAACCGATGTTAAAGAAAGAGGTGGATTTGCCCTGCCAGACTTTAAACTTTATTATGAATCAGCCGCGTTTTGCTGGCTGAGAGAATGGCTGCTTCTTGAAAATACTGACGTGCTGGACCTAGAAGGTTTTAACAACGTATTTGGGTGGCATGCATATCTGTGGTATGACAAGGTTAAAGCACATAAAGCGTTTAAAAACCATATTGTCAGAAAAGCACTGTTTAATGTCTGGATAAGATATAAGGACTTGCTTGAAAATAAAACCCCAAGGTGGCTGTCACCAATGGAAGCGAAGGCTCAGAAAAAGCTCAATATGGAGGCCAATTGGCCGAAATATTGGGAAATTTTGGAACAAGAGGGAGACAGATTAAAACTGCAGAGTTTTGAAAAATTAAAAAATAGAGTGCGAGACTGGCTCCATTATTATCAAATAATGGAGGTGTATAATTTGGATTAAAAAATTGGCTTCCAGGTGGAAAAATCAAAATTGGAAACAGAACTGTTAGATCCCAAAATTAAGAACTTGTCAAGAATGTATAACTTGCTGTCGAAATGGAATACTCAGGATGAAACGGTGAAATCAACTATGATTAAATGGGCACAAGATGTAGGACATAATATTATGATGGCTGACTGGGAACAGTTATGGACCACAGGTATGAAGTTTACGGCATGTAATGCCCTAAGAGAGAATATGATGAAAATGATCTACAGGTGGTACATGACACCAGTCAAGCTTGCAAAAATATATCACTTGCCCGATAATAAATGTTGGAAATGTAAAGAGACTGAAGGTACATTTTTTCACCTTTGGTGGACATGCCCAAGGATTAAGACATTCTGGGAGATGATTTATAATGAAATGAAAAAGGTATTTAAATATACCTTCCTGAAGAAACCAGAGGCCTTTCTCCTGGGCATGGTCGGCCAATTGGTGCCAAAAAAGGATAGAACTTTCTTTATGTATGCCACAACAGCAGCAAGAATACTCATCGCGAAGTATTGGAAGACACAAGATCTACCCACCCGGGAAGAATGGCAGATGAAGGTAATGGACTACATGGAACTGGCGGAAATGACTGGCAGAATCCGAGACCAGGGAGAAGAGTTGGTGGAAGAAGATTGGAAGAAATTTAAAGTTTACTTACAGAAACATTGTAAAATTAAGGAATGTTAGAAGGATGTTGGAATGAAGTAATGTGGTTTTAGCAGAGATGCCGTAAAGGATTAAGAAAAGAAACAGATTGTTAAATGGTGAAAGGAGGGAAAGTAAAGTTACACTATATTAAGATAAAATAGAGGACAAAAACTGGAAAAGATGGAAAGGACTTGCTGAAATAGCTAATTGAACTAGAATACAAAAAAGGCAGGTGTGAGGAGGTCAAGGAAACAAGTAAATGAAAGATAAGTTATGGGAAGATTCATTGCATTTTTTTTCTTTCTTTTTTGTTTTTTTTTTCTTTTTCTTTATTGTGATGTGATGTTCTGTTTTTGCTTAGGATGCTGGTTTTTTTTCTTTTTTTTTTCTTTTTGTAACCTTTCAAATCTTAATAAATATTACTTTAAAAAAACAAAGTTGATTTGTGGATAAAAGGTAAAGGTACCCCTGCCCGTACGGGCCAGTCGTGTCCGACTCTGGGATTGCGTGCTCATCTCGCTCTAGAGGCCGTGAACCAGCGCCGTCTGAAGACACTTCCAGGTCACGTGGCCAGCGTGACGAAGCTGCAGCTGGCAAGCCAGCACCAGCGCAGCACACGGAAACGCCGTTTACCTTCCCACTTAGAAAGCGGTACCTATTTATCTACTTGCACTTAGGGGTGCTTTCGAACTGCTAGGTGGGCAGGAGCTGGGACCGAACGACGGGAGCTCACCCCGCCGCAGGGATTCGAACCGCCGACCATACGATCGGCAAGTCCTAGGCACTGAGGTTTTACCCACAGCGCCACCCACGTCCCCCATGATTTGTGGATAGTTCCTCCTTAATCTGGACAATTGGCACTCCGGGACCGACATATGCTAATGGGCTGCAATCAATCAGCTGCCGAAAGGACTGGGCTTGGCTCCTTGAAGGTATTTGAATGTTTTTCTGAAGCTTGAGAATCCTTACAACAGCTGGGAAAAGAAGGGTGAGGACAAGGTCCTTTGTGGTTACTTATGGTTTTCAAATGGTATTTCCTTTTCTTGTCCTCCCCTGCACAATGGAAGAGAAGTGTGCAGCCATTGTTTTGTTACTCTGTCTGATACTTTGGGAAAGAGGGTGGAGGCTTTTGATTTATGCTTAATAAGGAATTTAATAAGTGCCCTCCCCCTTGATCAAGGCTGAATGGATTTCATCTCCAACCATTTCTGGACTGGGGTGTTGTCGGAGGAATGCGGGGGGGGGGGGGATGAACAGCAGCTGAACATATGTGGAAAAGAGGCTGAATTTGAGAAAAGATCTTGCTCTTGTCTTAAGTGTGTGCCGAGAAAGAACTGCAGGGGAGAACTTAATGGTGGAAGTCTGGAAGTGCACCCTGTGAGTTATTTATGGCTGCGGCCCGTATGCTAGTCTGTAAACAGCGGAAGGAATGAAATGTGACCTTGTACTATCCAGATAAACACTGCAAAGAGCTGAACAATGGAAGAGAGAAATAAACTCTCCAAGCACACCAGGTCTGGAACAAAAATGTATATGAAGGACTACATACGTGAACTAGATTTTATATTTATAAGATGTAACAGAGGTGCTGTTTGTATGGAGGAAAAAGTGGTCAGCTGGAAGAATGGTGTAACGGCAAGTGAAGGGTGACAACTGGACAGACACTGAATAAGAAATGATGCGGCTATGGGAGGAAATGGTGGACGTGTTTGCAACAGGAGCAGGAAACCTGATTTTAAGAAATTGTATTAAATTAAAGTAATTCGGTTTGATTTGTAATAATTTGGAAAATAAATAAATAAATAATACTTTCCTAAACCTTTTCCCTGTGTCGCAACTCAAACTGCAAAGTTGTGGTTTTACACTATTTGAACTCCTGAACAGAGCTTCTGCTTCTACAATGAATTTCAGCTTCAAAGAAACAGTTCTCTGGCCCTAGGTTGCAATCATATATACACGTAGCGAGGAGTAAGCCCCAGTGAACTCTATACATGCACAGAGATGTTCTGCAATCATTTCAATCAAAGAACAAGAAGAAATATGCTTAGTTTTGTTTAATAACAAGGGGAATGTGAAAATTTGTTTCTAGGGGTAAAATTATCAAATCCATTACAATCCTCAAAGTGGATACTTGTGCCAGGGTTCTGGTCTCTCTGTATACCAGGATAGTTATACAGCTGCACACTTCAGAGGTGTTATGGTTCATTGTTTAGGATCAATTACTCGGTTTGAGTTTACCTTTTAAAAGAAACCAGAACTACATGGTAGAAATGTTCCTTTTAATCATTAGGAATGTTTTAGAAGTAGGTGCTTGTGGAAAATGCTTGTTTTAGAGGTACTTGACAATAATTGTGTGTAATTCAAAATATAAGCCTAAAACAATTCGCTTTGTTGTGAAGGAACTAAGTGTTTCTGTTCAAATTCTGTCATATTTAATTTTGCTTCACTTACAGCAACACCCCCACTGACAAAAACATTTTTTAAAAAGTCAATTTCATTTGCTGCAGCTTTGTATGAAAATGAAACCCAATTGAGGTTTTGTAATTAAGTTCTTGCACATAAAGCCACATCAGGAGAATGAACTAAGTCTGTGAAATGTGCATTGAACCTGAATTGAAAAGTTAATTCAGAATGAAAAAGGATGAAGTTCTCCATGTTCACTGGGGGGATGCAGAAGCATTTAGCAGATAGCCCATTTCTCAGTATCCTGAGCTGCTGAATGCATCTTTATTAAGCATGGGATGAATATTTGAGTAAATATCCAAGTGAGTTGCAGTGGTCTAAAAAATGCCTCCCCAAATACTAGTCACATTTCTAATTTGTGCAGCAGAAATTCATGACAAGAAGTGCAGTTCACGCTACATGTTGTAGCATGCTTAGAAGATGAAGATGATAGTTTATCACATTTATACTTTGGCTTTCCATAAAAAGCACATGAGGCAGCCATGTTGCCATTTAAAATGCAATCTGCTTGATATTCCACCCCCAGTAAAATTTCATTTTACTTGTAAAATGTGTATACCACTTCATTGTAAAAACAGCAAACAATGATCTCAAAGCCAAATGAAGTATAAATGTACTAAATATAGTATAAATTGCCTGTTAAGTATAAAAAACACTAGGATTATCAAAAGCTTAGATACATGAGGTTACTATTATATTATATTATATTATATTATATTATATTATATTATATTATATTATAATATTATACGGGATAGATTTAAAAGGAAGACACATAATAAATTAATATAACCAAGAGCCAATGTATCCTGTGTTTGATCAAATGTACAATGCACCCACTCTCGTACATTGGTGTGCACACATATTCTCCTTATGGATGATGAAATCAGCCTTGTTTCATTGTCATTGATAAACCTGAGACTCAGCTATACAGCTGCAAATAAAACGTTTTAAATGTGTTGTAAAGTGCAATATACCAATGTGACACTAGATGGCGACAGTGAGCTATGGTCTTTGTTTAAAGCATTTTCACAGTGTTCTTTTACATGTGTGTAGACTCCACCCTGCACTTAAGGTGCACCTATATCCTAGTAAGCGATGTTCAAATGAGGGATTGTGGTTTGTTTTGTTTTAAAAAACCATGGTCCAAAGCCATGGTCCAAAGTCACTTCTGCATAGAAATTATAGCCATATCCTAGAAACGGCGTTTCCGTGCGCTGCTCTGGTTCACCAGAAGTGGCTTAGTCATGCTGGCCACATGACCCGGAAGCTGTCTGCGGACAAACGCCGGCTCCCTCGGCCTATAGAGCAAGATGAGTGCCGCAACCTCAGAGTCGTCCGCGACTGGATCTAGGTCAGGGGTACCTTTACCTTTAGAAATATTTACTAGGGAAACAAGACCTGTGTTTACTGGGGCTTACACTTAGATGAATGTATACAGGATAAATTGCAGACTTCCTCTAACATCACACTACACAATATATACACTTCAAATAAATTAAACAGCTAAGAGCAGAATGAATGACTGGAGCAATGTTTCAAAAGGATGAACTCACTTTCATTTTTGTTTGTAAAGATTCTTAATGGCAGCCATTCAAGGTGGCCTTGGAATGGAGTATCAAACAATTCCTGTAACTCAGTGATTCCGCTAGATTCCTAAGGCACTTTTACCCCTGTCTGGCAATATGCAAACCCAAGAGGTTCAGCAGTGGCTAGCCACATGGTACTGATCACTTATCATTTATGCAATACTTTAGTGGAAGTAAAATCTTCATTACTTGTCAGATACTAGCTGTTTGGCATTGACTGTTCAATTAAGTAGCCGTACTTTCATTACAGTATTTTTTTATACATTTACGTCTAATAGTCCCACATTATCAGGTTTATATTAGATTCTTCTGGGTTTGCACATACAATTTTGTCATATGACAAAAATGGTTTATGGCACATTAAAATATATTATATTTCAATAGTACCAATATATTTGATTGTAGGCAACCCCCCCCCATTTATGTAGGGGGTTTTGTTCAGAAGCACTGCACCCATCAGTGGGGTGCACGTAAGCCTGCCCCATTCTGCCTACTCCCTGCCCCATTCTGCCCCTGACCTGTGGGGAAGGATTTAACCCTTTCTCCTACACTATTTTCCTGATCTGAGACACACAGAACTGAGCTGCTATTGTCACTTCTCCCCAGGTTACAAAAACATCCAACACAGACTTGACCCTGTGTGCTTGACCCATTGCTTTTTCAAGACAGTTCTAATCAGTTTGTGGATTCAGGTTCTTTGATTCAGTAGGTAAGAGGCCCTTACTATGTAGATATACTTGCCGATTATGCTTTCCCCCCATTTCCTTATTTGGCATATTGTGACTGACAGCTTGCATGCATTTCCCGCACAATTCATTTCCCCCCACAAACATCTGAATTATATGCATTTGCTGAAAGGCAGCCAAAACATCTGAAAGGGCTCATTGTCTCCAAACTAATATTGTGTCAATACAAACTGAGCTCGGCACCCAAACAACTGTATATTAAACCTTTTCCCCAGCATCTTGACTATTCAGCCTCCATGACCGAACGCATACTGTAGCACATCGTGATAGGAGCACAAAGAATATTTCTGTTGCTCTTAATGACAGAGGCCTTGTTTAGCTGTTGGAATATTGTTCAGTCTCTTGTTCAGGATATGTATAATGAGTATACTTAGTGCAGAAATGCTCAGGAAATGCTGGTGATTGGTATGTCAAATTATCCTACAGACATAAGAACCTAAGAAAAGTAGTCACTGTCATGAATCTGACTGATTCTTTTCTAAAGCCATCCAAGTTGGTGGCCATCACTGTCTCCTGCAGGAGCAAGAGCCACATAGAATCATAGAATCATAGAATCATAGAGTTGGAAGAGACCACAAGGGCCATCGAGTCCAACCCCCTGCCAAGCAGGAAACACCATCAGAGCACTCCTGACATATGGTTGTCAAGCCTCTGCTTAAAGACCTCCAAAGAAGGAGACTCCACCACACTCCTTGGCAGCAAATTCCACTGTCAAACAGCTCTTACTGTCAGGAAGTTCTTCCTAATGTTTAGGTGGAATCTTCTTTCTTGTAGTTTGGATCCACTGCTCCGTGTCCGCTTCTCTGGAGCAGCAGAAAGCAACCTTTCTCCCTCCTCTATGTGACATCCTTTTATATATTTGAACATGGCTATCATATCACCCCTTAACCTCCTCTTCTCCAGGCTAAACATGCCCAGCTCCCTTAGCCGTTCCTCATAAGGCATCGTTTCCAGGCCTTTGACCATTTTGGTTGCCCTCCTCTGGACACGTTCCAGTTTGTCAGTTTAACTATGTTCTGTATGAAGAAGTGCTTTCTTTTCTCTGCCCTGAACCTTACAACATTTAGCTTCATTGGGTGTCTGTAAGTTCTAGTATTGCAAGATCAGCCTTCCTCAAAGTGGTATTGCCCACCCAGACGTTGTTGGACTTCAACTCCCATCGACCCCAGCCAGCATAGCCAATGGTCAGTGATTATGGGAGTTGAAAGCTGGAGCCCAGCAAATTTAAAGACCCCGGGTTGGGCAACAGAGTTATTGTGTAGACCCTGTTCACATTGCTGCCCATTCACATCAAAGGGCAGGATGCAAGAAAGGGCTTGGTTACCACTTAAATATACACAAGAAGATACATAAAGGTAAAGGGACCCCTGACCATTAGGTCCAGTCGTGGCCGATTCTGGGGTTGCAGCACTCATCTCGCTTTGTTGGCTGAGGGAGCCAGCATACAGCTTCCGGGTCATGGGGCCAGCATGACTAAGCCGCTTCTGGCAAACCAGAGCAGTGCACGGAAACGCCATTTACCTTCCCGCTGGAACAGTACCTACAGTGGTGCCTCGCAAGACGAAATTAATCCATTCCGCGAGTCTCTTCGTCTTGCGGTTTTTTTGTCTTGCGAAGCACGGCTATTAGCGGCTTAGCGGCTATTAACGGCTTAGCGGCTTAGCGGCTTTAAGAAAAAGGAAACAAACTCACAAGAACTCGCAAGACGTTTCGTCTTGCGAAGCAAGCCCATAGGGAAATTTGTCTTGCGGAACGACTCAAAAAATGGAAAACTCTTTCGTCTTGCGCATTTTTCGTCTTGCGAGGCATTTGTCTTGAGAGGTACCACTGTATTTATCTACTTGCACTTTGATGTGCTTTCAAACTGCTAGGTTGGCAGGAGCAGGGACTGAGCAATGGGAGCTCACCCCGTCGTGGGGATTTGAACTGCCGACCTTCTGATCAGCAAGTCCTAGGCTCTGTGGTTTAACCCACAGCGCCAACCGCGTCCAAGAAGCTACATAGAAAGAAACTATATCCCTGTTCATTACATCCTAATAAAAGAAAAGCTTTCAAGCCACATTAAAAAGCAACAGAAGAAGCAATGCTGTTACATATAGTATGTTAAAATAGAACTATGACTGTTACAATAAAATACATTATTCACAAGGCGTGATTGCAGAATCCAGCAGAACCATTCAGGAGGCTCCTGTTAAGTTTTCCTAATGTCACAGTAAAAGAATTATCATTTTCTTAAATCTACTTCCGCCGTGTGCCGTTACCTCAAAAGCAATGCATTATTCTCCCTAAGATACTTGGCAAGATAATTATCTATGCATGGATGCTTTAGTGCAAATGGCATCTCTAAGAGTCTTAAGTTGAACTTTCTTGGGTTTCTCCCCTCTCTTCATAAAACAAAAGGGGCAAGGCAGAGATTGGTCTAAACCCAAAGATTGCCATTTAAAACCCAAACTAATGAAATGCTAATGTGCACAAATGAATATTGAAAGAACCAGGGCCGCGGCTCTGAAATGTATTCTCTGCCTCCCATTGTCCTTTCAAAATGGAAGATTAAAACCTGTACTGCAATGTTTACTGTGTTTAATTTTCAATTGTTTCTTTGATGTAACAGATAGAAAGGTTTGCACCTGTGAAGTAAAAAGGCTTTGAACAGATTGCAAACATTCTGCAAACACTTCATCAGAAATTTTAGTTGTCAGCCTCCCCTAGCACAAGGGAGCCTTGATGATATCTTTGTGTGCCTTTGACTCCTTTTGATTAATAAATGCAAACAAATTTCTCTCCATAACCTCTGTTGCAATCTATGCATGACAATTAGAGACAACCTCTGGTGAGGGAGGCACTGAAGTCTGTTCCCTCTTCTTCTGCCACAGAATAAATACTTGATGTTTAATGCTTTTTGACAATTAGAGAATGAAGTCTTTTGTAGCTGGGCAATCTTGGCTTCTGCTCATTATTCTGTTTTCAGCAGCACAGAATCAATGTTTTCTATAATATTAATGCTTGTCCAGGAGATGCTCTTGTGTCCCAATACTGAAACCTGTAGCAGAAATATAATTGTCTTCCTTCAAGAATATGTTGCTACCCTCTCACTTAAGGATGTGTAAAATAGCAGTACATAATGAGGAATCCACTGGTGGTGGTGTCTTCAGATTCTGGAGTGGGACTGTGGAGGGGGGCTCTTAGAAAAGATGACCCATAATGGGACTTCCTCCCTGTGTTGGCCTACGTCCTTGACACTGTCAATAATTTTGTTGTTGTTGTTTAGTCGTTTAGTCGTGTCCGACTCTTCGTGACCCCATGGACCAGAGCATGCCAGGCACTTCTGTCTTCCACTGCCTCTCACAGTTTAGTCAAACTCATGCTGGTAGCTTCGAGAACATTATCCAACCATCTCGTCCTCTGTCGTCCCCTTCTCCTTGTGCCCTCCATCTTTCCCAGCATCAGGGTCTTTTCCAGGGAGTCTTCTCTTCTCATGAGGTGGCCAAAGTATTGGAGTCTCAGCTTCAGGATCTGTTCTTCCAGTGAGCACTCAGGGCTGATTTCCTTAAGGATGGATAGGTTTGATCTTCTTGCAGTCCATGGGACTCTCAAGAGTTTCCTCCAGCACCATAATTCAAAAGCATCAATTCTTCGGCGATCAGCCTTCTTTATGGTCCAGCTCTCACTTCCATACATCACTACTGGGAAAACCATAGCTTTAACTATACAGACCCTTGTTGGCAAGGTGATGTCTCTACTTTTTAAGATGCTGTCTAGGTTTGTCATTGCTTTTCTCCCAAGAAGCAGGCGTCTTTTAATTTCGTGGCTGCTGTCACCATCTGCAGTGATCATGGAGCCCAAGAAAGTATAATCTCTCACTGCCTCCATTTCTTCCCCTTCTATTTGCCAGGAGGTGATGGGACCAGTGGCCATGATCTTCGTTTTTTTTATGTTGAGCTTCAAACCATATTTTGCGCTCTCCTCTTTCACCCTCATTAAAAGGTTCTTTAATTCCTCCTCGCTTTCTTCCATCAATGTTGTGTCATCTGCATATCTGAGGTTGTTGATATTTATTCTGGCAATCTTAATTCCGGCTAGGGATTCATCCAGCCCAGCCTTTTGCATGATGAATTCTGCATATAAGTTAAATAAGCAGGGAGACAATATACCTGTCAACAATAGCTAGTGCTTATTTGCTTACCTCCTTCCTCTAGGCCCAGTCTGCACCACAGCTCAGGTGACTACAAAGCAAGTTAGTTCATAAGCTATAGATGGCAGATAAGCAGTTAGCAACAGTTTAGATCCAGATTTCACTCTTCCTGTTGGGAACATACCCACACTCCCAGGGGACATGCCCTGTGGTAGAAGGTAGGAAGTGTTTTTGGCTGATTTCCCTTCCACCTCCAGGCACTTGTGCCATCCGAAAATCTGCTCCAAAAGATTGGGGGACCCTCCAGAACAGGGCAGCAGGTAGGCACTGGGGTCTTCAAGGGAAGAATAAACAAAAGTTGTGTCCCCACTCTATCAGTGGGCTTCCTTCTCTGGATCAAAATCCTTCTGTGGACAGAAGGAGCATTTCTGTTTGCAGAGGCCAGAACTGGGTCTACCCCAACAAGTAATAGAAAGATCAGCCAAGTCAGAGGGCTCTGGGGGCTAGTAGTGGAAGGTGGACCCTTCATCTTCATCATTTGTAACAGTACTGTACTAGTTTGAGTTCAGAAAAAAGCAAACTGAACTGCCTCACAGACTGTGGCACCCTACGCCCCCTCCCCCATCCATTGAGGACTGCCTGCCCCTGACTAGCTATGATACTGTCCAGGGGTTAGAATTATATTGCTCTATAGCCTACTTGCCCCCTAATCATAACAGTACTTTCCTAGCAACCTTGTGCACAGCTTTGTTCGGGAATTCTAAGGCGGGGTTGTGTGCAGTTTCAAAATCACTGCTTAAATCTGCAGTTTTGAAAGCAGTTTCAGCCTGCCATCTTGATTCAGAATGGCATCCCATTGTATCCAGTCATAGATGAAAAGCTGCTTCTTGATCTCAGGATCATGCAGAATTTGATGATAATATCTTAAGATGCACAGCAAACAACTTTCCAAAACATATAGTAGATTCAGACTGGTTACCCTTGGTGCTCGATCCCAATTTTTATTCCCCCCCCCCCAAAGGCTCAGACCATTGGCCACGATACCTTTTAAACATATCAGAAGCTTCCTTTCTGACAAGTAGTTCTTCGTTCTCACAAGTCATACTCAGCAGTATGCAACAATAATGAAAGGAGCAGGTTCTTTTTGATGGTTATTTGGTGTGCTGGTTAGATGTAGTGATTATACCTTCTTTTCAGTTGATTCACCTGATTGACTAGGATGGTCTTTGTCTATTCTGTCTCAAAGGTAAGCGCTGTCTTAGGTATGCTATGTATGTTATATCCTCCCACCTACTTTAGTGAATTGGCATATGAGTCAGTACTTCTCTGTTTTATTTAACTGGCATGTTGCAGAAGGCCGATTAACATTCACAGTCATAATTTGCAGCATGACCCCAACCATTTGGGCTCCCCCTTTTCAATAAGATTTTGATGTTGCTGTCTTTACCCGTTAAGAAACATCTGTAAAGAAAACAAGGAAAACAGCTTGGATGACTGGCATCATGTACATGTGTGTGTACATATATGTATGCATTCACACACACAAATACACAGGCATTTCTGGTTTTTATTTATTGCAAATGACAGCCTTGCCATCCCAGCATGTTCTGCAGCATCTTCTGAAAATGACAGCAACTATAATTCAAATTTACTGCTGTTATTTTTTTTAAACTAGTAATGAAGTTGTAAATGCAGCATTTCTTTCATTACCTATTCATTAAAGATATGACATGAAAACAGAGTTACCATGGAAATAGCACTGCGAATTCTAAGTACATAATAAGAATTTCATTGTTTACACTACTGCACAGATAACTGATGGGTGTTATTGTAGCTGGTAAAGTCTTATTTAGCTTCACAAATGCTTGGAAAGAGGAAGAAAGGTTATGCAATTGGTCTTCTACTAAGTGCTTGAACACGAGCAGACCTCTTTAAAATCATCAGTGCAAAAGCAGTTTTATGATGAAAAGGACCAAATGTGTTTGGAAAGTATCATTTGGCATTGAATATTTAAGCATTCAAGCTATAGCCCACTTCATGTGTTACTAATACCTCCAATACAGATGCAGTGTTTCCGTGCAGCCATATATATAGAAATTAGCATACATAAATATAGGGATGTTGATTTAAAAAAAAATCACGTAAACTGAAAACAATACAGTTTAATTTGTGCAAATGTGTCAGGTGTAATGAATAACAGTGTCAGCAGCTTTGGAAAGGCAGGCAAAGGTGTTAGAAGCTTTATCTCGCCCCAACGTGTTATGATTTAACAGTGGGAAGGGATTGTGAATATTAGACAATGTGTCTTCCAGCTTCTTTGAAGCATAAAGGGTCTATACAACAGAAGGAACATGAACATGACAAGTGGAGCTTACAACTTCAAGTGCCCCCTGTGTAACACTGAGGGTACATTTGCACTGTCATTCTTAGTGACCGGATGTTTCATTTTGCATTTGATCCCTTGTAAGGCGTCAATGAAGAAAGTGTGAACTCACTTTTGACTGTTACTCAACTATAGAACTTGAAGGGCCTCTGTGAAAATTGTCCAAACATTACCACCACCATAATCATTATCATCATTATCGTTTATTTTTATCACACCCTTCTATCAAGGAGCACAGGTTCTCCTGCATCCGTTTACAACAGTTGTGGCATAAGGTCATCCAGTGAGCTTCATGTCTAAGCAAGATTTTGAACCCAGGTTTCCTTAGTTTTAAAGATTATAGCTGTGGGTTAAACCACAGAGCCTAGGACTTGCCGATCAGAAGGTAGGCGGTTCGAATCCCCGTGACAGGGTGAGCTCCCGTTGCTCAGTCCCTGCTTCAGCCAACCTAGCAGTTTGAAAGCACGTCAAAGTGCAAGTAGATAAATAGGTACCGCTCCAGTGGGAAGGTAAACGGCATTTCCGTGCGCTGCTCTGGTTTGCCAGAAGCGGCTTAGTCATGCTGGCCACATGACCTGGAAGCTGTACGCCGGCTCCCTCGGCCAATAAAGCGAGATGAGCGCCGCAACCCCAGAATCGGTCACGACTGGACCTAATGGTCAGGGGTCCCTTTACCTTATAGTTACACTGCATTAGCTCTCGATGCTGTTTACAGGCCTGGCTCACAGTGGTGAGCAGTAATGTAATTATTGTATTTATTTATTAAATTTGGCATACCACCCTTCATCTGAAGATCTTCAGGTGGTTCACAGAATAAAAATACAAAAGAAAAACACAAAATGCATACTGAAAACAAAAAAATGAAACAAACCAATGCCCCCCTACAAACACATTTAAAAGGACATAAAATGTTATTCAGCCAAATGTCTGGTTAAAAAGGAATGTTTTTGCTGGGCGCCTAAAGATGTATAATGAAGGCGGCACCAGGCAAGCCTCCCTTGGGTGAGCATTCCATAAATGGGGAGCCACTACAGAAAAGGCCCATTCTCATGATCCTACCCTCCAGACCTCTCGTGGAGGAGGCACATGAAGAAGGGCTTCCAGTAATGATCGCAGGGGCCAGGTTGGTAACTAGAATAAGACAACCAGGGCACTGGCCCTGGCTGTGAGCTAAGGTCCCTCCAGACTGGTGTTTTTGTGTGAGTGTATTCTCCAAATATCATCGATGCAATAATAGTGCATTAGTGGTGTATTTATACTGGGCTGTCCACACACCATTCTGATTTATTAGCTGTTCTTTGATGCTTTCCCAAGGTTATTGTGCTATTGCTGTGCTATTGCCCGCATTATAGTGGGACAAAAAATAAACTGGAACATGGGTGGTATAAAAAGATACAGGATTTCAGCTTGAAGTAGTGAAGCACTCACTGATTTGAAACAAAGCAGTATGTCCACCCCCAAACTTTTCCAGTCACAAACAATATTGAATGCAGGATCATACGTACTGTAGCTGTCCCAGGAGCACAATTATGGGCTGTCCCATGAATGTACAATTACAAAGGATGCCTTGGAAATATGTGAGAAATGGGCACCAAACATCACATAATATATTGCCAATTATGTAAAGGCATGTGAATCATGCACTGTTTTCTAAAGTAAAGATAATCAAGCATATTTTCCAAGCAGGTAAACGAAAAGCCAAATTGTTCAGAGGCACGGCCAGGGCAGCAGGGCAGGCAGAATAGCACTGCTGCAGCTTTTCATTAGCTTTCTGCCTGCAGCCTAACACAGTAAATCACATTGAGACATTGACTGAAAACTGCTGGAAAGAGAGAGAGGAATTTGAAACCTGTGACACTGGTCAGCAACAGACAGGTGGTTTGGTTTGGTTTGGTTTGGGTTTTTTGTTTGTTTGTTTGTTTGTTTTTGCACAACAGTTTATAGGATTATTAAGACTGTGAACTTGGGATATTAGCACCAATATATTAAAATGTCCACAAACTTTGATGGTATTTTATGTTTTAATTGTGTACATTATGTTGTGCACCACCCTAATATTTCACGAGATGGTGGTATATCAATACCTTTTATCAATAGATAACCTTAATCTGCCACAGTGCTAATTCCCAGGAGGAGGAAACAACTTGCCTTGTTACAGCACTGGTAGTGGGGTCCCTTTAGGACAGGAGTGGGGAACCTTCGACCTTCCAGAAGCTGATAAACTACAAGTCCCATCAACCCCAGCAAGCATGGCCAATGACCAGGAATGATAGACCTTACTGTTGTTCAGCAACATCTGGAGGGCCAAAGTGTTTGCACCCCGTCCTGAGGAAAACACGAGTTACCTATTTTACCGTGTACCCTAGTTGGCCATGACAACAGTGGGCCAAGAAGTCTGGAAGCTATAACAGTACCATGACCAGCAAAGAGAAGGAAGGCAATGCTTGATTTATTTAGTTACAAAAGCAGGTTTGGTCCTGTGCTTTCTAGAACGTTAGAAAGAAAATAGAAATAGCTGGCAGCAGACTTGTTAACTGAAAGGTGGTGGGGAAGAGAACATAACAGAGAGCTTTGGATTGCTTTGCCCATTTGCAGTTGACATGTAGTACTCTTTTCATGTCAGTTAGTCTATCATAGTCCAATGATAACCGTATTAAATCCGACTCCGTGAGTAATTTGATATATCTAGTGTCTGATAGGGAGAGCTATGAACTGCAGTCCTTGCGCAGTGTGCATAATAATGTGGAAGAGAATTAAAAAGGTACTCCCAAGGTGTTTCCAAGTATTTTATGGAATATTGAGTTAATAAATATTAGTGATTTAGGGACTTAGTAGGCAAAGGGAGTGGCTGCCATATATTCCCCAATAATTTGCAGAATGCCTTGGAGATTAGGAGCAGTTTTGCTCAGGAAACAAAAGGCTGGCTGTATCTCTTGCTCTTATCACAAAGAACCTTCTGGAAAGATTAAAAAGGATCATGACACAGCTGTTAGTTCTGAGACATGTTCAAGTATTGCATTAGCATTTCATTGCCATAAATGTAATCAGCTCCATTTAATGAGGTAACAGGGCAATCCTATACATATCTCGTCCAAAGTAAGTCCCACTGAGTTCAGTGGGGTTTCTTTCCAGTTATTTGGGAATAGGATTGCAACCCTAAAGTCCATACTGTTAGATGACAAGTGACAAGCTGAGATTTATGTTTTTGTGGGAGGTTTTGTCATGGGGATGAATTTTTATTCATTCCTATTGCTAATGAACCCATCAACTTGGGGCAGGGGGAAAATTCCGTTCAGTTTGCATTTAGAGGCTGGGTTGTCTTCTAGAAGAAGTTCCAAATTCAAGGTAGTAATTTAGAATTCAGAACATACATTTTACTAATAAGCAGGCAAACCTTATGTGTACAAGATCAATCAACTGAACTTAAACTTCTCTAACTGACAAAGCTAACTGACAGGATTGCTCTTAATATTTTGTTCATTGCAAAGATATAAAAAGGTAAAGGGACCCCTGACCATTAGGTCCAGTCATGACTGACTCTGGGGTTGCGGCGGTCATCTTGCTTTACTGGCCGAGGGAGCCAGCGTACAGCTTCTGGGTCATGTGGCCAGCATGACTAAGCCGCTTCTGGCAAACCAGAGCAGCGCACGGAAACGCCGTTTACCTTCCCGCTGGAGTGGTACCTATTTATCTACTTGCACTTTGACGTGCTTTCGAACTGCAAGGTTGGCAGGAGCAGGGACTGAGCGATGGGAGCTCACCCCGTATCGGGGATTCGAACCGCCGATCTTCTGATCGGCAAGTCCTAGGGTCAGTGGTTTAACCCACAGCACCACCCGCGTACTAACTACCTAAATCGGGTATTTCATGCATCTTTGTCAATTAACCATTTTGGTGGGACTCTGATGTGTTTGAAACATTGTAACTCAGATTCTTGTCTTTCCATTGTACCTTGTTGCTCTCTAGCCTTTTTTCCAGTATCAAACATAGTTTGTTTTTCCAGGAAAAACACCCACTATTGACTCTCTAAAGAAGCAGGAGATTACCACAGTTTCATTTGCCTCTAACACAATAGCCCAGGTCAACTTAGATTTTGGTTTCTCTGTAATGCCCAAGAAGACATTATCCTCCTCCAAGTTCTGCAACAATCCCTGATGTTTGGGGGAAAATGAGTAACTTCCAAGCCTTCAATATGTTTTGTGAACTTTAACGTGGAGAGTGAGGTGGAAGGGGGGGGGAGGTAGTTTAAAACTGACATCTGAAACATGTTAACCGAGCAGTTCTAATTTGTACAGATGTGTGGATATTTGTTCCTGCAAAGTTTTGCAAAGTCTACAAACAAGCTAGGCAGGTGACAGCTGCATCTGAGGTTCTCATATTCTGTCCCTATGGAGCCCTAATTTAGCAGATTGGTAGAGGCATGTGAGACTAAACTTGCTTTTCTCAGAGTGCTCTTTCTCAGAAGAAAGTATGGGCCTCACATTTTAGGTCAGTGGAATCATAGTGCACCTTCCATCTATTGCTGAAATTAGATATTTTAAAAATAACAATTAGTACCACATTGGCCAAAGTGAAAGTATATGTGCATTCACCAGTTAAATGTCCTTTTAAAGATGGAAATACATGCATTCAGAATGTTGCTTTAAAAAATGTTGTGCAGATTTAAATTGTATCCATGAACACCTTTGAAATATGGTTTTATCAGGGGCATGATAACAGATCATGCATGCCTCATAAACAAAGCATTTTAAATATTTGGGTGGGCCTAAGGCTCATCCAGTCCAGTATTCTGTTCTTACGGTGAACAACCAGACAGATGTCTATGGGAAGTCCAAAAGCAGGACATGAGTGTAACTATGCTCTCCCTACTTGTGATTCACAGCAACCGGTATTCAGAGCCATACTGCCTCCAATCATGCAGGCAGAGCTTAGCATAATACGGGCTAGCAGCTATTTATAATGTTATGCTTCATGAATTTGCCTCATTGTTTTTTAAAGTCATCCAAGTTTGTGACCATCACTACCTGTTGTGGGAGCAAATTCCATAGTTTAACGGTACTGTGTTTATTTTTTGCCTGTCCTAAATGTCAAAACATTCAGCTTCACTGGATATCCCAGAGTTCTAGTATTATGAAAGGGAGGGAAATTGTTTATCCACTTTTTCTGCACTATGATACCCAGCAATTGGTATTCAAGAACACACTGCCCCTGACAGTAGAGGTGGGCACCATGTTGGCTACCCCTACCATAGTTGCTCCATGAATACTCTGTTCCACTCTATGTATTGGTCCAGAAAATGTGAATCAAACCACTTCATTCGGCTCATCCACACATACTTTTCTTCCCCTTCTTTCTAGGCAGAGGTCTGCACTATAAAGCTCTGTGTCTTATTTTATTTTTTTGCTTTCCCCTCCCCATGAAAACCCACTCTTTTCCGCTAAATCAGAACAAATGACAATTCAGGTTTTCTACACATCACTATTTGCTCAGATTCAGTGGTAAAGAATGGGTTTCCACAGGGAGTGTGATGGAACCAAAAACAAAGCTCTCAAACCCGTAACCCAGTTTCTTGGGGATGGGTGTGCTTTAAATGTATGATGTGTACAGCATGAACAAAATCCTCACACATCCCTGGTTTTTCATGAACATGTTCTGTCTCTTCCCACCACCACCATCATGAAAAGGCAGCTTTCCCAACAAAAACTGAACCTGAAGATAATTCAGCTCATGAAAATAGCCCTTTTACCTGATGTGCTGAAGCGAATGTGAACCTTGGCACCTTGGAATGTCAATGGCTTTACTGAGCAAGGCATATCAGCCATTGCAGGGCCATACAACTAATTGTATGATATGCAATAAGCAGCCCACAGTGGCTCAGAGTCAAATAAATTGATTAGCTGAAGAGCAGGTAAATATTTAGACATGATCGATATAATAGCTGGCTTTTTCAAAGGCTGTGTTGTTATAACAGAATAACCAGGCCAAGTCTGTTTGTGTAAAACAACAGCATATCCAGAGATGTTAGAGGCGCAACGAAACAAATGTAGAGTACCTTGATAGAGATAAAAGTATTGATCCAAGGGGGACTGCAGCCTGTAAGACTATCGGTTATTGGGATGCAACAAAATCTCATTTGCTGGCTTCTGTGCTTGAACACAGCTACTGATCACTGCACCACCTCAATCTGAGATCACATCTTGCCTATTTCTCAACTAAGCAGTGCCAATTATTGTCACTTCTGTGCTAGCTCTTCCTATCCACACCAACACTGGTGCCATTCTCCTCTTTCACAGAAAGAATTCCTTTATATGGTTGATCACAAGCATTGTCTTTACCAGTGTTTTCTAGTGTTTGATAAACAAGTGAATTCTGCACTGTTTGCAGATGCTGTTCATAAAGAAAATCAATGGGCTTCCCGCAGCGTATCTAGCAGGCTTGATATCTTACATAGTTTGTGGCGCAAAACCTGTGATGGACTATTTGATATTTCTGGCAGCAGTTAACATTTTACGGTCCTCTGAAACTGGATTAATGCTTGGAGAAGCTGTAGTAGAAACCGTGCTGCTTCAGACATAACATTTTTGATGGTCAGGGCATATGGGAAAACGAAATTTGTATATTTCAAGAACCCTGCTGAGGCACTTTACAGCCTGCTAGTCAGTTAGGACCAAGCCAACTTCGGTGCAAAGGCAGGTTTTTTTCTCTAAGGGCAACAATACCCACCCAAACAGTACTTTACCCCTCGGGCTGCTTTTTCTGTTTTTTGGGAAGGCAAGAAGTTCAGGCCCCCACTTTGGGACAGGGATGTAGGATCTGAATGTGCTCCCTGCCTGTGGTGATCCATTCTGTTGATCATCAAATCTGCTTCTAAATCCACAGTCTGGTCATTTAATCTTCATAATCCCATCTTGGCTTCTGTTCATTGGCTAGAGTATTATGTATTTATTTATTTAAGGCACTCCCTCCCTGGGAAAAGTCTCACAGAAAAGCTTAAATATCCATTAAAAAAAACCAATACACCTTACCTTCACCATCTAAAAGACATGGCACAAAAGAAAAAAAGGGGTGGGGACAGTGGCGTAGCGTGGGGGGTGCAGGGGGGGCCGGCCGCACCGGGCGCAACATCTGGGGGTTAGGGTTAGGGGGCGCAAATCCACGGGCTAGGGGGCGCAAATCCATGGGTTAGGGGGCGCAAATTACTTGCCTTGCCCCGGGTGCTGACAACCCATGCTACGCCACTGGGTGGGGAGGAAGGAAGAAGAAGGCAAACTCAGGCACCAGTTCCTTTGTTCTATTACAGTGTTCTTATAATAACTGGTTAGGGTGGAAATGGTTCAAGGCCAGAAACAGCTCATCTCTCGGCAGAAGTGACTGGGCATCCTTGCTTCCTATAGCATATGGTGCTAGACTTTACTGAAATATTGAAGTGTGTGTGTGTGTGTGTGTGTGTGTGTGTTTTGTTGGCAGTACATTCAACATTGCCTACCGTAATTACTACCCAATATAGCTTTTGATACATTTATTTATATATATTGTCAGCTCTTGGAGTAAACTTGACAACTTGGACAAAATGTTATTGATGGACCCCTTAAATTCAATGAATTGGAAACATATTCATGTATTACCTACAGCTTCCCCCCCCCCCCCACTGTCCAGTACATATTTGCAGAAGCAGAACTATTTCATGGTGAAATACTGCCATGAGTGCTGCCAATCTCCACTGGAAACAAGAGAAACGAGTGCAGCTTTTGGTGTGTGTCTGAGCTTTTTGTTATGAGCACATAATCCAGAGGCATCATCTGAGGCTTCTTTCTATTGATATCTTCTTCCCCCACACTTGTTGCCATGTCAGATTCACTTCGGTAAGCAAACATCTCTCAGCACTTTTCATTGCCTTGCCCTCAGGCAAAATCGTCACGCAAAGAATCATTGAGATTGATCTCAAGTCGTATGTGATGATAGCTTACTTAAGATGGCCGCTTGTTATCTCACTGACTTACCCCCAGCCTTGAACTCTGCTGTGGAATTGGAATTCCTTGGCCACTATCAGGGTTTCTTTGGGGGAGAACTCATGCTGCAGAATTGCTATGGGTTTATTAAAGGATCATATTCCACAAAAGAAAAAGAAGAAAACCGCAACATAGCTTCATGTAAACATCAATTAAATTGTGGCTTGAAAGTGTAGGCATTTCTTTCTTTCTTTTTTGTGGTGCTGTTTCTAAATATATCTGCAGATTTGTTGTACATGGTAACCAAAACTCTACTTTTATGTGTTACCCTGTTACCATACAATTGTATTTTACCTTCGTAAGATTTATTTGCCTCTGAAATTCCACCAGTATTTTTTAAACAACAACAACAACGTCCAGGGATTTCTCTTTTTATAACCTACTTTTCCTTGCCATCAACAGTATCTTAATATGCACATTGGGATGAGTGTCAATATCAGCTGCTGGGATTCTGGGGCAACTTCCTGGGACCCTGGTGTCCTAGCAAACCCACTGCTAATGCAGCAAACCACTAGCCACCTCTCTTTAAAAACATACCCTGGTCCAGTATTCCAAGTAGCACCAGGCAGTTGGGTCTAGTCACCATTTGAATTTCCCAGAATGCCCCAAACTCCCAGATTAATGGTGGGTGCATTCTATCAGCACAAGCTTTGCAACCTGCCTGACAGAATGACACCTCCCTCCCCCCACGCAGTGTTCTGGGACTTATCCCAACACCACCCCCTGCAAGCCAATTTCAGCAGGTGTGGAGGGAAAACCTCATGGCACTAGGTAGGTAAGGTAAATGACCCCTGGACGGTTAAGTATAGTCAAAGGCGACTATGGAGATGGCACTAGCAGAAGTGAGCTTCCACTAGTGGGACTATTTAGCTGAATCCCTCCCTTATATTTGGCTCCCCTACACATTCCATTCAACTCCACATATTTTTCAACTGGCACTATGCTCCAGACCTTTGTCCACCATCCCTGCAATGAAAATGGAGTTTAGTACCACCAGTGCTTGTCTGTTTCTATAGGAGCCATAGTCAGTACCAAGGTTATGAAATGCTTGTGCATAGTTTTGAAAACATTACCTCTAGCTGTTGCATCAACGAAGAGTTAAAATAAAAAATAAGAGGAAAAGGAGCAAAGACTCGTCTCCTTGAAGCTTACGGCATAAGCTTTCGTGGACTACAGTTGACTTCACTGGATGCATTAGAAGTGGTTTTTTCGTCCATGGAAGCTTGTGACACAATCAATGTGTTAGTCTTTAAGGTCTCCCAAGACTCCTTGCTGTTTTTACTGCAACAGACAAACACGGCTACCCCTCTAGAAGAAGAAAAAGGGAGCGCACAGAGGGAACAGAAAAGAGCAACATAACCATTATGATAAATGTAATGGATTGTGAGCTGAAAGAGTCAGGACAGGAGGAGGAAGGAAAACGAAATAAGAGAATGTTGCAATAGTCAATTTATGAGAAATAATGAGAGACTGAACAAGAGCTTCAGTTGAATCAGAAGGTGGAGGGGCTGAGGCGGGAAGAGAGAAAAGGGCAAGTTATATAGATGTTATAAAGCAGGTAGCAACATGAAGCCAATTGCATGAATGTATGGAGAGAAAGAAATAAGAATTAAAGATAACACAGGGATGGGAGAAACGATAGGGTATCTAGTAGAGGAGAAAGTGAAGGCCAATCCAGAAATGTCAGAGCAGTAGCTTACATGTCTGCTCTCTTCACATATAAGGCAGGGGGCAGCTGGGGGCAGTTTACATTTTGCACGGAGGAACGTGAAACTCACCCCTTCCCCTACATTACACAGGACTCTAGGGAAACTGCATTCTGCTGAGTCAGACCATTGGCCCATTTTACTTAGTATTCTCTGCACTGACTGGCAGCAGCTCTGTGGGATTTCAGGCAGGCCCACCTAGAGATGCCAAGCATTAAACCTGGAACTTTCTGCAAGCAGAGCATGTGTTTTACTAGTGAGCTGCAGTCCTTTCCTTCACCTTACCTCTTTAAAACTACACTGCTTAAAGCAGTTTGCCACCAGCCTAAGTCTAGTACTAAGAGTGAGTAAAAGCAATAAGTGTTGTGAGCAAAAGTGTTTGCAGGTGGGATGGGAGGGGTGGGCTGAATTTGCTCCCCTCCACCATGTACTCGTTTTTTAAAAAAATATGAAGTATACATTCCCTCCATCTCAGCTCAATATATGGGGTAGACATTTTCATAACATACATGTGGCTTCCCTGTCACATCCAATTTGCTCCCAGGAAGAGGAGAATGAGCACAGAAAAGCAGAATAAAGTTCATTTATTCTGACAGACTTTAGTTTGAAGACATGGGAAGCCAAACAGCAGGCTAACAATTGAGAATACTTCAGGCATCGTGATGAAGGAAGGAGCAAGGAAGAACTTAATGATGAGGTGGAGATCATCTGCAAAGGGAATCAAATTGGCAAATAATAGAGCAAAAGGAGATGAAAGATAAGTAGACAGACTTGAAAAGAAGACCCATAAAAGAGAGCATAGACTGTAGAAAAAAGAGAAATGTGAACAGAAGGAATAGTAAGATCTGCCTATAATAAGTGCCCCCCCACCCCACCCCTTGAGCTGGTGTTTTGTTCTGCAACATGTTCTTGACACAATACTAGTGCATTAGTGGCGGATTTATTCTACTTTGGTTTGTCCTGAGATGCTTCTCCAATGCTAACAGGTTATTGCTGTCCAGAGGGAAAATAACACAACCAAGCAGAACAAAAATAAACCAGAACATTTGTAGTATGAAAAGTTATGGGGTCTCAGCAAGAATTATTGGATATGCCCTAATTGGAAATGAAGCTGTGTGACCACCTCAAAATATTTGCAGGCACAAACAGTATCAAAAGCAGGATCGCGTACAAGCACCCCAATAGCATTATGAGCATAAATTATCATGAATATACAACGGAAAAAAGACACATGGGGCCCAAGGAAAGAAAACCCAGAGAATGCAAAGAAGAAATGCAAGGAGCATGATGTATGAGAGCAATTGGTTCTGAATAAATAATTAGTTGTGGGAAGATTCTGGCCTTTTTAATAATCCAAAAATTCATTCTTCGCAGTCCCTCTGTTAAATCATAAGGCACAATACATAGCCTCCAAAATATTGCCTTTCTACAAGGTCTTCTTCACACTTATTTCTTGTGTTGGTTTTTTTTTTTTTTTTTTTTTTGAGGGGCGGTCTTTATAGTCTTCTTGGTACAGTCTGAATGTATACTTCTCTCTTAAGACACTTAGCAATAGATGTCAATATGTTTTATCATTCATCCTTGCTGATCTCTTTTTCTGTGTGTCAGATAAAAGGGAATGGTTACTTTTCTGTCAAGTCTTTTAAAGGCAGTGTCACTGTTTAATTATTTATTCAGCCTTATGTTCTCTATGGAGAGGGTCATTTTAAGATGTATCGTATTTCCCTTTATGTTCTGCACATTACACATTTCTGCAGATGTTCCCCTTGATGGTAATAAAAAAATGAGATTTCACAATTGTATATACTTCTGCTGCCTATTGTTCACCTGGTCTCATTCTCTGCCCATTTTCAACACAGCAATTTTCATAGCAACCAGTTTTTGTATAATGCAATGCAAGGGAATGTTCTAACTTACCAATCACTTGGACCTGTGACAATGAAGAACAGTTGCTGGGAGCAAGAGCCATATTGTGGGTTTACTATACACACACCTTTGGAATGAAAATATCATTTGTGCCTAAAGGACATATGGCAGTGGAGAAAAACCACTTCCTATATATTACAACCCTATATTAACTGACAGATCCTAAGATCCTGCAGTCTGCTACTGGAACACCTAGGTGTGAGCCCAATGCCAATTTAATGTCATAACCTGTGATGCCACACCAGTTGTTCCCACCCCTAGTACAATTTGTTGGAGTAGAGCCACCAGTTGTCCTGTAAATAAGACTGTGGGCCTTTAAGCCCATGGGAATCACAGATTCTGCCATAAACATGCACTGCCCTCCTATGGCTTTTTAATGATATTTGAAAATAATCCTTATTTAGATGACAACACTGGATACATGTCTTCACCCATACAAGGCAGCCCAAGCTTCTGCTGTTAGTGTAGGTTTTGACCCTGTGGTTTATATGGACTGGAGCCACCAATGAGTGGGTTGGGAAACCTATGGATACCAACTCTCATCAGCCCCAGATAGCAGATCAATAGTCTTGGGTGATGGGAGTTGTAGCCCAATGACATTGGGAGGGCCACAGGTTTCCAATCACTGGTCTATGACATACTTGTTTGAGGATTCAGCAAAGAGGCTTTGTGCTTCTGTGATCTACAAAAGTGTGTCAGTGGGAATGAGAGCTTGGGGGAAATGATAGTAAGAGACATCCCCATATACACAAACACTTTCAGTAAGGAAATCTTCTTTCACAATTCAAAGCTCATTCTCTTAACCTCCATCAGAGCTCTCATCAATTGCTTAAAGATGATGTGGAACTACTTAACATATTACTGCTATCGTGGTGGAGAGCCAAACCCTTCAAAACCCTCGTCTCTAGGGGTAGCTCTGGTGCTTGCCAAGTTCAAGTGAGTTCAGAACTGTTTTGAATGCATCTCTTTAGTCATGCAGAAATAAAACCCAATTATTGACTCAAAAGTTAATGTAGGATTGACTGAGCGTACCTACAAATAGTCTGCTTTATTAAAAACCTCACTTCACGATGGATTTTATTTCTGTGATTCATCTGGCAGTATTTTGTTCATCAATTCTCCCCCCCCCCACCCCGCCCAACACACTCTTTCTTATTTCAGTAATACAAGGACTGAAGTCACACTGACTACTTAATTGGCCAAATACATCAGCTGAAGTGTTACACTTTAGAAGCAGTGTGTTTTTTCCTCCAATTTATTTACTCTTCAAGGTGGAAAAATAGCAACGTTACTATAGAATTCAATTAAATTTTCCCAGGTTAATGGGCTCTGTGTCAAGAATGAATAACCAGAAGTGCGTCGGCAATGAATGCAACCATAAAGATTCATTCCTTTCACTGTATATTCTACTTCAGAAGCATATTCGTGGGTTTTTTTCCCTGGTAGGCGAAACAAAAGGAACTACCCCTTTGTTTTCTCTTTTACAGAGCAAGTGCTACTGCCATTCTGAGTACAGCAAATTTCTTAAAATTATACCAGCCACTTTTACTTTAAGTGCCAGAGGCCACTAGGAAGAAGAATAAAACACCCTTTCACTTGGGTTAGCTTTAGTGAATATATTTAGTCAGTAAATTATTTGCTTCCTGAACTAGAAGAGCCAATATACATTTATGTTCCAAGAATGGGTTGTTTTACTTACTTTATGAGTGAAGGCTGCAATAGTAGCTAAGTCAAAGGACATTTAATTAAGTTATATTTGCTTTTTCATGATCTTTTAGCTCCAGATTATAAATCAAGAATCAATGAGTACTTAATTTCCTCTTCTGGAATTAAAAGTAATTGCTTCATAAATTCACTTTAGTAATCCAAATATTTGTGCAGAGCCCAGCACAAAGAAGTTGCTTCACTGATGAGGAGTCAAGCTTCCTTCTGTTCATTAGCAGAATATGGGACTGGCAAATTTAGGTCCAACCCAGTCCTATAATGTACCACATTTCCTTAAACATTGGACTTTGTCTCATATTGGAAAAATTCAAAGGCTCCTGTGAACACTCTTTTGGGTTAGCTTTTCCTGCCTGGAAGTGTACTTCTTAGATACTACTCTGATATTTTCTACTCCCGGTCATAATTCTAATAGATTTGTGTTATTTATAAATTTTCTACATATATAAAGCAATAAAATACAGAACAACTGCAGTTGAAATGGTGAGAGGCAGCAGATAACAATCCATGCATAACATGGCAATGAGATAAGAAACTTCCCAGCAGGCCAAATGCTTGTTGAAAGAGAAAAATCTTAGACCACCAGCAAAAGACCAACCAAAAAGATGCAAAGTGGATCTCCCTTGGAAGGAGTTCCACATCTTAGGAGCAACTGAAGAGTAGGCCCTCTCCTCTATCCCAGTCACATTCAATTCAGATGTTGGTGGAACATGAAAGAGTGTGTCTCTGGAAGATAATAAATGGGCAAGCTTATATAAGTCACAGCCACCATTTTGATTTGGGCTCAGAAATTAATAGCATTGCTGTGCATTGTCCTTAACATTATACTTCATAATACAAGATTTGTGCATGATTATTATTTATCATAAAATGCATTGAAAAATATTCAGCTCTCACTGGCTGGCTGACTTGCAAGGCAACATTGGTATGAAGATCACTAGGTATCCACACAACACAGTAAGCTGAAAATCTGATTCAAACCCAGTCCAAGATACTTGGGTTGCTAGAACTGTCTGAAAATGTTTTGCTGTTGAAACACACTGCATAAAATATTTCTAATGACACTGGCTAGTTCTCAAGGACATATGTGGTCATTGTTACCAAGCAGCTTGACCAGTGGCTAGCATTACAATGACTTTGTGCAAATGAGTTAAAAAGCCATTGGATAAATCTTCGCTATGTCCATAGGTCAAAGCTTGTGGTTTGTCTGAAGAGAGCTAAACAATGAACCAGGTTTGCACGACATGATAAGCCAAACCATGGCTCAGCTCAATTCAGTGACAAAACAATTAGAGGAGTAGCAAAGCAGCTGCTGCCACTTCACCAGGAGCCCAAATGTATGCTTGTTCACGCTAAGCCATGGTTTAGCTTACATGTGAACTGAACAACTGAAAATAAATGCAGGCCAGAACTGAACAAATTTTAGATATATTCCAGATGTAATGTGAAATATTTATGATGTGGTTAAAGGGGCAACAGAATTAAATGGACACAGTCTCTCCAAATATAAAAAAGGGAGGCAAGGCCATTGATTATAGAGTCCTGGAGAGGTGTCTCTAGTTAACATTCTTAGATCCATCACATAATAACATTCAGAAGCAACTAACCCCTTATGTCTTTAAGAGGTTATTTCAGGGAGATGAACAGGGGAAAAGGAGGCCTGAGGTCAGAAACAACTGTTATATCAGGAGGAGATCTCCATCCAAGTGCAAGGGAATAATCAAGATTTATTTAGAAAAGATTGCTATTAAATAAACATTACAGAAACTTTCGACTATCAAGCTTATTTATAGCTTAAGGCGTGAAAAGCCACATTAGTATGTTGAATTATATGAGTTCACTGCTGCTAGCTGACAGCATGTCAAATTATTTGCAAATATTTTCTGGAACATTAACCTTGAAGGATGCCAGCACTATTCAGTGTAACCTTATCACAAGACAGGAACCAAGTGTTGAGGAGGGATCTAAGTAAATCAAGGTTTTAGGACTATATGACCTCTAAGCTTTGGCAAAAAGAAAAAAAAGAGAGTTTGTAGATATATCCTTTGGCAAAGAGGCTTCCTTGCCCCACCCCCTTTGGCTCTTTGGCAATTGGACTGATTCTATGGAATGTTCTGGAAAATAGTGTGAGGGATGTCTAACTGAGAAACTCTGCTCTGGGCAGGCATTTGTGAGTACATTAGTCACATTTAAGTGGGTTTATCTCTTCCAGCCTGCAGTACCAAGCTTCTGCGAAAATTATGTAATCATTTTAACAAAGTGTTCTGTAATTGACATGAAAAAGGCAAAATAAAATAAAAATGAATTTCTCTATAAGCAGTTTATCCATTTTAACTGCAATCCGTAAAGGGGAAATAAGGGGGGGGGGGATACAAATACAAGAGCTTTATGGAAATTGCACCCTTGTTGAAATTATATGCTTTGCACCATTTAAAAGAGTAATACCCCCTATGCAGAATGTTTTCTCATTTAAAGATTTGTTGAAGAATGATTTCCAACTTTTAATTGCTTGCTATATTGTAACTGCTGTTCTACTAAATATTTTGTTTCCAACCATTGGAAATAGTGGGAGCAATGAGCAGTGTGGTTTTTGTTCTTGTTTTTTTTGTTCAGCTGACAAAGTTTGGCTGTACAAGAATTGGTTTCTGAGGTCGCAAGGGGAGGGTTTTGAGAAGAATATTGCACTTTGCCAGTGACAATTGTTTCCTATCGCTTCCTGCTTATAATCCACCTCAACCCTCAATTAGCAGCTGCATTTTAGGGAATTTTGTGTGTGTGAATTTTGGTCCTAGGTGTAGAACCCACCTCCTCAATCTGGGTGGGATTCACCTAACAAGCTCTATTAGCGGAAGCCCTCTCCAAAGACTTTGGGTTGCACAATAGGGCTTCCCCCTTCCCCCTCCCCTACCCCTGAACCCTCCAATGATTCTGGGGAGGGTCAGGAGAACCCCCCAGAACAGCATGTGGAGGGAGAAGAGGGGATCATGCCATCTGACAAGTTGAAATGCTTGTGCAAACAAAACATTCATCATAGGGCTCTGTTTGATTCCACCCTCTGACATCCTGGTGTCAGAGGACCTCTGTGGGCACTGTTGCCTGGCAACACTAACAAGGGCTATGTTTGATTCCACCCTCTGACATCCTGGTGTCAGAGGACCTCTGTGGGCACTGTTGCCTGGCAACACTAACAAGGGAAGACTTCCACCATGAGCCGAGTGAGATCCAGCTGCTCTGTTGCCTCAAGGACAACACCAGGGAAGACAAAGGCTGAGGCAAGAAATGCCACCTGAATAATGCTGTCACCATAGGGACATTTCCTTTCCTGGTATCAAGCTAGGATATCATTTTTATTGTGATAATTTTTGTAAGCCATTCCGAGAGTCTCTTGGGGCTGTTAATCAGGATATAAATATTCTACTAAATTAAACATGTTATTTATTTTTTAATAAGTGAATATGCTGTCCTTTGATATAGATACTCTCAGGGCAGCTCAGCAGAATAGAACAATAAATGCAGCAAGCAGTGAGGTTAAAACAACATCTAAAACTTAGGAGCAACTTATGGGGTGGCGCTATGGATTTGGCTCCCTTGAAGCAGCATGGTTGGTGTTTGCTGGAGTGATGAGATAGGGCAGGGTGTTAATGTGGTCAGGGCAGCACAGATATACTAGCAACGCAAATCTAGTGCTCTCACTGGTGTGCCCACACTGCCCTGATGTCAATGCCACCCAAATCAGACCAATGCTTCATCTCACTCAGTGTTGTCCACATCAATTGGCAGCATCTCTCCAGGATTCCGGACGGGATTCTCCCAGCCTGACCTAGACCTGTCAGGGATTGATCCTTGGACCTTCTGCATGTGAAGAAGCTATACTACCACTGCTCTTGGACAGCCAGTATTCAATGAAGATGCTTAAGTTACACTGCCCCTAGTTTGTTCCAGTCAGACACTTTTGCTGCCATGATTTGTATTAACTGAAGCTACGAGTCCTCATAGGAAGTCCCATGTTGCAGGAGAAGTTCTGCTCTGGAGGTTACCACAACATGGATAGCTTGGCCAAGTTATCTTTAGCTTTACTTTACATTTGTCCCTGTTGATTTTTTAAAATTTCCCATCCAAATTCTCACATTTTATTGTGATTAATTTGAAATGTTAGTAGTTTGTGGCTACTTCTAATTTCTTTAAATCCACCCATAAGTTTAATAGCTACATCCGATTGTAAGATGCCAAATGGTACTAAACCTAGGAGTTCAGCTCCTCCAGAGCCTCATCACAAACCTTTTCTCAACTTGAGGCTAATTATTCACTGCCTATTGTTTTGTTACATGCAGTATTCAAAAGCACTGTTGAAGTTCAGATATACTATGTCTATTAAGCTGCCACCAAAAGGTATCTGGTGTGGCATGATTTGTTCTTAACAAAGCTATGGTGGATCCATCTGTATACATTAAACATAGCACCATAAAAATACATATCTCGCTGAATTTGTTTACTCTAAAATTTCAAGAGCTCAATATTGCATAGAAAAAATCTATTAACGCAAAATGGGAGCATTTGTGATTACATTTATGGCATCATAAAATTAGAGTTTGTTCAGTATAAAAGACAAGTAGCTCTATTGAAGCTATCTTTGTCATGCAATAGGCACTGCGGCAGTGGAACATATTTAATGACAGCACAAAATGACTTGAATATATAGTTAACCTTGACGAACAAGTGTGAAACAGTAGGAGGGCCATAAAAGTGTTCACTTTTTATGTCTGCCATTCTGTCTTCTGGATACTGTTGCACATGCCATCAATTTATACAGTATTTTTGGGACTGACGCCGACTGGTGTATAAAGTTTTGCAATTCTGATCCTCTGCGGATGGAAATAATAGAGGCAATGCCTCTGTAAAGCAAAGAGAAAAGCAACATGTATGAAGCCATGGCTAGCCTAGGATATTAGAGAGATGGTGTCTGGACCCCTTGCTGATAAGTCTACCAATGACGAGATTATTTTGCATCCTATTGAGATTCATATTACCATCTTCAGAAAAGTATGATCTGAGAACCATCTCATAAATGTGTCCACTAAAAGTGATTGGGCTACTACCCATATGACTAATTCTGAAAAACAGATGTTTCGGTTTGCAGCCAGCTTGCACAACCCTCAGGGGAGTATAAAAATTTCATATAGACATGTAAATAGAACGGTAAGAATATTCAGAGACAGGCTTATTGCTAAGGACATGGGAAACAGATTCCCACCCACCTTGCTATCTGTGTTTACAGCTGGGTATAATTACTTGTTATTATTATTAAAAGCATTTATATACTGTTGTCCGTTTACAAAAATCTCAGGGTGGTGTATAAGAAAATATCTAAACAAAGATGCATTAAAATCCTAAATTACATTGGAAAGAAACCAGATTACAACAGCAACTGTCATTCACCATACTAAAAATAAGTGAACAAAAATCAGTAAAGGTTAGGTAACTAAAGATCAACAAATGCCTGGGTGAACAGATGGATCTTTTAAAAGATATCAAAACAATGTCACTGATGTTGCCTGCCTTACCATAGGGGGGAAGTAATTCCAAAGGCCACAGCGGAAAAGTTCCTTACCCCTGTTGCCACAAAATTTACCTGCACAGGAATTGGAGCAGCCAGGAAGTTCTGATCTTCAGCTATCAGTGAATGGGCATGGTTACATTTGGGAGAAGGTTTTTTCTCCCAAACATGGCCCTGAGTTGTACTAGGACCTTATATGTATATAACCACACCTTGAACCTGGATCAGTAGGAGACTGGCAGCCAGTGCAGTTCCTTCAGCAAAGGTGCAACAACTTAGCTACCAAGTTCTGCACCATCTGCAGCTTCCATAATAGCCTCAAAATATGCCCCACATAAATTGCATTGTGGCAATCCAGTCTTGAGGTTACCAGTGCACGGACCTCTTTGGTAAAAGCAGTCTGTTAAGACTTCTTTCTCTGTGTGAATGCTAGCAGAGATGCATAGAATCTGAGGGTAAGATTTAGCACCAAGTCTATGGGTCTTTTCACCTACCTGCTGTATTGAAAACACATTCTGTAAAGTAGCTTTCCACACAACTAGTGTTGTATGATTACACCACAACCTTTTAAACTTAGTATTGGACAAAGGTCAGGTAAAATGTTACTTGCACTTAATGCCCACTTTGGTATGCATTCAGGTAGCAGCAAAGGAATAAGACTAATTGGAAACTGGCACAAAAAAGTGTGGATGAAACAAGGTCCCATAAAGTGAGAGCACCCAATTTGGTTTCAGTATTCTTCCTTGGAGTTATGAACGAATTCTCTTCTCCCCAAGTGTACTTGCTGGTTTATCATTCTTTGGAGTCTCTTGTTTATTCAATGGATGCCGTGTGCGTGATACAGATGTCGTAACAATTCCCAAAACACCCAGTAGAACAGGGATCGAGAACTTTCATTACAGAAAAAACAAGGCTCCTTCTGGTTCCTGCCGGGATATAACTAACAACTACTAACAAACAGAATAGGGCCGTGACAAAATTACTAAACTGTATTGTTAGGGAATGGCTCCAAGTGTCCACAACAGATACTCCTTCTGATATAACAGTTCTCTTAGTAGCATAGCAAACTGCCTAATCAAGCCGTTGATGCATCTAGCTCATTATTGTTGATAATGACTGACAGCGGCTGCCCATGATTTCAGATGGGCAGATATTCCCAGCCCTACTAGGAGATGTTGGGGGTTGAACCAAAGACCTTTTGTATGCAAAGTAGGTACTCTACCCCAAGTGTGGGAACTTTTCTGGCCCAGTGAGCCACAGCACTATTTCTGTCCCCCTGCCTCATGGGCCAACTCAGCTGATGGTTGCTCATCCCTTATTTCTGCAGGGATCAGCCACACAATCAAATGCCCTACAGGGAACTCAGCTGCAAAGTGAATCCAGCCACATCTACCTGCCCAATACCTGAGGTCACATGTGATATAAGTTGTGAGGCAGGTGGACACAGCTTTGGGGAAATGGCCTTGAGACCTGTCTTTTGGCCCATGGGCCAGAGTTTCCCCGACCCTGCTCTACCATTGTTGTTTAATTGGTTCTACTTCGGCTTGATACAGCATGGAAAATTGATTTATCACTGTAAGTCCCTCCACCCAGGCCCATTGGAGAGGGGAGGCAGCGGGGTGCACTTGCCTTGGGTCTTGGAGGGCTGAGCTGGCCTGGAGGGGTGTCCGCAGGGACAGGCTGCTCTGTTGTTTGAGTTTATAACTTTATTGTAACAAGACTCTCGCCATTGGGCCTCAGAAAAGCTTTGCACAGGCCTGTCTCCATCTAATGCTGGTCTATGTCCAGTCACTAGGGTCATTCTAAAACCTGAAGGAACGCTCAGAGATAGTATTTGCACAGATTTCTTAATGGCATTTTAGTTTTAATTCTGTTTTTAAGTTCCATTCTTCTGTTGTTGTTGTTACTGCTGCTGCTGCTGCTCTTGTTGTGGTTGCTTTTGTCTTTTACTCTCAGAACAACTGCATGTTTTATCTCTTATCTTGCTAGCACATTTTACACAGAGATAAAGGATATGATGGTTGAACAGAACCCTATGTAACAACAACAACGAAAACAACAACCCAAAAACCCTTCAGAATCCACCGCCAAGCAGCTTTAATTCTTGTTCTGTATTGTTAGTTTTAAGAAATGGTTGATAGTCAAGGATATTTCATGGTCTTTATGTATCACATTTAACCCTGGGATAAATACTACTCCTTAAAAAAAAAAAAAATACATCATCATGTCTACATTTGCTCACTAGATTTTAAAACACACTACCAAAACCAAAAATAACCAAGCTGGCTAATTTTATGGCTGCTAATTGCATTCGTTGCTATGCAAGCTAGGATAATGATAAGGGTAATCAAATCTCATGCTTCAGGGTATATGCTCATCACCTGTGGATGTCAGGAAGGGTTTTTTCCCCTTCCTTCCCCACATACAGAGCCAAGTAATTAGCAAGATATAGTGCAATTGTTGGTTGCATTTTAGTTTGTTTATGCTTTCTTATGAAACACCGTCTCATAAGAAACACCGCCTCACTGTCTCTTAGCTGCAATCTATGAAGCAGCATAGTTGATGTGGTTAAACGACTGGTTTGCCCGAGTGAGGGACTTTCTAGTGTCTTCCCTATATTGTTTGAGGGTAGGGGATTAATTAATTAATTAAAATGCATTTATATAATACTCATTATTTCGAAAAAATCTCTAAGCTGTGTACAGTCTAAAGCAACATTACCATTTAAACAAAAACAAACCCTAAAAACAGTAAAACGGCAAATGAAATAGAAGTTCAGGAGAATCAAGCACATAAATCACAAAGGACAAATATTTTAGAAAGAGAACATAGACCTTTCCAAATGTCTGAGTAATCTATTTTCTCCCAAGATGGCTTTTTTTTAAAAAAAATGCATTATGTCATAAAGTTATGATAGCCAAGTGAAATTTCTACAAACCTGTTGAAATTCCCAGACTTTGGAACTCCCTCCTTAGAGAAGCTAGACTGGCTCCCTCCTTGTTGTCCTTCTGCTGGCAGTTGGGGAACCAACCGATTTTAATGAAAGGGCTGGTGCTGTGCTGTTTTTATTGTAATTATTGGTATGATTTTTGGTAGATTTTATATAAGGATATAGTTTTAATTTTATCAATGTTAAATTTTTTTAAAAAAATTGTTGTTTTTTCTATGTTTTTAGCAATTCTTATTTTTATCTGTAAGCTGCCTTGTTTCCTGTCAGGAAAAAGGGTGGTATATAAATAAATATATACTAGTAGTAGCAGCAGCAGTAGTAAGGACAAGTATGGGAACCTGGTCCTCTCTTTCACCCAATTACCCTGTGTGGTGATATTGTCCTTTAAGATCAGTTTGCGGGCTGCGCAGGAATTTGCAAGAATTCCTAAAATAATGAGCTTACACACAGCTGTCTCCCGTTAAGGCTTCAAGGCTGGTGTCGAAAGGTAATTAGAGACACGAGAAGGGAGCAGGTGCTGATTTTGTGGGGTGGAAGGGGTGAACGCCCATGGTCAGCATTCCCTTAAAACCTGGATTGGAGAGAACTCCCGACAGCAAAGGCCAGCGTCTACCTTTGAATATATCTACTTTTGAATATATCTTGCTTCGTTGCTCAGCCTGCTAAGATTTATGTGTAAGTGTTTGTGTTAACTAACTAGATAAGGCAGTTTTTGTTATTTTTAGCTTCTAAACAGTTTTAATCTGTGCAATTACTTGAAGTTTTTCTGTCTTGTAGAGTCTTGTTTTAACAAAGTTTGTGTATGGTTTTTATGGAAATTGGTCTTGCTTGAGTTTCTGAACCTTCCAATCTTGACTACGCTTTTCGAAGCAGGGTCATCCATCACACCCTGTGTCAAGGCTGCCCAAGAACTGGGGAACTAGAAAAATAAATTTCTTTAAGGCTTGTTCCCTTGTGCATAAAGCTCCCTTAATTTCCCACAACTTGATAACACTGGAGTGCTCTCAGCTTTCTCTGAAAGAAAGAAGAATTACAATTGAACATGTGAAAATTTTCAAACGAAAAGCACCATTTTGTTTTGTAATAGCGCCTTTGCACTCTTAAGTCACCACCTGATGATGCCACAGTCATCAAGTGATGAACATGACTGTGCTTCATTAGACTTGGAAAACCTCTGCCTTCCAATGCAGCTAGTTCCCAGGACTATAATTGTGGCATCCATCATGTTAACATGCCAAGCACTGGCCAAGAAAATAACCGAGAATTGGCCTCACTGTCTCCATCCAGGAAACACCTCTGTGATAATCCTAACACAGGATATTGGGTTTGCCAAAATGGAGTGGGGAGGGGGAGGGGAAATTGTCAGAATTCCACTTCATGCCTCTCCATCTTATTCTCCTTTCTGAAAGTCTTAATCAAGGATCAGCAGCTGTCCACAGTGCAGCTCCCTGTCATTCTACTGTGCAACATCAAGTAAGACTGGGACGTGACTGTTATTGGTTTTGATTCGTTCCTTTTGTTTGTTAGGTTCACCTTTTCCTTTTCCTTCTCTAGTGCTTTCTCATTTTTCTCTGTTGCTGCAGATCTGTCATCTAATTAATTGATTGGCCTTTATCTGAAGCCAAATGAAATTTCTCTATTGCATTCTCTGATTGAAGCAATGTATTGACATTTTATACATCCTAGCAAGCACCCTTTGTAAGTGTTATTAATTATCTATACGGCATGCATGCATACAACAACCATTTGTCAATATGTATTTAAAATGTTATTATGTTCATACATACCTGATGCATAATCATATAAATTCAGCAGAACAGCTCGGGTGAACTGATCAGACAGCCTTCAGACAGGGACACCTCTTGCATTGCATTTGGGGGGGGGGAATAGTTATTTCAAATATTTTGAGGATACAAGCAATCACCAGGGTGGGGTACATTAACTCGCTTTTAAAATAACAAACAAAAATAATGTAGGGACACAACTGAACAATGGAAAAACTAAAGGCATCATAGGGTAGTAATACTGAAAACCAGATTCTACATAAAGAGGCAATTATAGTAATATGGGATACAGTCCTGGAAGATAATGATCACTCTGCAAATTGCTTGATAAAGATTTATATATTTTATCTGTTCTATTACCTAGTACTCTGTGGTTCAGTTCAATAAGTTTCTCAGAGCATCCTGCAATAGGCATTAAAACCATATCAATAATGACACAATATTGTTCTGTTACATTTGGAATGGTTTTATGTACTGTATTTTATAACAGTAATTACTTTATCTGTTTTTAAAATAGTGTTTTCTTTTGCTTTAACCCGCCCTAGTATCTTATGGTGAATGGCAGGTAAGAAAGGGGGGTCCATTTTTTTTAAAATAAGCTATAAGAACATAATTAAGCAGTACAGCATACAAACCTGTTATGCACTGAGCTGAATCCTAGAACAAAAGGACCCAGAATACAGCAGTCTGATTGGTCCGCAGGAGCAGCCAATCAGGCTCCTGGATGAAGTGAATCAGCAACCTGATTGGCCTGCAGGAGTAGCCAACCAGGCTTCTGGAGGAGGTGAATCCGCAACCTGATTGGCCTATAGGAGCAGCCCGGAATTAGCCAATCATGCAGGGCCCATTGTGTAAATAATGTATATATAGCTAGAAATTTTGGGGAAAGATTCATTCATTGCTACTATGAGCTGAATAAAGAGCATGAAATTCACACTCGACTCAGAGTATATTTCAAAACCTTTAAAAGGCCTGGAAAAATATATTAAAGATGTTCACTTGGCAGTCATAGGACATCAAACTTGAGATCAGGTGAACCCCACTTAGGAGATAATTTTAAAAACTGGGTTATCCCCATTGAGAAAGCCCTGTCCCTAGTTACCATTTACTTCACCTCTGACTGGAGAAGATGGTCTTTGAAGTACCCAGGTCTCAAGCCACTTGGGTTTGGGTACTCCAACAGCCAAACTGGCCATTTCAAGGAACACAACATTTGCCCATAACACAAGAGACATATACCGGAATAGAAGACATAAGCCATATACTGAACAAGACAAAAATCCAGTTTGGGGAGGTCTGGTAAATGAAGATGGAGAAAAACCTTGCTGGATCTATTTAAGGTAGATATATTATCAGTTTTTGTGACTCACTGGGATCGGAAAAGGTTGTTTGCTTATTACATGAGATGGAAGCAATTGGGTTTATTGCTATGGTGGTTAACATTTTCTGGGCATAAGTCATATCCAGTGCTGCTCTTCCCCTAGCACAGCAGACTTCTACTTGCACAAGAGAACTTTCGCCTCCTCTCCTCTATCTACACACATACCAGTAGAGTCTCAAAATCTGCTTCAGAGGCTTGGGAGACCTTTTGGAGCAGATTTTTTGGTCATGTAAGGATAAGAAAGGGAAGTACTACTGTACAAGTAGAACACCACACACGCAACATTAGATACAATCCAGAGCTTCTCTTAACATACAAATCTGTTTTATCTCAACTCTGACCATTGGTCTACTCAGTTAAATACGGTCTCCAATGATTAGCAGTGGCTCTCTAGGCCATCAGGCATTGGGTTTCCCTGCCATCAGCTACCTAATCCTGATTCTAAACACACATAAATTCCAGGGGTTAAACCTGAGAAGGCATGTGCCCCAACACTGTGTTGCAGCTCCTCAAAGCTATAGGGCATGTAGAAATCCAGAAGATTGGTCCAGATGTCCTTTCCCCTCCCTATCACTCTCTATTTCTTCAGCCTCTCTCTACATCGCTCAGAGCTACAGGCAGCCCAAACCCTCCAGGTGGGGTTGGTGAGGCAATGCAGCACTGGGGGATCCCCAGAAGGCACGTTCTCCACCTAAAGTAGCACGTGAGGCCATTGTGCTACAGGTGTGATAGTTCTGATCATTTCCTCTTCTACTCCCGGATTGTGTGCTTGGGCCTGTTCTCCTTTGAATTTCTTCACCTTGACTTACAACACTGAAAGCATTAGCAGGCCAGCTGTTCCTTTTATGGCTTTGCTTGTGTGGATGTGTTTATCAGGCTTTCCCAATTGTATCTGCGTTGGCTGACGGGGTGGGAAGGGTGCACACGTTGATTTCCTCTGGTAATGGTTCATGTTAGAGTATGTTTTCAGGATCAAGGCCATCATTCTTCATGGTTTGTGTTATAGAAAACACCTGACAATATTGATCAAACAAAAGCACTACAGTACTCACAGGCAATATCACTCCAGAGTTGGTGTATGAAACATTTCCCTTGTCTCCGTAGCAATTATTAATGAATGGAATAAAGCTGCAGGTGAGCACAAAGAGCTGACTGTTCTTTTCTCTTTTTTTGCAATGTCAGCACTCCAGATTGTATACTAAACTAGTCATCATACCTGGAAGCAGACCAATAGGCTGTTGACAGACATGTATTTCTGAAGGGAATGTGTGAAAAAATGAAAATAAGCTGCCTCTGATTAAGCTAAACAGGCCTATTAATTACAATACTCTCCCTTTCTTCTCGAGATGAATGCAGGACGTTGAATAAGAGGCTTATCAGGGACTTGATCATTTGAAATGTTGAGATTCACGCAGGATCTGAAGTGTCCATGTATGCCTTACATGTAAGGCAAGCAAATTGCAACCTATAATTTATTTTGTATTATACATGCCTGGAGAACTAAATACCTTTAGCTAGGCTATTTAAAAAAGATATGATCATATAGATTTTTATGATCATATAATTATAAGGTGAATGTGGATGCTGAGAACAGCCATACATCAGAATTTGTGGCTGATACCTTCCAGAAGGACCAGAAAGACATTCCTTTCTTATGCACATTGCACAGGCTTCCACAAGTGTGCGGGAGGATTGCTGAAAGTCCCCACCCTCGCCCTCACCAGGGAGAAAGAAGCATCAGCTGCCAATGTTTGAAGATCCAGTAGTGTTGGATCATAATGAACTGCCTCTCCTTGCATCCCACTCTCCAGATCTGCTGCCCGCCCCCAAATCTACTTCAGAGGATGCCCCATCCTTCTGGAGCAGGTTTGGTGCATGTGTGAGGTGTGGGGTACGGTTACAGCAAAGAGGCGAGGATGTGAACATTCCTCAGCACAAGCAGAAAAACAAACAAACTCCCATGAAACAAATCACAGGTTGTAGGCAGGCAGATAGATATTTTGTCACCTTCATTGCCAGAGGAACTTCATAATTTCTTCATCATTCTGGTTTCCTAATTTTGAACTTATATATGCAGAGCTATAGCATTTGCTAGCTTCTTTCCAGCTTTCATTTTAAACCTTTCCAAGATATAAACAACAACAGACTTTGTTTTCGATCTGTCGTTAGTTGTTTTAAGCAGGAAAGGGAGGAAGGAAATGTAGGGAGCTTGATACGGGTCATGTGCCTGTTGAATAGAAATATCATTACATATTTCTTTTTTGACGTAAGCTTAGAAGTACCTCTCTCTGCATTAAAACACCATGAGGTGTTAATTTCCCTCTTATCTTGTTGTCCACGCCCTAACATTTGAACCAGATACTGGTTTTTATAACAATACCAAAAGTCCAACAGGGCTTACTTGAACTGCTTAAATGATTGATAGTGAAATACTGTCAGTAATTTAGGCTGCAATCCTATACACACTTATGTGGGAATAAGTCCCAATAGAAATCCTTTCCAAGTACATATGCATAGGATTGTACTGTGACTTTTGTGCTAATTCTAAGGCCCAAGTGATTGCATGGGCTTGTTCCTATGGTCAACAGAATGTCTTCTTTAATTTTCTATCTGTTCTGTGGGAAGGAAACCAAAAATAGCTAAAAGAACCTTGCTTGTCCCGCAAATCTATTCTCATGAGTACATACACCTTTCTTTCCTGTAAATGTAAACACTCTATAGGAAATTATTATTATTATTAATAATAATAATAATAATAATAATAATAATATACTGCCCTATACCTGGAGGTCTATGGCTATGCAATGCATAATACATTTTTATATACAGGCATGCAATATGGGGGCACAGCTTAGATATGATGGTCAGATGAACCAAACAAAGTCCCAACAATTTCTTGTAAAGTGTGGGGGGGGGGGAATATGGCTTAAGCAGGCATGAGTGGGGAGCCCAATCTTCCCTTTGCCCATGCTTCCCCATCTAAATTGGCCCCTGAATAAGTGGCAGCCACCCATCTTGGTCTTTAAGTTCTTTATGTTCAAAACAGTTCTGGAAGGTTAGTAAGAAGATGCTACGACTTATATCAAAACGTGTTGCATTAACATAGATTGTCAGTGAATGGTGAGGAACATCTGCTGCTGTTTCCTTGCGGAAGCAGAGCAGGTGTAGACCTGATCAGTCCCTTGTGTGGGAGATTACTGGGAGCCCCATGAAAGAGCAGTATATACATAATAGTCACAATTATAATAAATATTTTTAAATCCTGCATCAGCTTCCTCCAAAAAGCAGTTGCATGCCAAGTGTGTCACTCCTATAAAGCAACTCCTAGTCCTTTCTGCCTGTCTCTTGGATTAAAACTGCCTTTCTCTCTCTCCCCACCCCCAGCATTGGTCTCCAGGGCCATCTTAAGCATATCCGGCGCCGTGGTGCTGCTTCCCCATGCTGCTCACACGCGGCCGGGCATCAGCTCCTGCAGCGGGCTCATGGTGTGGGGTGTGGGACTGGGCAGCTGGGCGCAATGTGGGCGGCACGGGAGGCAGGCGGTGGTCTCGTCCGGGCAGGGACAGGCGAAGCAAGCTGGGCACGCTCACTCAGCCGCAGTCTCGCCGTCCTGGCTTGGGAAGGAAGGGGGGGAGGAGAGAGCATGACTGGGAGGGCATCGGGCAGAGGAAGGAAATGCAGTTTGTGTGAAGGAGTGCAAAGGTGGTGGGAGAAGCAGGGGAAGGAGGGAGGGGCGCTGGGGGCAGCACTTGCAGCGTGTAGCCTTGAGCGCGGGGATCTTTCGAGGTAGAGTGGACGGGCGGGAGCAGTGGTAGAGTCACGTTTATTATGCGCAGAGCTTGGGATGCAAGCACACACCATGCAGCCAAGGAGGTGGTGTGTCGCGGAGCCAGCAGAGAGAGCTCTGGACAGCGGGAAAGCATCAGGAGCCTTCCCGCCTCCGATGGGCACTGGAGGCGCGCAGGCACCAAGCCCCCGCTCCGCCTCACTTACCTCCCCACTCTCCCCTCCCTGGACTCTCCCCAGACTCTCCGCCTGGCGCCCTCCACTGCTTGGCGCCCTGGCTCGCCGTGCCACTATGCCCAATGGTAAAGACGTCCCTGTTGGTCTCAAACCCCGTTCTGCTGGTAAACTGCCTGAGAGTCGCTCCCAACCAGGCAGGGGTGGTTAACCTGTGGCATTCCAAATGTTCTTCGGTTCTTCAGCGCTAGCCTGCATAGCCAGTGCTCAGGGATGATAGGATTTCTAGCCCAGCAACATCTGGAAGACCACAGATTCACACTCCTGCATTAAGGAAGTACCATCTTATCCCTGGCTATTAGAAAACATTCAAGTTAACAAAAGATGATCAAACCTGCCTGCTGAATTCACTGGGGCTGCTTTCATATTAAAGTCACATATTATTTCTACTTAAACACTTTAATTTATTTCTTTACCATCCTTGGTTTGAAATGTGTAGAGTTCTTTATAATAATTGTCATCCACTGCACAGCCCTGTGAAGGAGGTGAGTTTTATTTTCAGTTTGACAGGTGGAAGCTAACTCTTGACATACATTGACTTGCCCAAGGCCATATAGTCAGTATATGGGCTGGACAGGCTTTGAAAATTCAACATGTATTGATTGTATTTTTTAAAAATGCCATTACTGTTGCCTTGATGACTGTAAAATGGAAGTCTGTACCAGGGTGAAGGAGCTACATGTGTAGGTGTTCTGATGAGGGCATGAGAAATTATAGGACAAGCAAGCTATGTGCTGTGAGCTGAACAGAATTTTGTGTCGAGTTGCATTGGTGAGACCCTATCAGAAAACCTCAGGAAATCAGGGTTAATTATATCCCAGCTATTTACTTAGCCACTTGTTCACAGAACAGGATGTGCAGGTTGGGAGAAATGATCTCTGCCCACAATACTACCGATGATGGATGGCACTGGAGCTGATAAGGAAAGGCAGCTTCTTCAAAGGAACATTGTACACTGCGACTGAGCAGGCAGAAAGGTGAATGGATCTGTTACATGAAGTGAGAGAAACTGATCATCTAAATGAACAGAGGCTTAGTTAAATCCCTTGCTTCCCATTACTGTATTGCTGAAACATTCCCTTAATACAAGCCAACTTAATACACAAAACTAGGAAGCCCAGTGCTACAGCTTCATTACTCCTCTTTACTCTGGCAAGTTTATTAATACTGAAATTGATCAAGTGTGCCATTTTCAGCCACATCTATAGGAGAGCTCTCATTCTGAGATCTCTTTATACATCACCCAGCTTGGGTTTTCGAGTGAGAAACACTGTGGGCCAGATTTGATTAACTGGTCCTGCCAGCAGAAGCCTGCACAATGACTTCTGCTAGTGGAACGGGGGTTTCCTCCTCTTCCTTCTCCCATGTGGTTGGGTGTATATGGGAGAACCCACAGAACACTGCAGGAGGAGGGAGGAGAGGGAAGATATTTCCATCAGGCAAGAAGAAATGGTGCAATCTGCTTAGCATTATGTTGAATTCCTTCCTGAAGATTCAAGATGGGTTGTTATCAATAAATTTAATAAGGGCTCATCAAGGAGATGTATAGTCTGCAATAGATAAGCAAAACAGAAAGGTCAGGGCACCACAGATACTAATTTTATCTCCTAGTAATTTAACATGGTGCACATGTAACCGTGAGCAAACTGGTCATCCATGGTATCTAGAGGTACGAGTTTACCACACTTCTGCATCCAAGCAGATGCTTAAGGAATCCAGGATATGGTTAAGTCTTCTCCATCATAGAATCAAGCACCATATAACTGAAGCACCATTTCTATGTGTGCTATGAAGAACAACCACAAAATAGGTGTTTGTTTGCAGGTACCCAATGGGAAGTGAAAGTGAGAAAGTTCGAGTTCTGGCAGTAATAGACATAACACTGGAACTGGGGATAGTGGGTTTTGAGGATATATTCACAGGAGGAGCAAGTGGCATCCTGATGAGGCTGAGGCTGTTCAAGCATAAGACACATCATGGAAACTGACTAGGAGACAGGGGTCTAGCCAATAAAGGACCTACAGGAATGGAGTAAAAGCTAGGAAAGAGGATACCCTCATTGCATGGGAACTACAACAGCACAGCTGTTTCCTGTGCCACAAACATGACAGAAGTCCTGGGCCACATGGAATTGTGGCTTCTCCCCACAGCAGCATAGGGGAAGTGCTACATGGGCTGCTTCCCATATGAGCTTGGGTTTCTGACATTGTTAATAGTTCAAGAAGGTTCCACTTGGTGCCAGTGAGATGGCACTCCCAAGTTTTCCCACCAACAGCAGCCTCAGAGAGACAGCTGCATAAGGGAAGTAACATCGGATCCTCCATGTCTTTGGTTACAACTGTTGCTTCTCAACAGTGACCCATGTTAATCTTGTGGTTGGAGGATGTGCCACTGAACCTGCGGTAAATTACTACCACAAAGCAGTGCCTGTATAGACAGGGATGTATTGGGCTAGACATTTCTTCCTTGACATCCCTGATTGCTCTGCATGTACTAAAGAAACATATAGATGACTGGATGGGCTAAAACAATGCAGAGTCTTGCAGTACCTTTAACTCACACATTTATTATGGCATAAGGTTTCATAGACTGAAGTCCACTTCATCAAATGCAAGAATGGGCCTAAGGTCTATATTAGAAAGAATATTAATATAAATACCACCAGAGTTATAGATTTCTTTTTCCTTACACTGTACAGAGAAACACATTCGGACAGCTGACTGAGTTCTTCATGCAACAAATTTAGCATTTCCCTGTAATGGCCGGTGATACACAAATAACTTCTAATATAAATAATGAACCACTTGGATGCAGTTCAGCTTCCAGACCGGCTAAAAAATTGAAAGTGTTTGGGTCGGATGGGGGGAGGGAAAGAAGGAGAGAATCCAAATGCATGTCAGGATTTACAGAATACAATAGATGGACGTTGCCAAAGAGGTTGGAGTTCGTTTAGCAGAAGAGTAAGCAGATAGCCCCAGGAAAGTGATCACATTCTTAAGTGCTGAATTAGATTTATACAGAATAGAATCACATCTGCCAAGACTGCTAGCTAGAAGTATGGTAGAAAGGAAATGCCGGAAGGAAATACAGCTTTCACTAGCCTCCGGTCTGGATTCATAGTAGAAGAATGCTCTAATACAAGGATTTGCAACATCTGTATTTTGGGGATATCTACAAGATTATCTAAATACTATATTTTGTTGCACAAACTGATGCCTTTGTGAGTGGTCAGATTCCATCGAGTAGTTTTGGGCTACATAACCTTGCATATTGGGGATTTTTTAAAACCATTGTTACCTATTTTATTCTAAAGCAATTGAGCATTATGAATATAATAACTACATAACTACATCTGGTAAGCAGCATTCCTCTTAAGAAGGACTTAAGAGCCCCAGATGTGTTGGTATATTACTGTAAATACTCACTTATTGACGTATTATTTAGTTATCTGTATTTGTTTAAGCATTACTTATTTTATCTGGGTTATGGTCCTAATGGTAGGACCTGTAGGCAGAATGTGGGCTCCCACATTAAAGTACTCAGGAGGGTGAGGAGGCATAGCCACAAGTACAGTGAAAATTAGGACCCCATTAAGAAATGGTTGGGTAGCTGGGAGTCAGTACAGTGGTACCTTGGGTTAAGAACTTAATTCGTTCTGGAGGTCGGTTCTTAACCTGAAACTGTTCTTAACCTGAAGCACCACTTTAGCTAATGGGGCTTCCCACTGCTGCCGCGTTGCCAGCGCGTGATATCTGTTTTCATCCTGAAGCAAAGTTCTTAACCCGAAGTAATATTTCTGGGTTAGCGGAGTCTGTAACCTGAAGTGTCTGTAACCTGAAGCATCTGTAAGCCGAGGTATCACTGTATTTCAGCCCTCAGTTAATTGCCTGGAAAATGCTTGTGTGTCAGCCTTCACTGAAGGCAATATGTTTCTTTTTTTTTTAATGATATTTATTAAGGTTTCCAATAAAAATAACACATCAATAAAAAATTAAAAATAAAAAAGAAATACACAATTCAAAAATACACAATACATAATCCAAAACAAAAACAAAAACAAAAAACGAAAGACAAAAAAGAAAACAGTTAAAAACAATACCACCTTTTCATCTCCATTTTTAAATTTACTTATTTTCTGGACCTCCTCATACCTCCCTCTTTTGTATTCCAGTTCAAATTGTTTGTCCAGCAATTTCTTTCCCTCTTTTTTAATCCCAATCTTTAATCTTAATATAATATAACATTAAATTTCCATTTCCTTTAACTTTTTTAATCCTAATCCTTAATCTTAATCTATATATAACTTTAAATCCTGTACAGCTGGAAGCCACTTATTTTCAATCCAACATCACTCTAACATTCTTTAATTTTGCAATGTTTCTGCAGATAGTCTTTGAATTTCTTCCAATCTTCCTCCACCGACTCTTCTCCCTGGTCACAGATTCTGCCAGTCATTTCCGCCAGTTCCATATAGTCCATCAGTTTCATCTGCCACTCCTCCAGTGTGGGAAGCTCTTGTGTCTTCCAATACTTTGCGATGAGTGTTCTTGCTGCTGTTGTTGCGTACATAAAGAAAGTTCTATCCTTTTTTAACACCGTTTGGCCGACTATGCCCAGGAGAAAGGCCTCTGGTTTCTTGAGGAAGGTATATTTAAATACCTTTTTTAATTCATTATATATCATTTCCCAGAAAGCCTTAATCTTTGGGCACGTCCACCAAAGGTGAAAAAATGTACCTTCAGTTTCTTTACATTTCCAACATTTATTATTGGGCGAATGAAGGCAATATGTTTCAGGTAGAGTTGCAATCCTCCTACTTATGATGTAGTTGAGGCTGGTATCAACTAAAATAGTCCTTCCTCTAGCACTCATCCAGCAGGAATAGTTTTTCAAGTTTTTATTAGAGGTTGGCTGAGAGACAATTCTAAACCTCCTTTTTTATATATAAAAATTAAAGTGCTGGGAACTGCTTGCCCACTCCTTCAAACCCTCTCTAAGACATTTTAAAAGTTCCCAGTGGAGTGACAAGTCCTGGGGTGGATGATTCAGCAAGAATTCTGTAATGGTTGGTAGAACAAAATGCTGATGCAATCACCCACCCACCTGTCTGGAAACTTTTCATGCACTAACCTATAGTTCTGTGGGCTGCTTCCACAGCCTTTTTAAATGACTGGTGTTATACCAGGAGGAGAGTTAATAATTTCCCTATATACTTATATGGCTGCTGTTGTCCTTTTAAATTTTTGTTGTTGGATGAACATATGTGTTTTAAATGATTCACAAGCTGTTTGATATTTTATATATATTTGTGAGTTGCTCAGAGGCATTTTTTGTAGAAAGTAATAAACATTTTATTATTATTATTATTATTATTATTATTATTATTATTATTTATTACAAGCAGCTTTTGGTACAAAGAGATTCCAGAAGGAAACAATGAGCTGAGTCTAATTCTGGTCCACATTGTGTTAGAGTCCCCACTTCCCCAAGCAGGGGAAGTATCTTCTTATGAATGAGTGCTTAACTTATTGTGTCTTTTCACTGTTTATTTACAGCCTGGCTGAACAGATGCAAAGTGGGAGCATGTTCAGAAAGTGCTTAAGAGCAACAGCTCATCCTTGCAGCTCTCCAATCCAAGGCAGTTTCTTACCGACCAGCTCAAAAATTCAGTCTCTTACTTTCTGTCTCTGACCTGTGCCATTCAGATATCATGGGGTTGTGAGGGACACACATTTCTGAAGCTTAGAGTAGCCACCAGCCACCAGTGTTTGTTAGCAATGACCCTATTGTTCACTACTAAGTGTGAGGCTGTTTAACTAAAGCGCATGTTTCTTCGGGATTTGGGCGATACTGGATCATTTCATGTTCCTGCTCCTCTGTAAAGCAGGGCGACCAATTAAAAGGGGGGGGGGATTAAAACTAAGGCTAGCTTGTATTTTGTTTTGAGGCCTGTTGCCAGAAAAGCAAGAAGCTGTGTTAACCTTCCAACCTCACATGTTTTAAAAACTTAGATGAAATGTCATTTTGCTTGGACATGACCCCAAACTACTGGGTTTTACCTCCAGATCCAGCCAAAACTTGTGATCTCTATCAGGGATATCTACATCTACAATCCTGGCATATGTGTGTATATATATAGACAGGTGGCCACCCAACCTCTCCTTAAAAACCTCTAAGGAAGGAGAGTCCACCACCTCTCGTTGGAGCCTGTTCCACTGTCAAACAGCTCTTGCTGTCAGAAAGTTATTCCTGATGTATCTTGTTAGCAAAGTCACTTTCAGAACACAGACATAGTTCAGAGAGAAGAGAAATCCTGATAGCATTTTAATAAGGTAAACTGAACAAAACTATGTTTGGTTTGAGGAAAAACGAACAGAGAGTTTTTGTCTTTCCTACTTCAGGTCTCATACATAGCAGGGAGATGTTCAGTCAAACATACAGAGGAAAACTCCATCAGAACTACACAGCTTCTGCATCTTTGTCACTCTGCCTGGTTGTTAAGCAACCCCTCCACCCAGCCAGCCCTTGGTTAGCTGACTTGCTGATAACAGAATTAACCCTTAAATTACAAACGGAATAATCCCTGCTGTTTCACTTCCAACAAGTTTCCTGTGTGCTGCCTAAAGAACAGAGTCAGGGAAAGGACTTCTAGAAGAGAAAGAAGAATGGAGTTGATGGTGGGGGGAGGGGTGGATGATGGCACTGTTGCAGACCACAAGGAGGAGGATACTGGCAGGGGAGTACAGTATTAGTGATATGGGGCTGTCGGTCAGACTGGTGCCAACTGTGATCTAGATACATGCTGTCCTTCTTTTGAGTCAACCTAGAATATTTTTTGCTGTCTCGTCTAAACCCAATTGTGAGCAAGTCTTCAGGAGCAAGTCAAAGGATACAGTAGTGTATGCTTAAGAAGTAATTTGTTGCCAGCATGTAGCATTCTAGTGATCCATACTTTCAATGCCATGCTATTTATGTATTTTTTTTATTTACTTCATATATATTACAAGCAGTTCTGGGGATTCTTAACTAGCGGTTTCAGAGCTCCTTGAAAATTGTATTCAACACCTTATAAAGCGAAACCTGAAGAAATATGTGCTAAGTATTAAAACCTAACTTATTTATTTTGGGTTTTCCCTGTAGATATTCTGCTTTCACACACCCCACCTGAAACATAAATTGACTGTGCTGGACATGCATAGAATACAAATTGGAACAAACTAGATCCATTGTTTATTAATTTATCCTGTGAACCTAGTGTGTGGCATACATTAGCTATCAAATAAAGAAGGGAAGAGAGCATCCCTTCCCTCTTTATGCTAAATGTGTTACTGTGCTTTCTTACTCCACTGACAATCTGCACAAAACGCCCTGACAGAAAAATTGTCATGAAAGTTAAACTAGACATGTCCAATTTTGTTACAGGATAATCTGTGCTAAAACATGTGCCAGTTTGGGTAACCTTCTCAGGCTCGTACTTTGTTTTCTATTAAATGTCAACTCTGATAGACTAGCTCGCTTATTGGAAAGGGCAGGTTTTTACTTCAATAAAAACAAACCTTATTAAAAAGACAGGCAGTCCCTCAAAAAAAAAAACACACCAAAAAACAAAACAAAACCCAAAACAAATCCTTACAATACATGAAATATTCACTCTTAATTGGCATGGCTACACTGTAAAGTTTTATTGGTAGTGTGAAGGCTACCTGAGATTATTTGTTTTCAAGGGATTGTCAAGGTTATGAAACATTTTCAAGGTACCAGAAGATGCATAAATTAAGTCTGCTGCTGGTGATAACATCATAGTACGGTTGGATTAAATATGCAGGAGCCTTCAGGAAAAATATATATTATCACAATATTGTCTATATATTTAAAGGCCTGATTCTCATCTGGTATAAATTGGCTAAGTCCCCCTTGACAGTCTTGTAATTGTGTTAATTTACAACTCTTCAAAATGTGTCTTTGCAAGCCCAGACTTGCTGAATGGAGTATATTACCTTCAAAGCTAAGACTCAAGGGAAAGGAATCAATAGCTCAGGGTAAATGTATGCTTATCCCTCACAGATAAATTGGGCTGGGCTCAACTCTTAGAGAACAATGAATGTAGAAGTACAATGACAAATGTTTGTAGTACTCTGGTCTTTAAGATAGCATTTAATATAATCATATTATAGTATTTATAAATTATAAAGCACCTGAGAAGATAGGCACTGTGGAAGCAATTGAGTGTTTGCTTGTTTTTTAAAAATCCCACCACGAAACCTGCCAGCCTTTTTGTATATATATATTTTTTTAAACTACTAGCAAAAATACAAGAAAAACAGAAGAGTAAGGAGAGGATGAGGCAGGGGTTGGAGGTCAAAGGCTCAGGAGGTGTTATTGTGTATAGCTTAAACATTTACAGGTAAGTTGAGGTGTGGATGTAAAGAAGAGGCCATATTTTCCAAAGAAAATGCGCAGCAAAAGATAAGGCAGAGGTGTACAATGGAAGTAAACTAGGGTTTAACAAGTGTGAATCAACAGAGTTAAGGGGATTAGAATACAAAGAGGGAAAAGACAAAATAGATATGAAAGGTGAAGAGACTTTTAAGAATGCCATAGTTAGGTGATTCCAACCAAAACTGTAGAAGGAAATGTGTGGCAAGCTTTTGAGTTCTCCATAAGCCAGCAAGCAAGGTGTTGCACAAAGCAAGGGGTGAGAGAGATGTAACATGTTTGTTTAACATCCTTCCTGAGAAAGCATTCTGGAGAGCTCAAAAGCTTGACACACACCAGTGGCATTTTGACTAGTCTCAGTAAAGGTATCGCCCAACTGTGGAGTCTGAAGATTCCCCCCAAAAGTAATAGAACAATCAAGATCTGACAAATGATGGTACAATAGGAATGGAGAAGCATAGACAAAACCAAGTACAGGGTGGAGTGGGGGAAGGAACAGCCAAGTAGAGAGGGAAAGCTAAGGAAGAGGAAAACAGTGAAATGCTATCCAGGGTGGAGCGAGATACTTCTGGTCAGAATATCTACTGGTGACTCTGCCTCCCAGTGGAGACAGATTTTCAGGCAAATCAGAACCTAAGCAATATAAAAGCGTCCAGGGTAAATAATAATTGACATTATTTGCTTTTTATATGGCTGCTATCATTTGTTAAATATGAATAGCGTGAAAGAGAAAGCTTTCCTACAGCAATCCATTCCTTTTATCTCTCTGCCCATAAAAATCAAGACACAATTCTTTACTTTTACCATCATCACCTGTTGTCATAGAAACTATTGCAACACATAAGTACTGCAAATGACTGCAACTTCACTGGATGGACAGGGATGGATATGGGCCCCTGAAGGGGAACACTTTAGTTTAAACAGGTGTGTCTATAATAATGGGGGGCGATAAGAGGAATCATTCAATATCACAACAATGCGGCATGAGCAACATCCATTATTATGCTAACCATATCCTAAAAGGGTATTTACTGAACCTTTTGTTTATTTTGTGGCATTGTTTCCCACAAGATATGCAAATGTGCCTGAAAACAAGGAGGCTCGTTGTCATGGAGTGAATGAAGCACTGCACTCAAGTTCTGTAGTAATTTTATTATGATTCCTAGGAAAGGAACAGAAAGGTGTGCATATGTGTTTACACACACACACACACACACACACTTTGTTGATAAAAAGATTATTTAGTGTGAAACACATGTAAGGTACCCATTGGCAAATCTCCCAAAATGAATTCATCATCAAACACATTTATTTTTTGTTAGTTTTATAGCACCTGGAAATTGACTGTGCATTCTCTCAAGCTTATCTACAGCACGGTGCTGTTCTCCAAAAATCAGGAGGTCAGTTACAATGCAAGTTATCATTTTTGTTCTTCACTCAAGATGCAAAATGCCAGGAGAGCTTTGATTTGAAGCTTGGCAAAAACAGTTATTCCTGCATCATCTCAGTGGAATGCAAAAGCTCAGACAGGTCCTTAGGATGTGTAAATGTCACCAAGATTCCGTTTTGCAGGGAATCCATTGACACTCGAGTGACAGCAGGCAGCATTTTGCTTCTGGTTCAGTACAAATTACAGACAACTTGACATTAGAGACCTCGGAATACAAAAGCAGACTGAAACCCTACATGATCAACTGACTTTTTCATATTTACAAAACCAGAGCTTTCGTTTAGACCTCTCTTAAGGGACAGATGGATAAAATAGAGGGGGGGGGGTAGTGCAAAGTTCCTAATTCATGTTATTTTCTGCACTATACTTAAAAACCTAAAATGAGCAATGATTTTCCCTGCAAGATATTAAACATAAATGCTATTGGCATATTCATAGGTTTTTTTACTGTGCAGCCTGTAGTCTCGACAAACCCCTGTAGCATAAAGCATAATAGAAAGCCAAACCATTCAAACAAGAAAAGATCTTAGCGGTATTTCTGGCCCCTATTCATGTTGTTTACTGCAGATAAATTCCTACATTCATTGTGTGCATTTACGTAGTGGTTTTGCTCTCTTCTCCTTTTCCTTTCACATGTAATAGGCAATTTGGGTGTCTATTTTATCAAGAGGTCTGCCAGCTTGATTCTGCATTTTGAATGTGCTCGCTGAAAATAAAGCAGGCAGCGATAAACAGCTTCTTTATCTTATCTCTCTCTCTCTCTTTCCCTCCTTTTCTTTTTAACATGACTCTAGGTCAGTGATGAACATAACACCTTTGGCTCAGCTGAGAATATAGGCAAGATAGGAAATCAAGGTATGTGTTGTGTTAGGATACTGTCATGCCTTGGGCAGGTTGTTAAAAGTAGAAGTCAAGGCACTCAGCTAAGTGTGAAGTGATGATAAATCCCAACACTCTGCTGTTTCTTATAGAAATCAATCATGTGCCCATGAAATAAATTTGAGAAAAGTAATTAGAATTTGCATGAATGGATGTAACTTTGCCTGGCCAAAGAAAGAAATAGGGGGGGAAAGAGTTGAATGATTTCTTCTTCTTCTTCTTTGGCGATCACTCATAGCCAAGTAAGATTGTCTTCCATAAGCACGGTTTTAACAATGAGTCCGTAAGGGACTGTGGAGGCCAATTTTGGATCCACACATCCTCCCACAGTGGGGACATTGGTTCCCGGGCAGGAGTTGATCACGGTGTGGCTTTGCCAAGCATGCCTTCCTCCAAGCACGTTTCTCCCTTGCATTCTGAGTTCGAGTCTCTTCAAAGTCCATGACACCTTTGGTAAAGGCTGTTCTCCAACTGGAGCACTTGCAGTCCAGTGTTTCCCACTTGTCGGTGTTTATACTACATTTTTTTAGATTTGCCTTGAGACAGTCTTTAAAACTCTTTTGTTGACCACCAGCATTACACTTTCCATTTTTAAGTTAAGAATAGAGTAGTTGCTTTGGAAGACGATCGTCAGGCACCCTCACAACATGACCAGTCCAAAGAAGTTGATGTTGAAGAATCATTGCTTCAACCACTGGTGATGATTTAAGCACGTACTAAAACACTGAGAACAAATAAAATTCTTAATACAGAAAGTATCACTTTTTGCAGGTAGTTTTCCACTTGATCTTACTCTATGAAATTGAAGATGAAGACAAGCAGACAGGTGGCTTGGCCAGGTGTTACTTGGACCTGTGTAGGGAACAGTGAGACCACACATACAATCCTGCATATGCCAGCTCCATTCCCACCCAGCCTTCCTCTGTTGTACAGAAAGGTCTGAAGGGCATTTGGCTGAATATGCTCAAGATCCTCCCCATGACTGGGAACCCTGATAGCGCTGAGGGAGCTTCAAGTCACTGCGAAGTCAACCAGCACAATTCCAAACACTTTATGGGGGGCTTAGATTTCCAGCCAACATCTCAGAACCAAGGAAGAATAACATTGCACCACAGAACTGGAAATTCAGCAGCTAGAAATGCTTATAGCACCATCTGTTGGTGGAGGTTCTAGCTATAGCTAGCTATCTCTCTAGCTATAATTTTCTATAAATGTTGGCAAAAAACCCCACGAGTTTCCCTTGGGAGGAGTGGTGGGATATAAATGCAATAAATAGTCATTCTCTCAAGCAAAATGTATATAAATTCATGTGCAATGTGGAGTATGCATCATGCCCACCCATAGCTGAGGAGGGACTCAGTGATGCTTTTCCCCTGTGGAGTCCCATATTTACCCCCCCCCCAATATATAACTTAAGGAGCTAATGATGTCCTTGTGAAGTCTAATACTATATAAAAATACATATATATATATACTCAAGGTATGTAGCTTCATCTATTAAAAGGGGTTCCATGGTTACAGCCTCAAGCAATGTAAATTGCTGAGGAAGCTCGCATCAGCTTCTGGCCAATTTAATGATTTAAGTGAAGTGTTAAATTGGCAGAGGCCACATATTCAGGAAGGGGAAAGAGAGAGCTTTAAAACAAAGGTTTCAAAAGTGTCACACACACCCTATTAAAATTGAGCTTGCCTGTGCCTGACTTCTAAAGTTCCTTCCCACTCTCATTCCACTCCCACCAAACCCAATGAACGAATCATAATAGCTTGCAAGCAAGTTCAAAACCGTAGCCTAATAGCAATAGAGACTAAAGAGTCAACTCACTGTGTCTGTTGCCTTGAGTTAGAAGGGGAGGCTTAGCAGTTAGGGCTTCTTAGAAATGGCACCTAGACACACAAAAGCATGGAAAGGGCTGTGTGCACACCCTGTGCATTTTGGAAAACCACCACAAATATTGTCCAAGTGTGAACACACTATGGGACAAGGAGAAGAAATGCTAAAGGAACTGCTTGATTGAGCGAAGGATCTGAGATTGAAAATGGGAAGTTTGTGTATATGGTGGGTTATTTCCCCAGAAACCTATGGAATGTGAGATTTCCCCATTGTCTGGAATCGTGTCCTGCCTAAAATTACTTCTGCTGATGGATAGCAGTTTTGTGCTTGGGGAAAGATTGAGGATAAATGAAATAAACCAAGTGCCTTTCTACACTGGCAAACTGGAGGAGCTGCTATTGCCTCCCCCCATTTTTGCTCCACAATACTTTTGTGTACGTGTGCAATGTATCTGTGTGCATAAACACAGAAAGGGTTGTATGCATGTGAACACATGGGCCAACCATGCCCACTAGTATTTCCCTGACCTCCAAGCATGAAGGTTCACATTTTCCTGGAGCCTATGCATGGACAAGGCTCAGGCTCCAGTACTCACAATCCGTAACTCTGGAAAATAGAAGGTCCCACTGTATGTGCATAAGAACCTAAAGGCATCAAGGAGTACCAAAACAGGCTAAGTATACACATGGAACTTCATCATGTGGCCAGAACAAATGAATGAAAATGTATGCAAATACATGTATCAGAGACTACACACACACACACACACACACACACACACACTATTTTCAGTGACCCATGAATCTTTGCTTCTTTACTCAGTCTTTGCTCCCAAAATTTATCAATTGTGCAAAAATCCAAAATGTTACTTTTCAGTAGGTTGGTGCGGGTATGGGATTCCACATGCAGTTTCATCCAATTACAGAATTTAAGCCTTCTGACTGGAGAATTTTAAGGTTTTCTAAATGCTAAAATATCTTCTCCCTGATCATGACCTGTTTCATGTCACTGTGATGTGTTTCAGCAAAGAAATAAAAAAAAGAGCCATCTCTTGGTATCCTGTTAATGGGGACTGCTGTGTATAGTGGCCAATCAGAATGGGAGGTTTAAAATGCCTAATTAATTCAACTGTCATGAAATTAAACTATCATGTACATTGAAATGTGCCTTTTTTCAGGTGCAGTTTTACTTGAAGAGCCCCCATGCCTGTTTAGCTGTGATCCCTTTTGGAAATAATTGGTGCAGTTTGATTGATAATGTGTATTCCTCTTTAAAAGAAAACACGCTATTTTTCATAATCAGAGGCTGAATGCATAATGAGCGTTCTGGCACTGCCTTTAGCATCAGGTCTGTCAAACTGCACTGTTATTTCCATATTGATGCAAACTAAGATATTACACTCCCTCATTACATTGACACGGCGTATCTTTCAACAGTCAGCTCCCAATCATACATTCCTTGCAAACAAAATTACCTTCATCTTCTCTTTTGCTGTGAAAGGAACTAGTCTTGAAAATGTGCCCCTAACAAGCTAATCAACTAATTTTTAGGAAATGTTTCAACCATTTAGCATCCTCAAGGAAAACAAGGAGGGGAAAGTCACTAATGGAGCAGCAGGCATAAACAGAAATAAATAGACAACTGGTTGACTGAACATTAGCATACTTGAGCTTTATCAGAGCTACAATAGAATTATCTTTGCGAGCAGAGAAAGAAAAAGGAAGATCTATTTGTTATTATAAGCCAAACCACCTCATTTAGAATATGCATACTTGAACAGATAACTACAGCTAGGAAAGTAAAAGAAAGGAGAAGGTCATTCTTTCATGCACTGTACATCTTGTGCTAGAAATCCATTTCCATGGAACCAGCAAACAAATTTTCTAAATCGGGATTTTAGCTGCAGCGCATCACAGTTAGCATATGCACAAATCAAGGGATCCAGTCCAACTAAAGATAAGCACATTTCCTATTGACTTCAACTCTTCCATTGAAATGAACAGGAATTGAAATTATTTGAAAGCTGGATTGTGTCCCCCATTAGCAATTTCTGTTTCGAGCTTAAGAATCCACTGTGCTCACTTGCACCTTCTCCTTAGTTGTAAGTCCTTAGAGCTTGGACATAACCAATAAAATCAAATGTCAATCTTTGGTCAACAGTATTTTAATGCTATTTTTGCAACATTTTGCCCTTTAGGGCTGAGTCCCAATCTGTTCCTCGCTTGGCACAAGCCTCCATGACCCGTGAAACAATGAGGCCTCACGTGGTCACTCAATCAGAGTGACCTGCCTGAGTGTCTCTGCCTGAGGTCAACCCTGGGCAAGAGACTGTCCAGAGGCAGGAGAAGCAGAAGTCAGATCCAATAGAAGCAATGGCCTGTCTGGTGCACTTGTGTACCTAGAGTATATAAAGTTAGTGATTCAGACATAGTACTGATATGTGCAGAACACATCCTGCCACTTTCAATAAGGATACTGGAAGATAAACACTAAACACTACTTTTTCAGATCATATTCAACTATAAGCTCCCAGGTTTGTACTTAATAGTGGTTTTAAAGATAAAATTGAGTTTACGGATGAATACAGGTCCTCAGACTGTGCTTAAGTTGTGGCCTTATCCCTACCTACCTACCCACCCACACCATGGAAATTCAAATACCATTGTCTATGGCCCACCCAAGCTCATAAAAAGCAGCCTGGCAGAGTTGTCCAGCTAGCCACTTTGCACCACTTTTTCCAGACTATGGTAGCACAACCCAGTTGCATCTACAACTCATTTGCTGGTGTAAAATGCTAGAAGAATGAAAGCTTTGTGTACAGCTGCTACAAGGGATAGTAAGGCTCAGGTGGAAAGGGAAAAAGGCAGAGATCAAAGGAAGAGACTGAAAGGTGGGGATTTATAAATAGTAGAATGGGGAAAAACAGGACCATCATAGCTTCTAAGAGATGGTTATGAGAGGGAAAAGGGTGAGAGAGAGAAAGTGACAGAGGCATCAGTAGCGAAAGGGTGAAAAAGAATAGTGAATGAGTAAGTTAAATGTCAAACAATTTGCCCCATGTTGTTCAGCAATGCATTCATCTTGATTTAGCAGAAATATAAATGTGTCCTTCAAAGTTATTTGTGTTGTCCATTCCTGGTATAAACTATGCACATTTAAAACCAGGTCAAAGTCGACATTGGCCTTTCCCACCCTAGTGCTATTCAGTGGTCAGGGATAATGTGATTTGTGGTTCAAAATATCTGAAGGGCAGCAGGTTGAGAATGGAGGGTCTAAATAAGTCTTGTTAGAAAAAGTAATCCACAAATCAGTCCACAAATTAATAGATTTTCATGCCACAAATCTCCCTGTTGTGGGTCTGATTTACACTGGTTTCATCTTGTGCTCACACATTTAGCATACCATATTATTTATCTTGTTATAGCAAAGCAAAATGATAGATGAAATATGCAGTATGTCAAGCCAGAGGAGATGTTTTATCTGGCCAACTGCTTAGATTTGATATTTTGTTCAAGTGACTAGAACTGGTTGGCAAACACTGAAAGCTGAAAAATTGTCAGAAAGACCACTATTCACAAGAAACCTAGATTCAATTTTAAAATGAGGAAGAAAATCATTTTAATAAAGTTAGAGGATCTGCTAGCTGAAGACTCTAAATGACACATCAAAGAATATGGGGAATAATGTAGATCACTAGAATTTATTGCAATCTACATTTCTGAGATTATATTATTAAAGCAAAAGCTGGGTCTAGAATCCTTTTGTGTTTGTATCTTTTCTCAAAGAGATCATACAAAATAAAAAGGATCATTAGCTTTAAATTAGATTCTCAGAAAAGCAAGAAATTTAGCTTTGGGTACTGCATAGTATCAAGATGTCATTACTTCTTTTTTTGCTAAGGCAAAGAATGGGTCAGAAACTGCTCTGTCCTTAATTGTACTATGCAGATAATGACTTTACATTCAAAAGCAAGGCGTCAGGTAGGAGCTGTGTGTTTCAATTAACAGGCTGATGACCACAGCTAAATAAGATCTGATAGGAATTTCCCAAATGAATATTTGTGTTCTGGGATGAGTTTCAATCCTTAGGGCCTGAAGCAGGCTACAATTGAAATCACACAGCCTGAATTCACAGTTAATGTACGTTTACACTAAAATGCCATAGCCTTAAAAAGTTGAATGCAGACAATGAAAAGCCAACTATGGAGGGGGGGGGGTCTTTGCAAATGGGGGGAAGATTTTGACAGCTGTGATGTAACCATTAAAAGTTTCTTTAGCTGTTCCTTCCTTCCATGACACTGTATCTGCCACCATATTTTTTTTTCTGACAGGGATCTGCACCTTTAAGAGTTGGAGAAATAGTAGAGGCAGAGAACTGACAGACTTTAGCAAGAAGCTGGAAAAGAGAGAGAAAGGATCAGATAATGGCTCCAGTTGCTGAGAAGAGTGATGTCGCCATTTAAGGGAGGGAGGGAGGGAGGGAGAAGGTGAAAGTGGCTTAGATGCGCAAAAAAAGAATGTGTGTATGGAACCGGACAACTAAAACAAAAGAATCAAGTAGAAAGATAAAATGCTGAGCAGGATGCCAATCAATGCGGTTAACTGAAATCATCTCACACTGTCTTGCAGCCATAGTTGTCGGCTGCGTCTGTTTTTTTCATTTGGGCAGGGTGTGTGTGTTAGTGATTCTGTCCTTTCTTGGTTTCACTCCTCTCTCACAAATCATTCTTTAAAGTTTCCTTTAATGTCGTTCTTCTCAGTTCCCTCAAGGTTCACTTCTTTGCTGCTTTCTTTACACACTTCCCCTTGGCAATACGATTTCCTCTTTTGGCCTGCAATATCATCGTGGCACTGATGATACCCAGCTCCATCTTTCTCTTCCTTCCCCGTCTTCCGCTGTTCTTACTAATATTTCCAACTGTCTTACAGCCATTTCTGCTTGAATGATTTATCATTATCTCAAATTCAGTATGCAGAAAGGAGCATTTATTGTATTGTCCCCCAAACCACTTTCACCTTCCTCCTTCAAATGGAAGCATCTTCACAGCAAGAGAGGAGCTCTGGCAATATCCTTCATTCTTCTTTCCTCTCTCTCAGCTCACATTACTATTCTAGCTCAAAGGCTGTTGATCCTCTGTCTATAATATTTATAAAATTCATCATTTTTATCTACTTATTTTATCAAAATGTAGTCCCATTTTATTCCACTGATTATTATAGCGTTTTGCCAGCTAGCCTTCCTGATTCTGAACTTAAATCTATTTATCCCTCTTTTCAATTTTTATGCATGCTGAGTTTCTTGCTTTGCACTTTACAGTTACAGTGGTACCTCAGGTTACAGACGCTTCAGGTTACAGACACTTTAGGTTACAGACTCCGCTAACCCAGAACTAGTACCTCGGATTAAGAACTTTGCTTCAGGATGAGAACAGAAATCGTGGCCCCATTAGCTAAAGTGGTACCTCATGTTGAGAACAGTTTCAGGTTAAGAACAGACCTCCAGAACGAATTAAGTTCTTAACACGAGGTACCACTGTATAGATACATAATATTTATTGATTAATATTTGTATATATAATATGTAATTGTGTTACATATCAGGGCTGGGGAACCTTGGGCCCTCAAGAGCTCTCCCTTGGCCACACAGCCCTCAGGCCACACAGCCCTCACCTCAGGTCACACCCTTCCCCAGCCCTGCTTCATATTCTCCTTGAGGGATTTTGCTGGGAATGTGCCCTTGAACTCTGATAATACTTCTTGATTACCTGGACAGAGGACAGAGAGAGGTGTCTGTAGAAACTAGACAACTGTAAAAAAGGGGGGTAAAAGTTGTGTCTGTCCACTTTGGCCTCTGACCGTGCCCACCATTGGCATGTGTCTCCTAGAAGGTTGCTCAGATGGGAATAGAAGCCTATGAAAAAGGTTCCTGCCTCAGCTGGATTCCTCTATTGTCCCACAGCCTTGCCTCTTTTTTACGTATCTTCATTGCTTTCTCTGCATTCTTCTTTTCAGTCTCCACATTCATCAGATACTACTCTACTTTCCAAAACGCCAACCTTTTTGAGAAAGCTATTGTCTGTTCTCACATGGAACCCTTTAACATATTCAGCAGGCATCTTTGTCCTCATTTATTTTATTCATTTATTTATATTATTAAATTTGTATACTGCCTTTCATCCGTATATCTCAGATAAAAACACAAAATATACAATAAAAGCAGGAACACACACACACACACACACACACACACACACGAAAACCAATAACCTTCCTCCCCACCCCCTATAGGAGTTAATCAGCCCAACGCCTGGTTGAAGGCAAACATTTTCTCCTGGTGCCTAAAGGTGTGTGATGAAGGTGCCAGCTGCACCTCCCTGGGGAGAGCATTCCACAAAGGGGGAGCCACTGCAGAAAAGGCCTGTTCTCATGTAGACACTCTCCGGACCTCTCATGGAGAAGGCACATGAATAACGGCCTCTGGTAATTTAAGAAGTTGTTTAAAAAAATCATCCTAGTAGTCTTGATTTATTCAATTCATTTCTTATTGATAGATTAATTATTGTATTGTATGGGTGTTACTGCAACTGTTTCACTTCCTTTGGCTTTCTCTCATTCAGCAATAACAAAGTTTTTCCCCTTCCTCCAAGAAGACCATTTTCATTTTATCTCTCTATTTTCATATAACTAGATTTTGAACAAGTGAGCAGGTTTGCTCATGTACACTACATTTTAGGCATTTTCTATATATGAGAATATTGATAAAATATAGGAATGCAGAGCCCTGTGTGTACTGAGAATGCAAGAAGAATACATGCCTGTAAACGTACAGAAATGTACAGTATGGCAGCCAAAAGCAGTACCAAAGACGGTCACATATATCAGAATCCATTCATTCATTATTTATAGGTTTCTGTTTATTTTCATGAACTATCACAATGTTTAACTATTTGGATATGAAACAAGCAATGTGATGTTTGCAAATAGAAAATGGCCTTGAGAATATATTAGCTCTCATCTTGGAACAATCCAGCTAGATCCTGAGGTTACTATCTGTCGTTAATTATCTGGCAACAACGAGTTGAAAAACCAATAACATTAAAAGTCAGCACATTATTGGGTATCCTCCCAGGATTTTTCCTATGGAAATGTGGCTGAGATATTAAAACTCATCAAATACATTGTGACAGTGTCAATGCACAGAAACAAACCTTCCTGCTGGAGGTTTATATGGGGTATAGTATAGTTCCCAGTAAATAGTTTTTGCCTGTGCAAGTACCCTAGGGCCTAAGTATACACCTCCACTGATCAACGTAACAGAACAAATGTGGCTGGCAGCAATTCCCATGACAATGATGGATGGACACATCCTCTCATAATCACAAAATCTGCTTAGAGGTGTTGTCAAGCTGCAGGCTCAATAGAACAATCTCCAGGGGATAGTCATACTTGCCTCATCAACAATGTGCATATTATAGCTCTGGAATTATTGTCCAGCTTAATTTTAATCTGAGTCAAAGAAGAAACTTTTTTTATCCATCCAGCAATTGCCCAAAGCCAACCACCATGTTTTCTGTCACCCCACTTGCAAGTGGTGGTGCTTCATCAGTGGCAAGCTATGGTGAGAGCAACACTGGAGAGAGGGTTTGAGAGAAGTCCTCTTCCCTTCATCCCCCCCATGGTGTGTCACTACTAGAGTACTGCCACCAGCTGCCCCAACCAGATAAATGGAAATGAAAGGGAAGTGTTTAAGAGATTACTCCACTGAGTAGATGGAGGAGGTGGGGCTGAGGGTCCAAGAGAATTAAATTTGCTTATAAGCCAGGCTTATTTCTGAGTCACAATCCTGGGTAGATCAACCATCTCTGGATTGTTGGTTTGCTGCCAACCATAGTAAAGTTGTCACACAAATTTGTTGTTGACACCTGCCCATGTCTAGATAGTTTGACTAAATGAAAAATTATACTGTGGGAGCCTATCCAGATAGCAGCAATCAGTTTTTTAAGACTAGGAACAAGCATGCCAATCTCTAGTCATGAATCTGAAAACAAAAGTAAACATAATTATTGAGAATTTTTTACATCATGGGGTATTTGCTCCAAAAATGGGTCTGAAGTTCAGTTTCCCCTGATTTTTTTTTATATAATGCCTCACTGCATCTGCACCTCATTAATTCCACCAGCTACAGCTAGAGAGGGAAAACAATTTCCCTGATGAAATTAGAAGCTGGGTTTGCTTCTTAATTCCGTGAATAGGGACACTTGACGGGTATGCTTTTTTGGAATGATTGCCAGTGATGGATCAGAATGACATTTTAAGACTCAGCATTACAAGGACTTAGAGCAAGTGCAAAATTGCAGACACATTCCTCAAATTTGTTGTTCAGAACAAACATGGGCAGGGTGATCTCATGTTCTTGGTATACTAAACCAGTGGCGTAGAGTGGGGGGTGCAGGGGGGGCCGGCCGCACCGGGTGCAACATCTGGGGGGGGGCGCTCGCACTCGCAGCTCTCTGCCCCTACCGGGTTAGGGGGCGCAAATTACTTGCCTTGCCCCGGGTGCTGACAACCCACACTACGCCACTGTGCTAAACTAAGGTCAGAACTAACAATAACACATACCTGTGATGATGTGCCATCACTGGCTATACTGTTAATGGGATTCAGTTTTTTTTCTTGTGGCTACAGAGTGAAGGAAGAGTGGGAGCCACTTGTCTGCAAATCTCAATTGTTCCCAAAAGGAGTGTTTAACCTTCTTCCTTTCCAGGCTGGTGCTGGGGGCAGCATAAGCCCCTGGGCAAGAATAGGATTCCAACTAAATCTCACTTCTAGCCCCACCACATTTCCAGCTCTACTCAGTTTTCCACGTTGCGCTGGTAGAATCCCACTGATGCAAACCAGTAGCCTTCCACTGGCAGTAAAGGCATCACTGTGTGTGATTCTACCACCACCACCACTGTAGTTTTGTGCAAAGGGCTTTTGGGATGACTCAAGAATAGTATTGCTCTATGACATTACAGTACCTCAAATTGCGTGGAATCTCATATAGTACATTATACTACTTTCCCATTTGTTTGTTGTTCAATATATCATGTCTTGACTGACAGATTATAAAGTGCTCTTCTATAACTCACCTAACTGAATTTTTCTATTCTTGGATCTTCCCTGCTCTTTATTATCTGTAATTGGATAACTTCTCTCAATTTTCTCCTTGGAACACTGAAGATAAGGTTTCTGTTTAATCATCCCACTTTAAGTACTTGCAATCAGAGAGGATATTGGTGCTTTTTAAAATAAGACAATGACATTTAATGACTTTTATTTCTTCCTATACAAAAGATTAATTTATGTGCTGGAGTCGTCATTACATTTAGAACCACTCTCTCTCTTGCTCCTTTAAATGATTCAACCTAGTAACCCTTTTTCATTTAGATTTTTGTATCTTTCATTGCTTGTATTTGTGTACAGTCCTCTCCTCAATATTTATTTTTCATTTTGTTTTCAAAGAGTATCCTGATGGAGCACTGATGGAACATCTTTTGGGCTGAATAATGGTAGGTAAAATGCTTTTAAAATGCTTTGTCACCTTCCTTCGGACGCATTTCTATTTGTCAATATTGTTTTAAAACTGCTACACCCAGATTGAAACACAGTCATTTAGGTGCATTGTGACCAACACAAAATAGAGAGGTACTATTGCCTCTCATGATCTGGACACTATGCATCCATTGATGCAGCCTGGAATTGCACTAGGTGCTATATCACACTGCTGACCCTTGTTTAAATTGTGGTATACTAAAACCTCTGGATCCATTTCACATACACTGCTATCAAGCCAGATGCCTTCTTTTCTATAGGAATCTAATTCTTCCTGCCTAAATACACAGCTTTACATTTATTTAAAATGAAATTCACTTTGTTGGTTTGGGCCCAGTTTCTGATTCCGTCAAGATCATATTGAATCCTGTTTCTGTTTTCAATGTTTTTCACTACCCTGCCCAGTTTGGTACCATCTGCATATTTGATGAGCATCCCATCTATTCCCTCATCCAAATTATTTATAAAGATGTCAAAAATCTCTGAGCCCAGGACAGATCTCTGTGGTATTCCACTTGTCACTTCTTCCCAGAATGACCCAGGGCCAGTTGATGAGATGAGCCAGTTTCAGCTCTACCGTACCCATTTTCATGCCCTGTGTATTCACTACCTATGTGAGATACACATATCAAAATGGCAGCAAAGTGCGGGAGGACATTCAGTCCCTAATAGTGATCACCATGATAACCCAGAAGGCTCGTATCAAGTTTGTTTTTTGCATATAATTGGCTTGTAATTTAATAAGGACAATTCTTACATATTCAGATCAATAGTAAAATTCCAAATGATTTCAATGGGATCAAATTTTCACCCAATTAATTTATTCTTTCCCAAGCCTATGGGACTCACTTCTATATTTTATGTGTTCATTTGATTTTCTGAAGGCAAAAATTGGTCTACGACCATTAATATGAAACTAGCCATCTGGTGCTGATATTTTTTCCCCCTTTGTTGGTTAAGGAAACAATACTAATGTTGCAATTATTATAAGCATGATTTTTATTTGTTAATTTTCTTAAACCATCAAATGCAGAGAAGGGAATGAGATGTGGCATGACAGATTGTAGCTGCTATATCTAGTGGCCCCAAAGGCTGCAATTTATGTCTTAAAAATGCACTAATTATATATGTCTGTTACTGCCTCTAATGGCCCCCAAATGGTTAAGAATGGAGAATACTGTCACCAAATATTGCAGCAAAAGTGCTAATCATTAAAATGAAATGTAGATTGCTTTTTTATATTTGGTATGGTGCTGTGTCACTTAACCAACAAACCAGAACTGTTTTGCTGATCGCTTGGCACAAAAGTAGCAAGCACATACAGAACCTCAAATGGAAACTGACTAAAGAAAGTGATTGTAGTCCTGTTCACAGGAAGATTGTCCAAAAGCGGAGAAGTTCTGGTATCTTATTATCTTATCTCTCCTGCTTCCATGTTGCACAAACAAATTGTGGAAGGTTTATGACTGATGTAGCCCATGTTATGAGATTGATGTAAGATTTGCATGCATGATTTATCCCTGACATATATGAGATGATAAATTTGCATGCATGGATCAGATCACAAACACTAACATGCGGACTGCTGAATGGGCAATGATGTCATAGATTTCCACCATAATTTCAACAACAACAACATCAAACCTTAACATAACCATGGCCATACAGGTCAGTGTTGTGAACTTTACAATAGAAGATGAACTGTTTGTACTATCTGTTTCTGCTTTCGATTGAATAGTTGAGTAGATAGTTTGTGACAGGTGCTTCCCAAGCCCAGTGCCCCCAAGCAGTTGCCTGCTCCTAAATCCAGCCCTGAATTACCCCATGGTGGACAAATTTAGCCAATTATGAGGGCTACTGCATATAATTCTATTCACAACACATCAATGTGTTCATGCAAATTAGCCCTGAGTGACTTTGACACACAGACTTCCAGATTCATGCTCTTAACAACTACATGACATTGTAGCTCACTCAACAGAACTCATGGATTGTTTAGCAAGCATTACCTAGCAGATCGAGAGAGGACATGAAACATTTCCATTGCATGAAAAAGAGTAGGGCAGATGCCCCACTGCAAGCTTCAAGTTCACAACCAGCAAATGAAATTCAATCTTCAAAACATAGATCAAATTTCTTAAGTTCATTAGTGATCATGCATCAGGATAATCACATGGCAAGCATCTCCTCTCATGCCGCTGTGCTGTAATCATACGGATCGCAGGTGTGGTTGACTTAAGGTTACTTTTCTATATCATGAAACTGTTCTCCTTCAACATTCCTAGGATCCAGTTTCACATCACATGAATTGAATAAGAACAGGAAATAAGAAGCAGAGCTCTGATGTCAGTGGTAAAATTCAGCTTCCAAATAATTAAAGGAACAGTACCTCACAACTTGTGGGAGATGGCTTTCCACAACAATCATTACACTGTGGTGGGTGCCCTATACACTAATCTGATATGCTGGAAACCCAAACCCAAATGTCAACTGGACAATTTTCTCATGTTGTTGATCATCTCTAATCCAAACCTACTAGCCAAATCAATCCAGGTTGGGGAATGTGATGTCCTTCTTCAGCGCTGTTTACTCCAAACATTCATGACAACAGATTACCACTTCCATGAACGTGTCTTTCCATTTTGCTTGCTGATTTAGAACTAAAGTCACCGAGAAGGACAATTCCATTGTTCTACATTGTTCTACATTTACTAGATTCACACAACACAAAATTCGTTCTAGACCTTCTCCCTATTGATGAATGTTGATAGGGATGGAAAGTGGAAATGAGCGTATGAAATTATATTTTTTGATCAGACCTTCCTTTACCCAATAAACAGTGTTCAGAAGCATTTCCATTATTGGATTTTTTAAAAATCCCATTATCATTGGGGAAGGATGTCTGGTTTTTCTTTTTTTTAAAAAAAAAAAAAAAAAGAAAGATAATTTGACTTAAAATATTTAAATGTTACCAGTGATAAAATTCTTTCATACAGTGTGTTTTAGCCGAAGAAAAATTAATGCATTTCCTCTCCACACTCTGTGTTTTTGTAAAAACAAAAACACTGGCCTTAATGGCTAAATCCATGTGCTTCCAGCTCTTCATTTAACTCTGACCTAATATGTTGAATTGTGGTGGCCTCAAAGCCACAAGAGCATTTATTCAGCCCAACCTACATGGCTAATCAAGCCAAATTACATATTGTGGCTCCCGAAAGGCCAAGGTCAGGGTTGGTGCTGCTCTTGACTTTCTCCTCTTTAAAGGCACATCTCCTTTCCATATATCACACTATGGTCTTTGGCCAGGAGAGACAGGCCCATCAAGACAATACCTGGTTAATGAACCAATAAAGCATATTTGTTTCGGTACTTCTTGCTACCTTTTCTTATACGCACAATTATTACTGAAATCAGAGATGAGAACATTGCCTTGAGATATGATTTCCATACGGGGATAGGCTTTCTTTTTCTTTTTTAACCCAGCCATACAATACCCACCATTATCATTTTGATTATATGCTCTTCTCATTTGCTCTACGTGGTACATTTGTTATTACTTTTACAAAGGAACAGAAAAGGCATCCGCTAGATGGATTGTAAAGGAAGGATTTCTATTTTTGCAGAAAGGTATTTTGGCTGAGAACATTAAGCGGCAAGTGCGATTTGTAAAAGTTTTATTTTATTTTATTTACGTAAACTCTAAAAAGAGGAAATAACAGAGATATTTCTACAAGACAGGAAAGCCTGCGGCTACTTGGCAACAAATGATTGCAATTTAGAATTCATGTACTATTAAGAAGTCCTGATTAAATTGTAAGGTCCTTGGGAAAAGGGAAGTCATAGAAATGAAAAGCCGGTGGTGTCTTTGCAGCTTGGGAAGCCTTATACTGGCTTGTCTCTTGGGAGGTTAAGTTTACAGTGGTGACCTGAGGGCTTGCTCTCTCTTTTTTGGTCTGCTGCAGCTATCATAAGAATGCAAGATGAGCCTACTGGGTCAGGCCAATGATCCATCTCGTCCTGTATCCTACTCTCACAGTGGCCAATCAGATCCCTATGGGGTGCTTGCAAGCTGGACGTGAGTCCACTCTGCCCACCTTTGATTCCCCGCAACTGGTATTCAGAGGTATCCTGCTTCCAACAGTGGAAGTAGAACAATGGCATCATGGCTAGTAGCTGCCTTCTTCTCCATGAATTTGTCTAGTCCTCTTTGTTGTCAGGCAGCGAAGAGACAGCTCACCCTCACCTTCCAGAGAGCTGGGCAGACAGACAATAGGTGTGATCCCACCTGCAGGGCGAGGCAAGAATTTCTGTGCTTTTTCTAGCCCAGTCTGTCCTACAAGCCCAAAAGGGGTTATCATTTGTAAGAGGAAACCTAGTATAGGCTGCTTGCCTTGACAGTCTCTGAAAATTTTGTCTCAAATCCATTTTCTGCTTTGGCTGGGTCTTCAAATACCTTTTACATGTCTGCCCTATAACCTGCCACCAAGATGTCTAGAAGAAGTGCAAGCTTCCTTGGATGACCCTAGCTTGTCCTGCTAGATTTAGGTATCCACTTACTTATAAGTAAACATGCTAAGGACAGCTCTGGATGTTAAATTATCTGCATACTCCGCAGCATTTCAGCAATAAAAATGAGGGTTCTGTTGTATACTTTTAACATATCTAGTTCCATATCAGGGAACTTGGCCTGCCACCACTATCTAGCAGATAGCCATTGCCTGCCTTCTGTTAATTTACTCTGTAGTGAATAGTCTGCATACACTGGCTTCTAAAGCAAGGTGAGCTTGTACACTCACCATGGTGCAATGGTTAGAATGTTGGACTAGGATTGGGAGACAAGGGTTCAAATTCCCACTCAACCATGAAGCTCACTGGGTAACTTTGGGTCAAACACTGTCTCTGAGCCTAACCTACCTCACACGGTTGTTGTAAGGATAAAATGGGGAAGGGAGAACCATCTACACTCCCTTGAGCTCCTTTGACGAAAGATGGGGTAGAAATGTAGTAATAAAAGTACAGTGGTATCTTGGTTTACGAACTTAATCCATTCCTGAAGTCTGTTCTTAAATAAAATCCGTTCTTAAACTGAGGCACGCTTTCCCTAATGAGGCCTCCTGCCGCCGGTGTCCTTCCACTGTTCGGCTTTCATTTGTAGACCGAGGTAAAGTTTGCAAACCAGAACACTACTTCCGGTTTTGCAGAGTTCGTAAACCGAATAGTTTGTAAACAGGACTGTTTGTAAACCGAGGTACCACTGTCTTACTTTCTGCTTTCCAAACGTGATGCAGCTAGGTAGAAAGTACCTGGCCCATAAGCACTTTGCAGGGGGTGGCAGGGAAGCATATAACAGTTAAGCAGAAAATAGGCTGGTGGCACAGATGGACAACCTAGGGGTCCACCACAGCAATAAGATGCCTTGAGTGAGCGACAGATTTCCATAAAATAGTGATGCAGAATAGGTTTTCAACTATCATCCTGACTCCAGTACGCATGCATAATCATGGACCCACAATGCCACTGCTTTCCCACCCACACACCCACACGCACACATCCCCTTTTCAGGTAACATATGTTATTGACAGTATCTGAGTTACAGTTACTTTTAATAAATGCAACCAGATCGATTTTGAAATGAGACATTCTAAGGAAACTTATGGCCAGTTCAAACATTAAAAATGCTAGTTCAAACATTCAAACATGCCAAACAATAACATTAACTAAGCATGGGCCATAGTATTCCTCGGTGCCTTAGTAGTATGAATTCAATGTACAGCATGCCTAACCTTCAGTGTTCAGAGCACAATAAATATGTAGATTCTCTAGAAGCATCAGACAGAAATTACCGTATTTTTCGCTCTATAACACGCACCCGACCATAACACGCACGTAGTTTTTAGAGGAGGAAAATCCGTAGGCATGCCACCCGTAGGCATTCCCTCCATAACACGCACAGACATTTCCCCTTACTTTCTAGGAGGAAAAAAGTGAGTGTTATGGTGCAAAAAATACGGTAATAGGATTCATGCACAAGCCCTGTACTCCTCTCCATTTCAATGGCACACTTACATGTAAGATTCTTGCTGAATTATGTCCTGTGACTCTAGACTTCTGTGTTGCTTGTCCATATGCCCACTGAGGAATATACCTTTACACCTGCAAAACACAAATACTAGCAGCACTTGGTGCACTGCAACAAAACTGGAAAAGATCTGACAAAATGTATAAGGAAGTCACTGGAAGGCATCACAAGAGAGTAATGCTCAAGTCAGTTGCAAGCCATAAATATTCTGACAGAAAGTAATTGCTAGATTTTTGTGCTCTTTGTAAATGCATGACAATGGTGGTAGAGTGACGTATATACAAACCATTTGTGCTGGAAGACCTGGGTTTGTTGGAGTCCATAATGGAAACAAGCTATTCTTCGGTTGCCACTTGTTTGCATTGCAAACTACTCTGCAATCCAAGACACTTCTCATTTGCTGCTCAGGTAAATAAATAGTGCTAAAGCAGCTTAACAGGTATTGCATATGTGAGGATTTTGCTTGTCCTCCAGACCTAGGTGGTAGGTAAGCCGCAAAGAATAAAAATATGTCCAACCTTGAATCTAGTTCAGAAAGGCAACAAACAATGTTTAAATCAAAATGTAGCTTGGAAGTTAATGGTAAAAGTCAATGAAAGTCATTTTGGTATAATTAAAATCTGTTTCATAATACCTATAGAATTAAAATGTGCCAAAGCACCATTATCACCATCAACAACAATAACAACAACATTTATTTTAAAAATTTACTACCCTCCATCTGTGGGTCATAGGATGGTTTGCAATACAAAAACACAAAAATACATACCATAGTAGCAAACAATAGCCCCTACCCCACAGTTTTAAAAACCATAGATTGTTTAATTAGCCAAAGGCCTGGGAGAAGAGGAATGGTTTTGCCTGGCACCTAAAGATATGTAAGGAAGGCGCCAGTTGAGCCTCCCTAGGAACAACATTCCACAAGTGAGAAGCCACCACAGAAAAGGCCCATTCTCATGTTGCCACCCTCTGGACCTCTCGCAGGAGAGGCACACAAAGAAGGGTATCAGATGATGATCACAGGGTGCAAACCATAATCTTAAGTTTGAGTCATATAGTATTAGGCCATAATATCCCTCATTGCTTTAGCAGCAAGAATCTAGTGTATACAAGGTTTATCCTTCACAATATTCAGAGCGCAGCAAGCCCTAGTTTGTGTCAATCAACCAAGCAAAAACCTCGTATGAGCATGTATAGTGAAAACGTAGAAAATAGGGGGAAACCTGCGTCAAAGAAATCTTACAATTTTCTCCAAGAGTCAGGAAAAGGAGAAACACTGAACTGAACAGTCAGAAATTGCAGACTGATTTGACTGGTCACGTCACAACAGTAGGTACATTTACCTATAAGTAATAGGCTCTGGGGACTACCTGGTGCTTAACAGGTTTATTCTTCATCCTTAAAGCTATCAGAAACATAGCTATGCTACCGTCCAAACATTTGGTACAAGTTGGTAAACAGTAGAGGAAAGAAAATCAGACTAATCAGGAGTAAGTCAGATATACGTACTTTTTTTTTTTTACCTCTGGGGAGATTTTCAACTATAACAATGTGTAGCTTTGAGCTTCTGACAGATGCTAATGAATTGTTGTTTACATGTTTGATTTACTGCCTAAACAAAGATAAGACATGCTCTTGAAAACACATTGAATGCACAATCCAAACACATCCATTAAATCTGTCACAATAAACATGACAGCTTTCTTCTAACCTAACAACTGGCATGCCTCATTTACATATTAATGAGAAAACTGGGATCAGGCAGCACAAATTGCTTCTATCTTGTGACTGAGAAGTTACTGATCGACAGACAGCATTGCACTGCAGAGCGTAAATGCCACAAGTAAATACCTCTGCCATTTTAATAGATCTTATTTTTATTTGCTGAATTGCTTCTACTGCCATTGATTAGTTGTCTTGGATAAGTTTATAGTTAAAGACACTGGGATTACATTTGCAGCCTTGAGCCCCACTGTCAGTTCCCCATAAGCATATGTTGTATTTTTAACATATGGGGATTGTCCCAAGATCCAGTAGCAATTCCACATTTATACACAATGACATCATCAGATATTACAAGGAACATGTATCAATTTCTACCTTTGATCAGTTTTTAAATGTTTTCTACAGATTAGAAATATAAAAGCCAGATTTGTGACCTCTGCCTCCTCTTAATGAGAGAAAGTTGACAAAAGTCTTCAAAGAAGCAAAGGGTTGAATTGTTCCTCATTTTTGTCTTTCCTGAGCAGTATCTGACTCTACAAATGTTGCTCCCCAAGGAAGCACAAGGGAAATTTTTGAAGAGTAAAGCAATATTTTATTATGGTAACACAAGCGCAAATCTGTCCTATATACTGTACAAATAATGAGCTGACTTAGCCTGGGGAAAAATATCTTCAGTGTAAGTGATGCTTATCGTGAAACTATTGCAAATGTCATAATACAATGTGTTAAGCACCGTTGTTAAAATATTACTTGGCAACCAAATTTCCTCTCCGACTCCAAATGGCATAAATGAAAGTTAGGCACAGCAGCCCCAAATATGAAAAAGGACTGTTTGGAGAGGAATGGATATCTTAGATCACAAAAACCAGGAGTACCTAAGACCTTTTCTTTGCTTTTTATAACTGTTTTGTTATATAATTGCATACTTCATTGTAACCCCCTGTAGCCTTGTGGAAAAGGGTAGGTAAGAAATCTAATACATAAATAAGTAAAATAATTCCAGTCCCAGCCTTCACTGACCTAGTGTCCTTCAGAAGTTCTGAACAACTCCCATCAGTCCCAGTCAGCGCTAATATACCCTCAGGTAAGTGGGTAAATTATTGCAACAGCCTACACGTAAGCCTGCATAGAACTGGTCTTTACAGCTGCAACCCTAAGCAGCCTTGCTTTCAAGTAACTTCTCTTGGAATCAGTGTTGCAGATATCACTTCTAGTTAATAAGAGCTAATGTATATCTTTAGACTCTCTCACCTTTTAATAGTCTCTGGCGGTGCTATTTTCCTAGAAAAAGAGGTACTGGAATTCACATGAATTCTTCCCTTGTTCTCTTATAATGGCAATGGGACCCACCTGAAAGATGCTGGAACTGAGTTCTGATGAGTTCTGTCTGAAAAAAGCCCCAGTCTCTGGCTGATAACATTGAGCAAACACCATCCTCTGAGCATGAGAACTATTACATTTTCATCATTCTGTGAATTGAGCAGGGCAGTGGGGTACATTTTCAAAGTAGAAGATTATATAGGAAAAGAATATACACCTAATATAAATTAGAGTATTCAGCCTACAAAGGTTATTAGTTGCTTAGTTATCTTTCTTTTTGTAAGTTTATTTATTAAATTTAAATCAATTAAATATCAACAAAAGCTAAATATAGGTGCCTTTTCAAGATACCGAGGGAAGTGTAAAAATATATGCATTTTAATAACTAATAGCTACCACTCAAGATAAGAAGCGACATCATTAAATTTCTTTTTCTATTTCTATAATAGTATCACACCCAAACCAAAAATAAACAAATGTGCCCTTAATTCATAGTCCATAGTTCTACCAATTAAAATTTGCCCTCATGGATTCAAGTTGGCTCCTACCAATTAATCAACTAAAGCTTTAGTCAATTGATCTAGCAATTATACTAATTAAAGGATGCAGCCCTAACAGAAGTATGACTTCATTTTATATTTTTATATAGAATTAGTTGCTATACACACTGGGCAAAATCCAGCAAGAATGAAGAATCCCATCAATTTAAATGAGATTTTAAAATCACATATAGTACTGTGCTGTCCAAGGTAAAATGGTAACTACCAGCCCTACATTTCTGCAGCAGTGGGCAGAATGTCAGTTTGGCAATTCTGCTTTTGGGTTGCCTTTGTGCAGCACTGTTCAAATAAGTCCCCCCCCCCCCCCATCTGCCAGTCTCTCTCACTTCGGAGCAAGGAAGCTTAATGCAGAAGCTTGCTGATTTGATGGTGCAGGCATCTTGGGTCTATAACTGCCAGTTGCTTGAAAACGGTGGACAAGTTAGCTGTGATTTCAATAGGGACTTAAGTATGATTTTTCTCTTGATTAAGGTCAATATAAATTGGGATCCAACTTTTTGTGGCTGAAGTATTGCACAATACATTACGACATGGTTTGGTTTTTAAATGTTTTGATTTTGTGGCTGTTATTTTTCCCATTGTAGAAACCGCACCTTAATATTGGCAAGCACCAGATACAGTGGTACCTTGGGTTAAGAACTTAATTCATTCTGGAGGTCTGTTCTTAACCTGAAACTGTTCTTAACCTGAGGTACCACTTTAGCTAATGGGGCCTCCTGCTGCCGCTGCGCCGCCGCTGCACGATTTCTGTTCTCATCCTGAAGCAAAGTTCTTAACCCGAGGTAATATTTCTGGGTTAGCGAAGTCTGTAACCTGAAGCGTATGTAACCCAAGGTACCACTGTAGTTTAGAAGGTGGTGTTCTCTAACTGCAGTTGCCAGCAAAAATACCACTTCACTACTCCCAGTTGACCTTCTTTGCTTCAGGAATTACTTAAAGCCGATTTCTAAGTTATGTGAATGGCTTGGGAGCCACACCCACTGGGCTGCTCCTTATGCAGCTACATCACTGCTTATAAGAAGCCATCATATACATTTAGTAGCTTCTTAGTCTTAGACTTAGACTTAGTCCTGCCCCAGGAATTTATGAGCTGTATAGATTTACAGTTATCTGATCACTGTGAGTGGTTATCTGATCTGGTCTGATCTAGGGTCTGCAGGTTTCATTTTCTTTCCAGTTTGGGGGACAAGGGTTGCTCCTAGTAGGCATGTTGGGTACATTGACTGAGCGTTCCTCCTGGTTTGTTTGCAGGGAGATTAAATAACACTGGTTATTTATTGAACATCAATTCTGATTTGTTTATGAGGATACTGGATGATGTTGCATCCACCAAATGTTATCCAATGTACCGTACTTTCCAGGTCCTTTCCCCATTGCTTTCCTTATTGCAAAAGGTCAAAACTTTTGGGGAAGCATGTTTGTTGCATGTAAGAGCTCCAGATCAACTAAAACAGCACAGCTTGAATTTGCCAGAATGTGATTGAGACCCATCTGAAAATAGTGACAGACGGGAAGTGCTCTAGGTTTCAGAACTCTGAAGCTTTGTGGACATGAGTCTTGATATATTAACAGAAAGTTCTGCCATGGTGTGAAACCAGACCTTCAGTAAAGTATTCTGCCAGGCAGCCTCTGTGCCTGTACACAAAAAAGCTTAGCTTTCAGGAACGTGTTAAGTGTGGAAGATTATTTTTATCTCCAGTAAATTAGGAGAAAGAGAAGTTGGAATCCTGGAAAGGAGAAAGAACCAGATGGGAGGAAAACATCATCATTTCTGTTTCACTAAATGTGTTAATAAAATGTTACAGTTATTTTCATGGAGGGAGTTTTTTTTATGGCTATGCCAACAATAAGTGCATTTATGTTCCCTTGCTCTACTTCTACATTATCCTTTATTTATGTATTGGAGACTTTATAAGTAGCAATTGTTATCCGTTAACGGCCTTTATGTTGTAGTTGCCTATTTGGAGGCAAGAAATCAAATTAAGAGAAATAAAAGGCTCTTTTCAGCTGTGCTAGCCGTGCTCAATGAATTGCAGTCCCTGTTTTTATTGATGCAAATTCAGTGCTAAATATGTTGAAGTCTAGTAATGTAGAATCGCATACTCATAGAATCACAGGACAGAAAGAACCTTCAAATGGCACGGCCCAACATCTTGCACTAAGGAGCTGAGAGGCAGCATGTCTGAGGACTTGCTTTCTAAACTGGATGGGCTTTTCCTATCAGCCTGGTTTGAATCCCACTTAGAGGTGACCAGGGGCTGTATGCAACATTCTCTGTCTGCTTGCGCAAAGGTTCTTGCACTAATGGGTGAGTTTTAACACTGCGCACAACAGAGGAATCCAGTGCAGCAGTTGCATTAGCAGGAAAATGTTGCGCATTGGGTTGCACAATCTGTTGTGCAACAAAGTTACCACCGACCTACTTTTCCTTTCTCCTGTGAAACAATGTTCAGCTGGTGCAAAACATTGCACCTACAGAATAAATATACTACTGAGATCAATTTAGCGCCACACTGGATACAATCTCATTTGTTTCACCACATACTCAGATTTTTCAAAGTCTTGCCCATGCAGGTAGGTCTTGTGAAAGAAATCTTATTCCTGAATCTCATTGACTTTGCTTAAAAGGCTTGTTAGTATTAATGTTATTTTGTCTGATCAAAGTAGGGCTGCAATGTTTATTTTATCAGTTAATTGACCTTTGTTTTAGATGACAAATTCACATTTTGTAGTAAGCACCATCTTAAAAGAATCATTCCCTCCTGTGTGTGAAAGGAGAATGCTGCCTGATCAACAACTTTGAATTTGATGAAAAGCCATTTAACATTGAAGCTTTATTTTTGCCACACACATTTGCTTATTCATAAGAACAACCATGCCGGATGTATCAGACTAAAGAGCTATTTAGTCCAACATCCAATTTCCCAGAGTGGCAAACCAGATGCCTGTAGGAAGCCCACAACTGGACATGGGGTAATAGCTTTCCCCAGCAACTGGTATTATTCAGAGGCATGCAGCCTTCAAGCCTGGGAGTAGTATATAGCCCTTAGGGTGCATAGTCATTGATGGGTTTATCCTCCGTGAATCTGTCTGATCCCCTATAAAATCCATCTAAATTGGTGGACATTGTAACATCTTCTGGTAGCAAATTCCACAATTTGACTGAATGCATCATGTGAAGAAGTATTTCTTGTCTGTTCTGAACCTTCAACTCTTCAGCTTCACAGCATGACTCTGGCTTCTAGTATTATGAGAGATGAGGAAACTCTACATCCATTTACATTCTCTACACCAGGGGTGATTAAACAGTTGCCTTCAAGATTTGCTGGACCATGGCCACTATCATCTCTGATCTTTGGGAGCTGGAGTCCAGCAACATGGAGGGCCACAAGTTAGCAACCCCTTCTCTATACCATACATACTTGTCACTCCCTCTTCCTCATCATTATCTAAACTAAAAACCCACAGACTAAAATGCCACCAGTCTTTCTGGCTATTGTCAGAAAATAAACTTCTATGAAAGTTAATATGGATTATATACAATAATATTATTGGATTCCCAATAACTGGGTTCCCAAACTGTGGTCCACAGAGCACCAGTGGTCCTTGAGCTTTATGGTGTGTCTGTAAGAATACAGCTTCTAGCACAGTTCATTACAAAGGCTGCAATAGCCAGGGCCACCAGCAATTTTCAAGTGGTCCTTGGGTGAAAAAGCTTGGGAACCACTGCAATAATATAGCCAAGGCCTGACCTTGCTGTGTATCTTGCTGACTTCCAACTGAGATTTTTTGGTTCTCTGACTAAAACATGCAATTTTGCCCCAGAAATTACCATTCTTGGGGTCCCGTGTTCCACATTCAATTTTGCCTGGTGCTGAAATAAGAAGCCAAAAGTTCCTCTTCAGGTATGAGGTAGCAAAGCAAATAACAGCTTAGTTTACTACTTTAGACATATTTCCTGATACAATTGCTCCAAACTTGAATTGTTTCCATCTGCCTCCTCTGCTTTCCTGTGCGCTTTGAAATTGTACATTGGAAATATGTTTGAGATGACAGCGTAGCCTTGCTACTTTAACATTTTCTGAAATATGAAAATGCATTTCCTGTTTTGTTACAAGGTTCTTGTATTAAATAACAACAATTCCTGCTGCATGACTGGATAGTTGTAATAAAAGACTTTTAAGATGGATTAGACTCCTTGGTGCCACATCAGTGATTAATCTGTCTCAACAGGCCTTTATTGCTTTGTATACTACTGAATAGGCAAGACTATTTCTTAAATATACTTGACTCTTTTGGTATCATGCAATTACACTGAGGAGCCCCCAAAACATATACAGTTATTTTGAACTACTTCACTTGCAAGGAGCAATTGATCGTCAAGAGTCTCTTCCTCCTCTTGTTATGCTGATTAACAGTTTCGGAGATATTCCCCGAAAGGAAAACATTTCCAAAAGTAGGCGACAGTTCTCATCTTAATATTTTAATTCCTTGAGGGTCCTCTACATTCTTAATGAAGCTCTGAGGGGCACCCTCTTTCCTCCTCACATTTTAACCCCATGCAACCATATTAGGCAGAAGCCTTTAATTCTCTTCCACCACAAGAGCCAGCCTCATCATGAAACAGTGCTGTGAAGCCTTGGCTTTTTGCATCAGAGGAGGCACCGTTTTTCTGTATCCATTCTCCAACTCTGTGTTCTTTCCCCCCCTTTTTAATTGACCTACCGAAGAAAGAATATGCAGGGATCCTATTCTGAAATATATATGTATTAAATAATTTTATATTGGAGATATTTGCAGGCTCAGAAATTAAGAGTTATAGCTGAGTTCTGTGTCCAGCAATTTGTGACATGGTGTAGACTATGGGTAGGCAAACTAAGACCCGGGGGCAGGACCCGGCCCAATCGCCTTCGCCGCGGGCGGTCCGGGAATCAGTGTGTTTTTACATGAGTAGAATGTGTGCTTTTATATAAAATGCATCTCTGGGTTATTTGTGGGGCATAGGAATTCGTTCATTTCCCCCCTCCAAAATATAGTCCGGCCCCCCACAAGGTCTGAGGGACAGTGGACCGGCCCCCTGCTGAAAAAGTTTGCAGACCCCTGGTGTAGCCAGTGAAAGGGGGAAGCAGGAAAAGACAGCTCCAAGGGGACTCTGAAAACCAGGAGGAACCAGGAGGCATCTGAGGGAAGCCAGCCAGGCAAAATGCCCTAGGAACAGCAGGTGGGGAGATGAGAAGCAGGAAACAGACTGACATAGAGAAGGAACAGATAAAAGGGTGTGAGGTGGGAAGTGGGGAAGGGGAAGGGGAAGGGCCAAGTGTGGGGAATGCCTTCTTCCAAAAGAGACTGCCATGGACTGTCATTGCTGCTGCTGCCTTCTCTGCTGTTGTTTTTGTTGCAAGAAACCAACACAGCTACCCCTCTGGAAACAGTAACTTTTAAGAGTTGTTTGAGACTGTCAGAAAGCCTGTTGATAGGGTGATTCAGTAGACTTTGAAAATATTTTGATAAAGGTATTAATCAAGGACTCTTGAATTAACTTAGCACTTTTGGCATAAGAAGAGAGGTCTTTTTATGGCTCTCTCTCACTGCTTAAAGAAAAGAATATGAACAATAAGCAATTCCATGAAAATTCCTCATTCAAGCAACTAGCTGGGTTGTTCAGAGATTTCTGTATGCTCAGGCAGGTTTCTGCAGACCACTTCAAAAATCTGAAGAAGTACCGGTATAAGGTATTTTGGTGCAAGGCAGAGCATAAGGATTAATTATTGTAACTCTATATTTGGATTTAAAATTGTGCTGGACTGTGAATAATATATTAAAAATTGTGCTGGATTATGAAGAATAGTTACTATGCTTGAACTGTGAAGAATAGTGTTCCACTTCCGATAATTAATGAGACCTTAAACTTCAGTCTCTGGAAACTATCCGGTTCTTGTTGTACTGGGCACTCTGCCTAATGCAGACATTGTTAGTATGGCTGAGGTCCAAGCTAGTATTAATATTCAGCCCAACTTCCACTGGATTTATTTGGCATTATGAGTATTACTCATATGGGTCTTCAGACATGGCTTGTGATTAGGAAGACCCTCTGTTGGGTTCACCAGTTGTGGGTGGTCTCATACTATAGACCTTCCAAGAGATCTCTTGCTTGAGCCCCTGTATCTCTGGAGCCAAGTAGCTTTACTGGTTGTTGGGTTTTGTTTTGCTTTACTCCATTCTTTTCAGTGTAATAGGCAGTGTTCTAAAGGCATTTGCTGCCTCTAGAATATATTTTCCCTTTTCTATTAGTTAACTTAGTACAACACTGCAGTGTGTGCGTCTCATAAATGGTAATCATCTCTTCACCTATGTATCTCTTCACCCATCCTCCTTTACTCCCCAGTCCTTCAAGCCTCCCTGGATCCTTGACTACCCCAGTCCCATTACCTGCTTCCCTCTCAGCTTCTATCTCAGGCATAGACAAACTTGGCCCCCCAGCTGTTTTGGGACTACAATTCCCATCATCCCTGACCAGTGGTCCTGTTAGCTAGGGATGATTGGAGTTGTAGTCCCAAAACATCTGGAGGGCCGACTTTGCTTATGCCTGTTCTACCTTATCTACCTTTACAATTTGCATTGTTGCTCCAACCTTAAATTTCTCTGTACAGATTAAGGTGCTTTGTCCCAGCCTTGTCACCAGACCAGACCCAGTCTTCTGAACAACAACCTGCTGTTCTAACCTAGAAGCTAGTGCATATATATTGCTTTTCAGTGTTGTTGTTTTGGCCTAATTGATACTAGAAGAAGAGTTTGGATTTGATATCCCGCCTTTCACTCCCTTTAAGGAGTCTCAAAGCGGCTAACATTCTCCTTTCCCTTCCTCCCCCACAACAAACACTCTGTGAGGTGAGTGAGGCTGAGAGACTTCAAAGAAGTGTGACTAGCCCAAGGTCACCCAGCAGCTGAATGTGGAGGAGCAGAGATGCGAACCCGGTTCACCAGATTGCGAGACTACTGCTCTTAACCACTACACCGCACTGGCTCTCAGGTAGTACAAAGGCTTTAAGTACAAGGCAAGGTTTTAGTTGAGTCCACTAAATCTCTTGAGTTATTGCAGATAAGAGTTTTCACTATGCATCATGACAGAGTAATTTAAAAAGAAATCATACTGAGCTATGCTAGTGCCAGTGCTCATATTTCTTCCTTTTAAAAATCCAAACAAATGCTCTCAGTTTGCAAACAATATAATAATCTCAGTTACTTTTCAGGAAATTATATTTAATATACTTTACCGAGACAAGGAGAAAACCGTTTAACCGAGATAGGAACTATATTTAACCGCCACAGTACTAAATGGAATATTTCTATGTAAGTTATGGTTTTTAATCTAACTTAAACCATTATGTACATAGACACTATGTTTTTGCTATTCCAATAACTCCCATTTTATTCTTCTCAACTTTTATTTAAAGAAAATCATATTGTCCTAAGACAGCACACTTCGTGTAAACTTGTACAATATCCCAAATTTTATTTTTATGTCCATTTCTTTGCTAGTCTAGGGATGTGTGTTTGCATGCTTAAAAAAAAAATACTGGAGCCTTAATAGGATTTCTCTTCATAGATATAAAGCATCTTGCCCTGCCTGGGGGGGGGCGGGTTTTAAATGGCTGGATAAGAGCCTTCTCTAGGGAATGCATATTGGTGGGTGCTCACATTTCATTTGCATTGGATTTCTTCCAGTGATCTGCACTTAGCTTACTGCATCCCTGATTAATATTTTACATATATTTTACTAGCACTTTAAATGAAATTTTCTTCCTGAGAAGATTAATTACTGAATGAAAGATATTGAAAGCTTATTATTCCAATACTTCATCCAGATAAAATTTAGCGTATGTATGAAGTTAATAATATGACAGTAATGGATATAATTTAAGATGTATGTTAACTTCCCTGTCTTTTTGTCATGCAACTATGGGTAACTTACAACAAGTTGGTATATACACTCATTATGGACGAAGCAAGTGGCCAAACTGTGTTATCTTTTAAAAAATAATGAGCAAAGTTAGTATAGCATGACTAGCATACAGTTTCATAAAATTTCTAGTGCGTTCTTAATAATTAACCCATGGGAAAAAATGGCTGGCTTGCATTTTTCTCCATTTGCAGAGCTCAAAGTGCTTAAGTAAGTTTTAATGGTAATCAAACCCTCATACTTAAAAGCAGCAGACCATTTGGAGGGCCAGGAAATCAAGGCAATTGAACCAAGATTCACACAAGACTCACATCACACTGACAAACAGAATGTACTCTGAAAAGATATAGAGCCCCTCCACCCCCCCTGAGCATTTAGCTCAGGGCTGGGATTCCAGCCTGGGAAACCTTTTTGGCTCCATGGGCCAGATCCTTCTCAGGATCAACATCATAGACCAAATCTATGTCAGTGCAGAGGTGCCGTTTGCAATTGATGGCACCAGGCATACATTTGCCCATTCTTAAACTCTGGAATGTTTTGTCCATGAATTCAAAGTGAATTGGCTCCAAGTCTCTCTTTGTGGAGCTACTCTGAGCCTATTCAAAGTATGATGTGGTATGCTGGCATCATCCATGCCATATGTAGATGCTACCAAGTGGAAGCGAGAGCTGGACCATAAAGAAGGCTGATCGCCGAAGAATTGATGCTTTTGAATTCTGGTGCTGGAGGAGACTCTTGAGAGTCCCATGGACTGCAAGAAGATCAAACCTATCCATTCTGAAGGAAATCAGCCCTGAGTGCTCACTGGAAGGACAGATCGTGAAGCTGAGACTCCAATACTTTGGCCACCTCATGAGAAGAGAAGACTCCCTGGAAAAGACCCTGATGTTGGGAAAGATGGAGGGCACAAGGAGAAGGGGACGAAAGAGGACGAGATGGTTGGATAGTGTTCTTGAAGCTACCAGTATGAGTTTGGCCAAGCTGCGGGAGGCAGTGGAAGACAGAAGTGCCTGGCGTGCTCTGGTCCATGGGGTCACGAAGAGTTGGACACAACTAAACGACTAAACAACCAACAGTAGGGTTTGGGGGACTTCCATACATGCATTTTTTTGCAACGTCCTCCTGGCATCCTCCTCCTCCTCCACATGCCATGTTATATTCCTTACCCCATTTAATCTGAAATTATTGTTTATGCAGGTTTTTTATCAGGGTTTCCATCGAAATGGTCAATATATGGAAAGTAATAAGGGAAAGCATTTTGATGAGCATGACGTCATGTGAACACCAGCATGATGTCCAAAATCAGTTTCCGTGTAGAAGCACCCCAAAGCTGCTTTGCCATCTCCCTGGTGAAATTGCATAAAAACATGTGTGAGGAAGACCAGAAAATGATGGTAGAGGCACATCTTTGTAATGTCAGAACAGTCTTCATGTGACTGTGAGATGCATGCAATAGAGGGAACGCCCTGGGAATTCAGCAAGATGCATATTTTATATTTACAGTTGAGTATTCCACAGCAGAAAGATTTTAACCTGTGGCGAATTTTTTAATCATTTCCACATCATTCATTTCCAAAATGTTCAGCACAAAAAGGTGACTATGACTATCAATGTAAATTCAGGTGAAATTAGGATTTCTGATATCAGTGTAATGGGGTAATAGCTAAGCTTTAAGCTGTCAAATGAGTTAGCTGATTCCTAGTAGTTTCATCCAGTCTCTCCTGACATTCCATGTGGACACATGACAAATTATAGCACATTCACACAAGTTTGAGGAACAAAGGTTTGGTTTATGAAACTCTTTTCTCAGAATCAGCCAGTTATTGTGAGAGAGCTATTAATAATAACTTGTTTATTATCTTGTCTCGCAAACTTGGTTATTAAAAAAATACATCAGACCTACACTGCTGACTCCTGAGAAACAATAAGCCAGCTGTGGTGTGGAAGAGTAAATATTTTTAAACACTTTTTAAATGGTATGCTTCCTTTTTGTGAGAGAGAGTGCATGCATGGGCACATGTGAAAATATTCAACTAGGTTTTCTTCCACCTGGGTCAAAGACTCGCTAGCTATGGCCAATGTGTCCCTTTCAACATCTTAAATTTTCCTGTAGTACTTTGTATTGAATAGTGTGTGCCAACCTTTATTCTCTGCAAGTATGTGTTAACAGTAGTAGCACGTGATCCATTTTTTTCATGGGTTCATTCCATGGAAGTGCTGTAATGCTGAAAGGCACTTAGGCATATAGGAGAGGCTGATCACCAAGATCCTCAACACACTATTGTTGCACCTTATCCCTACTGTGTGATTTCATGGCATGGATCCTTATAAATACCTCTCTGCCTATGCTGTTATGACCCTTTAAACAGACCAGCACTTGGGGATCAATCCACAGAAAAATGCATTTAACATCTCTGTTGTAGTGTGTTATCAAAGAAAACAGATAATGCTGTCGTTCAGGAATTATTCACATGCTTGGCAGAGAGGTCACTCTTCAGCTTTGTGAATTGTGACTGAGGGGAATATGAAGCTTTTGTCTCCACTGTTTGCGAGGTTATTTAACACATGCAAGTTGGAAACTGGAGGAAACTATGTGTACAATATACACATTGCTAGGTAAATTTTGATAAAGTATTAGGATTCTTCCAAGCCTGCTGAATTCTAAAAAGTTGTCCATTAAAGCCTTGCGCAGGGGAAAGTTAATGTATTATCATATCCAGAGATGTTGGTGTGCAGTGGCATGAGCTGGGATGCTGGTAGTAGAAACAAGCAGGCTTAGAATACACTGTGGTGAGAGCACCCTTATTTCGGCTAGTTGAGGTGCGCTTGCTTCCCACTGCCGCTGCTTTTTATTTATTTTTGTGATTTCTCATTGCCCATTCAGGTTTTAGCTCCTAAGTATTTCGGAAATAGGTTCAGTGAGAGTGCATTTTCACCCTTTAGCTTGGGGAGGCTTTTCTTTGGCTCTCCTGTGTTGTGATTTTCCTTTCCTATTTTATTTTGCTTGCTGATTGATTTATAGCACTTTATAGTACTCTATTGTATATATTGCTTTAATATGCTGTTCACTGCCTTGGGTCAAAAATGTGTGTGTGTGTGTGTGTGTGTGTGTGTGTGATGTGGAGGTGGGGAATGAGGCCAAAAGAGGATGCCAGGATGCCCCCCACCCAGCCCTCAGGTAAGCACTGGGCTTTGGGAAGGAGGCACAAGACTCTGGCAAGGTCCTCGAGCGCTCCCTTCTCCTTCCCAAATCCAGGCAAGTGCTAACTAAGCTTTGGGGATAGAGGTGGGAGGTCTCTAGGACCCTGTCAGAGGCCACCAAAAAAAGGCCTTGAGGGATGCATGCTGCCCTTGGGCCATGCCTTGGACCAACCTGCTTTAGGCAGCTGTTCAGACAGATCTGAAGGAGGAGGAGGAGGAGGAGGAGGAGGAGGAGGAGGAGGAGGAGGAGTTTGGATTTAATATCCCGCTTTATCACTACCCTAAGGCGTCTCAAAGCGGCTAACAATCTCCTTTTCCTTCCTCCCCCACAACAAACACTCTGTGAGGTGAGTGAGGCTGAGAGACTTCAGAGAAGTGTGACTGGCCCAAGGTCACCCAGCAGCTGCATGTGGAGAAGTGAAGACGTGAACCCAGTTCACCAGATTACAAGTCTACCGCTCTTAACCACTACACCACACTGGTGAAGTGAGAGAACAAGAAAATAGGCACTGATAATAGTACTAAGACATAAGTGAGCCTGTTCGGGAAATGTGGGGGGAGAAACGGAGGTTATCTTGCACTAGAATTAGCATAAAAATTACCATCCTTTCATGATTCCTGGATAGCCAACAAAAGGTATGTGCTCTTATTATTTCTCAAATAGCACATTGCCCTGGCAACTTATGGAACTCATGTTTCATTTCCTGCTATGGCTCTTGTGCTTGCTTGCAGGTCCATTGCATGTAGATATTTGAAAAGCACTTCCACAATAAAACAAGCAAACAAACAATGTGCACAGTTGTTTGTGCATGTTTTTAGCCTTCCTTTGCAGGAGGTGTGTTTGTTAACAGATCCAAATCTCCGGGCATATCTATAGGGAACACAAATCGTAGGTGCAGGACAAACAGCACCAACCCAACACAAAAATAAATTCAACAAGGGATGTTGGTGCAGCAGATATAATTATAGGAAGAGGTGGTGGACTGATTATTCCTCCCAGCCCAGCCACCAACCTCACTTACCATGTATTCACATCTTTTGCTGTTTGACCCCAACATCTCAATTTTCTGTCTTTGAATTCCTGGCTAATTAGGCAACTCTGTGTTCCCTATGAGACTGGCCTTTTGTGCAGAGTTTGTAATTAGAGTGACTGTGCGGTGCTCTATTAATTGCAAGAATTGTGATTTTTAGATTAATGAGTTAATTGCTAATATCTGCTTACAACATTCCCTCAAGATGTATTACATTACATTACATTACAGTAAATAAACCTCATGTGTGGGATAGAAGACATTCAAAGGAAGCTGCTATGAATCACTTACTGTTAGATGGTTAAATTACTATTTATTCACTATATGATATTTGTAAAACAGATGTTTTTTTCAATTAAAAAAGGAAAGAAAGAAAGAAATGCAAACTATTTCGGTTAGCAAGGGTAACAGAAACAATTTGGTCTGTAAAATAGGATCCTGCTGCTCAATGTGATTTACCATATTATAGAGAATGGGCATAGTCAATGTTGTGCTCTCTAAAATTTGTTGGGCTACAATTCTTATCATTCTTGACCATTGGCCATGCTGGCTGGGGCCGTTGGTATTTGTAAGTAAACAATATATGGAGACCACTGCAGTGGGTTTTAGCATATGCGGTACCGCAGCTTCCTCAATAACCTTCATAGGGTATCTGTTCCTTGCTTTAAAAGAAGTAAGTCTGAAGTAAGAGTAAGAAGTAAGAGGTGACATTGGCTATGGCTTAGTACAAAAGGTAGTGTAATAATCTTCATTTCCCATGTTGCCTGCATTAATCCAGTACCACTGGCTAAATAAAACCTTGTTTCTAATAAATTTTTGTTTTGTTTTGAGTTCTCTCACTTCCATCCTATTCAAATATATTTTACTAAATTTGTCAGGCACTTGAGCCAATATCTCATGTGTGCAGAGAAAAATGGCATAACAGGTGTTAAAATACCCATCAGTGGCGTAGCGTGGGTTGTCAGCACCCGGGGCAAGGCAAGTAATTTGCGCCCCCTAACCCGTGGATTTTAGCACTCGAGTGCGAGCGCCCCCCCAGGTGTTGCGCCCGGCCCCCCTGCACCCCCCCACGCTACGCCACTGGGGCTGGGGGCGAGCGAAGGAGCCAAGGACCCCCCCCAAAGGCTCAGCAGGAATGTATTAAATTTATTATTTGCGGAGCCCCCGCGGGCCGAGGCAGCTGAAGCCCCCTCCCCTCAGGTGCCTCCCCGCCCCCTCCTCTCCTTGGGCTGTAGGTGGAGCTCCAGATCCGGGCTTGGCGAGCGCCTCTCCTCCTCCCGGCCGGGTCCAGGGGCTTCCAGCCGTGCTCCGTCCTCGCCCCCCCCCCCCGCGGTTGAGACTTGCGCTGAGAGCCGGAGCCAGCGGCGCCCCCTTCTGCCGGGAGACCCTCGCCCGCCCACCGGCTTCCTCTCGGAGGGTTTTGGGGAGCGCAAGGCGCGGCGAGGCCCCTCGGAGCTCTCCTCCCTCCCAGTCAGCAGAAGCAGCCGCCGCCTGTGGCTGGGCCGAGGGGATGGCGGCGGCGGCGGGGTGCGGAGGCTGCCCGTGCCCGGCCAGGCGTCGGTGGCAGCGTCAGCGCTGCTGCAGCGGCTGCTCCTCCTGCGAGCAGTGAGTGGAGCGCAGTCGCAGCGGCGGCGGGGAGCGCGCACGCGCTAGGGCGTAAGGCTGGCGGTAGCGGCGGGGAGCCCGGCGGAGGAAGGAACTTGTCCCTTCCCTCTGGACTCGCGCCCCCCCCAATGTTGCGCCCGGTGCGGCCGGCACCCTTGGCACCCCCACGCTACGCCACTGATACCCATGTCTGCTGCCCACCTATGCCTTGCACATGGCAGAAGAGATAGCATTAAAGTTTTCCCCATAATAATACTGATGGTATACACATTGTATGTTATAAAGGGCAAGTTGTTTAGCCACATTCCCATGAACACTGCTTTAGACACCCTTAAATTGTTCCACTGCATAGTTCCCAAGCAGGAAGCAAGCAGCACCTATTCCAAACAGTTTGCTAATGGAAAGTCAGAATTGGCCTTCAGGCTTGCCATGAAAGAGATCTTTCTTCTTTGCCACTCTGAGAATTGCTATCTGGGATGGGGAAGTGGGCTTTTCCATGCACAAACAAACACACACCCAATATTTTCAAAAGGACAGTGTATTAGTGAAATAAACAATACATGAAACAAAGAACACACCCAGAAACTGTTCAGTCATTTGTGTTTCTTGATAATGATAACAAATGTAATAAACTTTGTCCACTACATTTATGCTGTCAGATTTCCTCTGCTCTTAATCCAAAAGTTGCTGTTATTATTATAATTGGTTTAAAGGACCTTACCACTGTCCAGTCCTAATGCTTACTCAAATTAGTCCCACTGTGTTCAACGACATATATTCCCGGATAAATCTGTATAGAAATGCAGTCTTCTGCAATTTTTATGCAAATCACTAAAATGCTCAGTTGACCCACTCTTGCACCATTTGTGTTATGTGTGGCTATTGCAAATGGGAGATAGAAAGTGGAAAAGTGAATTATGCTGTACTCACCGATATAGGTTGCTCATTCACATTATGGACCGATTTATGGGAGAGCTAGTTTAATGTGTGATAATGCTTGAAAGAAAAGGAATGAAGATTTGAGCATGTGAGGGACATGCACTATTAGTAAGCACTATTTTAAGCTAATGCTGATAATTATCTTCATCACCATTACTTTAAAAAAACCCACACACATTTTAGAATTGTTTGCAGAGATCTTATTTTATACCAAACCTTTGTTTTCTCAGAAGCTGTCTAATGTCCTACTTTAGCCAGCCAAATTTACATTCTTAATTCCTTGGTAATATTGTTCCGACCATTTGGATGCTGCTACCTTGTTAATTTCCTTAAACTATTGTGCCTGGAAATGTTACCTATTTATATATCGCATTGGAATCCAAGGAGCCTGGAACAGGGCTTTACATATCAGACATAATAGGACCCAAAGATTGTGACTTCTCAAAGTGAACTGTGTGGTTAAGAGGGATCTGAAATTAGGATCCCCACTATGGCCATTGCATCACAGCAACTCTGCTCCTGGTGCTGTAAAAATATCAGCTGTACAGAATTAACCAAACAGTCCTGATTTCCATGATTTCGTTTCTATTTATAGAATGATACATGAACCGTACAGACCTGAGCCTGAAATAGAAGAGGCCGAGAATGCTGCAAACTCTGCAGTTTCATGATCACTTGTACACAGGAAGCATGGTTGCTAATCAGCAGACAATAGTGTGGGCCTGATCAAAAAGCTTAAATGAAACAGCAAAAAGTCTACAGCAAACAAGTAATCACTCATAGGACATAAAAGGTTATTTAACAATATTTTCACAAATCACAAGTGAACGGGTGCACCGAAAGAAGGCAGCCTTCGTTAGCTGACTGGAGGGGGCCTATGTTTAACCGAACATATTTTTAAAAGCCTATGGGTAAGAAGGTCCCCAGTGGATCATCTAGTCAGGCTGTTCCTGGTATGCAGCATGGTGAAGAACAACCTGCTTCAGGTGACACCATGAGGGGGTGATAAAAGAAATCAAGAATTGATATCTAAAATGTTGAAATGTTGACCCTTGCTTGTGGGGAGGGGGCAACTTTGGGCTCCACTTCAGACCCCAAAATACCTTGGCCCACTAGTGTAAACACACCACAGTATGACACCATCCTGCCACAATGTGAGCAACCAAGCCTTTTCTTTAATATACGGATGGGAAGCCTTGTTTGGGTTACTGTTACTGTGCTATGCCATCTGTATTTCTCTGTTCTGCTTTTCTGTCTGCATCATCGGTTAGACATTGACAGAGCCATATTCTTTACAGTACCTGCTATACCTCCCTAGGTGGTGATGGTGGTAGCAGTAGTAACATGTTTTTCACTACTGTACAAAATGGATTGTTGCTACCAATGATTATGAGCTATCTCTTGCTCATCACACCTTCTGTGCTACCTTGTTGTATACCTGCTTCCTTGGTCCTCTGGTAGGTCTCCTCCAGTACAACTCCAAAGCTTCTGTTCCAGTACTGCTCTTCATATAGGGCCAGCTTCAGAATTTGGGGACTCTTCACGCAATAGACCATCAGAAGACACCTTAACCAGCCAGGGTAGAACATGCAAAAATGCAGCCCAGAATTACCTGTCCACATGGTGTGTCTAAATGATGACTTCACCATTCTCCATCCAAGTGCTGCTTAGGAACAATGTGCTGCAAACAATTTCTTTTGTTATCCATACAAGTGCACACTGTTACACTATGCGTTTAATGCAGAATGTAATTTGGGAAATGTACTTACAACCACTAACAGAGATTAGACTGCCCAGTTCACCCATACATAATCACAAGCATGTATTGTCATCCTAACAGTGCTTACAACAATACGATTAATAGCAAATAATTAAGATTAATTGAGAAACAGGATTATATGACACCATTGTTTTGTTCAGCTTCCTCCTCAGTGGGCCCCAGGGCTCTGGTATTTGCCCAGTATTGCCGCCTTTGGGAAAGGGCCAGGTCTCCAGTGTTGACAGTGACACCTGAAACAGGGATTCATATATCTACTCCATAAGAAGACACAGGAACCCTGGAAGTGAGGATAGCACATGCATATTCCCACCTATAGGAAAAGATGCTCAAACACCTGCTTCAATTTATAGACAAAAATGTGAAAGTAGTTTACTCAGGTTCAAGGACTAAAGTTACTCCTAGTGATATTATATAGCGTCCTCAGATCTGCAAAGTACCTGCTTTTGATCTGAACAGTTGATCTTGATGTGGTGTCCTAAACACAGCTGTCCTTCAGACAACTTGTGTTAGGTTGTACTTGCTTATTTCCTTTGTTCATAGAACAGTATAAGCTTGAGGTTATCAGCCAACTGGTGATGGACATTGGATAGGGAGGATCCTGCCTCAGTGCAGGTGTTTGTATTAGATGACCTTAATCATAATATAGCCTTTCAATTCCATGAAACTGTCCATATCACTAAGATAGGGAAGTGCAATTGATTCCTTCTATTGATTAACTAGTTTTAAGCTGAGCCGCAGAGAGGTTGAACTTTGAGGAAGTTCAGCTTTTATAGGAAGGGAGGGGTATCCATAAACATGTTTGTTTAGGAACACCTGGCACACTTATCAACACTGCACATCCATCAAACTTTAAGCCAAATGGACTGACACAAGGATTAGCTGTGTAATTTACGTAGAAGCATTCATGGGGGAGACTTCAAGGATGAATATACTCAAGTATTAAGTCTGTTGACTAGATACCACAGGAACAGATTACACCTATTGTATGCACAAGCTTCATAAGGTATTTATCTTGTCTTGGCTTGTTCAAAAGTACAAAACAAATAGGAGGAAAACAAAGAATAAAAATGTGTTTTCACAGTGACCAGAAAGCAAGAATTGCCAATAGACACATTTTTCGGGTGTCAGCAGGTCCTTTTCCTTGCATTTGCAAAAAGCAGAGAATTTTAAAATTTCTCACCAATGTACACTTAGCCATTTGTAGAAAGGCAGAAGTAATACATGTTTCCTGTCTCTTGCGAATGATTCAATTCAATAGGCTTTCAGCATACAAGTGTCTCTCCCCTTCCCCTCCTTTCTTTCTTGAAAATAATGCATTTGCCAGCTGGGGAAAAGTGTGACATTTGATAAAGAATATCAGGCATCTTTAAACTAGTGTGACTCATTGTGATATAGCCAAAATCTACTTCTAACTGTACAGACTTTCATATTAAATAAGTATCGTACAGCAAAAAAAATACATTATTAGATCAATCTGTGTGCTGATGAAATGAATAGTCCCAATTCATAGATAAGCTTCTCTCACGTTGAAAAGAATCATATTTTTTTTGGAAATATGCTTGCTCCACCAACAATATAATTTTTGCAAGTCCTGTGCTTATCTCCCAGCCTTGCACCACAGGCAATCTAGGGTGCTTGGCTTACAGCATGTGTCATAGAACTCAAACTAGGTGTGTGCTTAAGCAATGCAGCCGCATAAATCTTTGCAACTTTAGTGTCTATATTTGAGTATGCAAATAAGCTTATTTTAAGAAAGACAGCTTGTTCTTCACTAAGTTCTATGGAATATTTTGAAAAGCACATACCTTGCAGAAGGGTATGACCTGGCAATGAAGTAGAGAAGAAAAGTGTGGTTGTTTTTGTAGCTTTTTTGAAACTTGATTTCCCACAAACTAAAAAAAAAACAGCTCATAGGTCAGGGTGAAATCATATTGGACCCTGTTTAGCTTTGCAAATGTGCTAGCAGTTTTATTGCTGGAATATCACACCCTCCCCTCTAACAGTGAACTCAGGTGAGTGAGTAGCTATCAGTTTGGAAGTGACACATGGACAACCAAAAACAAGGGAGTGATTTTTACATATTCAGTGGATTACTTAGTTAACACTTGGTGTTATATAACACAACAGGAGAAAGCCTCAGGTGGGGTGAGTGGAGGAGAGGCCTCTTTATCCATTCCCCACTGCTGAAGCTTTTCCTCCTGAGAAGCTCAAACCTACGTGGCTCCTGTTCTAGGCTGGCTGGAAGAAGTGTGTTCCTCTTAGGGATGGAAATAAGACTAAAACAGGGTGCTGCTGGTTTCACTTGCTTAACGCCTGTGGAAACCCAAGGTGGTTTATAAAATAACTGCACAAGCCCTTACTGAAAATAATTCTAATTCATCTACTATAACTATTCCAGTTGCTACCAACTTTCTGTTATGATCTTGGTAAGCAGTTAATCCAAAAACTGGAATTGAATAATGAAAATATAATGCCAATAACTTTATGCAGAGTAGGTTTAACAAGTAAAATTATGTCTGACCGTGTGTTTAAAAAATGCAAAAAAAAACAACCACAAACCCAACCCTATACTAGGTTACTCTCAAGCTGAGTGCTGCTACTTGTAATAATTAAGTGTATTATTATGAGTTGAGGGGTAGTAAGCTGTATGCTGTGTGCTGAACCAAAGGAGAGCTGTTCTGGAAGCTCTGCAAACACAATCTTAGCAGTCAAGATAACCCTACAATTAACTGGCACTTGTTGCAGCAATGAGGTCATATAAGTTTAAAATTCATTTGCTTTGATATAGGCTAATTGGCTTGCTTTGATGTTATCCTTATCTTGGGGCTTGGGGTGCTGGGCTCTAAGCCCTGAAAGCGGAACTACTGATAAGATTTGGGTATTTACCATCTATGGCCTCATCTGGTCAGGTGGAATGATGGGAAGTTCTGGCCAAAGTGGTGTATGCTGCTTTGTGTATAAAGAATGTGTGAACGTTGGCTTGGGTGCAGACAAGCCATCTCCTTGCTATGATGTCCACTCCAAAGGCCAAGAGACCTGGCAGGATGATTTGCTGCAAGTCTACCTTTCTTTAATAAAGAACTAGAATTGATCACCATAGGAGTCAACTTCTAGGGGCCATGGTCACTTCACCCCCCCAATAAAATATTTGAGGGCGTTGCCCCTTGCCCAAGTTGATGGGCATTGCCATTCAAATGGTGCGTGCATGCCACATCATGTGATTATGTGGGGCAGGGCTTACCTGGGCCCCTCAATATTTTATTCAAGTTGGTACCCCTGCTGATCACTCTGATGTTTTTGACATCCTTCTTTGGTATCCCTGTACTCAAATACTCCCAAAAGACCTCCTTTGGGCCTGTGGTTCAGAACAATGCTGACACCCATCTAACCCCTGGAACCTGCCAGTGTTAAAATATGAGCCAGGCTAACTTCCTGGTGTAGTGACAGCCTAGGCTCTAGGTAACGGGCCATTAAGAGAACAAAGGAAAGGAATCTGTGTGAGACAGCAAATGGGTGAGGCCCCCTCTCTTAAATGGTCAGAGTTGAGAGTTGAGTTGAGTGATGTGAACTAGAAGCTAGGAGAAAACCTAATTGGGAAGCCAGAGAAAGCCAGATTTGATTTGTTTGAATCTAAGGCTGCTGCTATGAGGGAAGCAAGGCCCCCTCTGGGTGTTAATTCTGTGAACGTGTTCATCATCAGCTCAGATTGTACATTTATGTAAGTAAACCATATATCCTAAAGACACTGCAGTCTCTGCTGTGCCTCATTCAAAAAAAAAAAACAGGAACCCTGGGTAAGTGCATGGAACCCCTGTAATTTCACACTGCTCTGAGATTGGGGTGGTGTGCAACAGTATTTTACAGGTTTAATTTATTCCACAAACTAAAGTCTTTAAAAGGCCAGAAGCATAAGTAGCTTTTCACATCTGCTGTTTGCACACTGAAAAGTAATCTGGAGACATAAAGAGAAAAACTGACCTGCATATTTTTTTTTTTTTTTAGGATTTTGCTCTTTTGTTAAAAGCAGTATTTGGTTTCCTAACTGAGCATAGCACTGCTAGTTTTTTGAGGTCATCTTCAAACCCTCGTTTATGATGCTGATGTGTTTTTTAAGACATGTGAACGTCATTCAAATGTTACAGAAGAGGTCATGTAAACATGCACAGAACTGTGCTGTAAGTCTTGTTCAGCTTTAGCTCAAATGAAGGTTTGTCCATTAGGCATAGTATCTCAGGTGTTAAACAAGTATAAGGCCTAGAATTATGTTTTTATTATTTTTGGAAGAGTGAGAAAATATTTGTTTTCCTTTATCGCCGGTCAAAATACACTGCATATTGAATCTTACTGGCGGTGACGGAACAGGGTGAGGTGTTGGAAGGAGTCAATATTGAGCAGAAAAGCAATGGGCATTGAATGGGATAGGCACCCACTTTTCAGCTGCTTCTCTACTCAAAAGAATCCTCCCCCTAAGCTACAGTATTTTTTATTTGCAATGAAGGTTGATGTTTGGTTTCAATGTAGCCTATAGTTAAGCCTTATGCATCCTAGTTGCTGAGCTTCATACTGCCACCTTTAGACAGCTCTCCCTGAGTTGGTTGTTTTTTTGGAATTCCTGGATGCCTTTGTTTTTTGAGATTGTGTCGGTTTCAATGCATCCAATCCCTGCAGCATATATTGACATGTTTCCATTCCTCAAACCCTTGGACAACAAAATACTGTTGCACTCCATATTGTTGGCTTTCCACAATATGTTAGCATGTGTCCTGGAAAAAAAATGATACCGTGGTACCTTGGTTCTCAACTTGGAACCCAAACACTGCAATCACAGAAGTGTTCTGTTTTGCGAAGTTCTTTCGGAAGTCGAATGTGCTCCGTTTTAAGTGTTACACTTCCAATTTGAGTGCGACACTTCCGTTTTGAGTGTAACGCTGAGGTCTGTCTGGTTTTGCTATTTATTTTGCTTTTATGTTTTTGCGGCTCTTTTTTGTTTTGTTTTTGTGACTGTGTGGACCCTGTTCAGCTACTGATTGATTGATTGTGTGACTGCAGTACATTGTTTATTGCTTTCATTTTATGGATCAATGGTCTCATTAGATAGTAAAATTCATGTTAAATTGCTGTTTTAGGTGTTGTTTTTAAAAAGTCTGTAATGGATTAATCCATTTTGCATTACTTTCTATGGGAAAGTGGGCCTTGGTTTTGGAACGCTTTGATTTTGGAACAGACTTCTGGATTAAGTTTGAGAACCAAGATACCACTGTACCTGCCCTTCCTGGAATACTCTACAGCTCCTATGTCTGCTGTAGCTCCCCATTGCCACCTAGATATTTCCTTAGATCAAATTATGATTGTTATTAACCTGGCTTCAACAAGATCCTTCTTAATGTTACGTCCTTTACTCTCTTTCTCTTTCATTTCAACATCTGGATTAATTTACTTCTGAAATATGCAATGATCAAGAACAAATTTATTAAGGAAATTTATTGTCCCCATTGGACATGTACAAGCCAGACTACATTGTGTACTGCAACCTTCTTTGGATTGAACCACATCAGGGTATTGGTAGGGGATTAAAAAATATCCATGTATGGAAAGCATTTGACTACAGTGGTACCTTGGGTTAAGAACTTAATTCGTTCTGGTCCGTTCTTAACCTGAAACTGTTCTTAACCTGAGGTACCACTTTAGCTAATGGGGCCTCCTGATGCTGCTGTCGTGCGATTTCTGTTCTCATCCTGAAGCAAAGTTATTAACCCGAGGTACTATTTCTGGGTTAGCGGAGTCTGTAACCTGAACCGTCTGTAACCCGAGGTACCACTGTATTAAGAAGGTCAGACTAAAAGCTTTCCTCCAATAATGCTGATTTTTTAATAGGAAGGGAGCATTTCACTCATGGCATTTTCCCACCTGCCTTCTCTGAAGTGGTACAGGGCAAGGAAAACTGAGTGCTTGAATTGGTTCTCAGTGTTGACGTTTTAAAGCAGCCTGAAAGGTGGAATAATTCCTTCTTTTAGGGTCCCCTAAACTATAATATGATAATACACAGCTAATGGTTTATATGTTCCGTGCTTGAAAAGTTGTTCCCTGTTCTGTTTCATGGTCTCCTTTAAGAAATCTTCTCGGAAAGATGAAATTTTCATCATGGCGTTGGATGCAGGATCAATCAGTTGGTATCGCTGGAACTCTGCAGCTGCTTATGTTTTGTGGTCCTCCTCCTTTTGCTCCCACAGGCAATAAGGTAAATTTGGATGGCCTTAGTCTCCTAAGCATGAGAGAAGTAACTACAGCCCCTTGCATGGTTTTATGAGTTAAGAGTGGTGGTGGTGGTGAGATTGACCTGCCAACCTTTGGCCTAAAGACAGGTGGCTTCAGTAGTTTCATGACAGGACAAAGTTCATCAGGTGGAGTTTCTCTAATTATCACAGAACTGTGGCAGGAGGAAAATAATTAAAACAAAAACAAATGTCCTCCTGCCTTACTTCCGAAGACAACCTGGTCACTCTTGTCAAAGGCACAGACCCACTTTATACTATATTGTTTTGCCCCGAAGCTGTAGTATAGACACTGAAATTGCTCAAAACAGTTCCCCTTTCAGCTTACATTCTCCAGCAACGCAGCACTTTGAGAGGAGCTCTTTACTTTGCCGCCTGAGGTTTTTTAAAATGTGTGAGGTGATGAAGTTCACCTGGCACATGTTAAAATCACAACATTTATCATGTGTTAACTGATACCTTTACAAGCCAACCTAGCAGAGAATCTCTTGTGAATTCACTCAGTTTTTTTGTTTTCTTCATGAGAGCTACACAGGCCTCTCTGTTCATGCCAAAAAACACGAGTCATTATTAATTATAATTTTTTATTGATGTCTCTAGCACTATAGGTTGCACAAGCAGCACTTTGCAAATGAGCACAAAAACATGTTGAAGCCCTTAACATAACCAAAATATCACTGATGAGTGAAAAACCTGAAATGACATGTACCAGGTTAATAATGTATCAAAATTATCTTTGAAAAAATGCAGTAAATCAAATCTAACACAGCCTTTTTTTATTTGAGTGGCATGGGGAGCATTTGAAAAATTTAGAACAACAGTCTGCATCTTGTTGGCGACGAGGCAGATCTATTGCCATTGTAGACCAGAGGCTAAAATCCATTGGGGATTCTGTTCAGTTTGCTTACTCTTCCATTGCCACACATCTCACCAATGGACAGAAGCCACACACACCTGTGATGTGTTAAAAGCCCTCTGACCTCCCACTCTATGCGGATCAGGCACCCTGTGTGAGCAATTCACGCAGAACAACAACCCTGCACTTAAAAGGCACAGGCGCAGAGTCAATATGTTGTCTGGTTTGATTGTCCCTTCATCTAGCTAGCTCATGGTTAAGGAGAGATCTGAGACAAGGACTTCTCAGCTCACTCGTTTACGCATGCTTGCTCAGATATGTCCCACTGAATTTACTGCATTTTACTTTCAAGTCAATCCTCCTTAAAATAATCAAATTAAATGTGGACTTAAGGGTATAATCATAGTCAAATTCTGTTTCTGGATGAATATACAGTAAAACTCTTTTTTACATAGTTTCACGAACTAAATTTCACATGATGATGCCTTTTCCAATAGATACAGCTTCAGGTTTTTTATTTTGCCAAGCTATGGATTTTGCTTCCTTCCTGAATAAGCAGAAATAAATAAATAGGACAAGACAGGCTAGAAGATTATACAAGAAAAAGAAAAAGGATAAGATCACCACCTGCCCGCATCTTTGTGATAAGCAAAAAAAAAACACCTAATAGTGATAGGGCTAACAGTCATCCTCAGAGCAACACAGACTTAAGACCCAAATGAGGATGTGCCTGACTGTGCCATCGCTATCTCAGATTCGACATTTGAACACCGTAGTGTGACTGTATGGTATTCAAATCAATTTTAGTGCTTCGTGGGGGTGTACATGTCAGCTCCTCTGTCTTAAGATGTCATCAGGAGGGGCTCAGCATGTCTGGTGGCCTTTATCCCGAGGCTCTGCAACATCCATTTCAAATTACATGTGCTCTGTACGGGGTGATGATGAATGTGTGATCTAATAATCACACATTCAAATAAACATTGTTGGGAGAAAATGACAGGGTGGTGCCGAAAGGCTTCTAAGCTGCTACAGAAAGCCCCCAGTTGGACAAAGCAAGCACAGAGCTTGACGTGCCAGCACAATTCTTTTTTACTGATGCGTGTGTGACTAAGGGCACACACATGCTGTACAGGCAGTATGCATTTTGAGGAATAGGGTGATTTCCATTATTTCAACCCTCACATTCCAGATTTGTGAGTTCTTCAGTATATAAAAGGTTTGCATGGGCTGGCTTCTCATGGTGAGCATAGGGGTTCCTGGGAGGAAAGGAGCCAGATTTTTGCTGGACATTTCACATACTCCCCGTGTGTGCTACGCAGCATCCAACAGGGAGTACAGGAAGCTGAAGTCTGGCCATGCTCTAAATACCCTGGAATCACTTAAAGCTGCAAAATCCGAGGCTTCTAGTGTGCTTCAGAGTGGATGAAGAATGTTGCTAATTATGTCTCAAGACAAGAGCAATCCTAAGAACAGGATGAAAAGCCGGGCCTGTTTATGTGGCATAATATGCAATTTTTTAAAGCACTACATTGCATTCCTTCAAATTCTGCCCCTAAACAGAATCAATTTGATTTTGTCATCCTGTGTGCACTTATCAGGGAGTGAGTCCTATTGAACATGACAAGATTTAGGCCCGCTTTAAATATGCTTTTAAAAAAGCAAAACAAAACCTTTGCTTATTCAGAAGCAAGCTCCATTTAAACACTATTTATTTAGTCCATTTATAGACTGCTTACTATTCAAAGGTGTCAAAGTGGTTTACAATAAGGAAAATCCAGATATAAAAACAAAACACAGAGACACATAATACACTCAATTTCAGATGGTTTATATTAAAATAAACCCTAATATAGAAGTTCACAGTACCCGTAAGAACTATATATAACTAACATTGGGTGAAACTAGTAGGCAGCACAATACAAACTTCCATCCACACTATCCACACAACCAGTTTACACATCACTCTCACCTCTATTCACACAACCGTTCACCAGCTCATTCAGTATCTTTACCAACCAACCACTGTATCCAAAGCACTCCTGCTCAACGATGCATACATACCCCCCTATATCCTTCTTGCTGCTGCCAAACACACATCTCTGCATTAATGGGCTCGTGTCCCACAACCACAGAACTAGCAAATACTCTCTCGCCCAGTTATATACCAGTGCAAACTCTCACGCTGTGGGGGGTGTAAAACTGCTTCGCTCCCATCAATCCCAACACCAGAATCATACCACACATGGTGCCATCTGCGTGGAAAAAAAGCTTCCGTGTGTGTGCATTCCCTGTGGCCACTGTATCATTTAAACCTACATGCACTCACGCCAGAGCAGGTGTCTTGAATCCCCGGAGCACTAATACTGCACACGTCGGCGAGGATACACCACAGCTGCTTTTCTCTTTAAACCATACTATAATCAGAGTAAACGACCCCTAGCAAACTCTGCTGAGGGTTTGCAGTTTGCACAGCCCGAGCTCACGCGGGTTCCCTGCAACTCCGTCTGCCTCCAACGGGACGTGCTCCCAAGTCAGCGCGTTTAGCACTGCGGTGCTCGTTTGCCTGGTGATTTGCAATGGTCGGTGCTGGGCGATATTGTGCCCCGCTGGGCTTGTTTACGGAGCTCGGGCCTCCTCATGGAGTTGCTGGCTAAGTGACGGGTCTCCTGAACTTCTCAGGTATCCCGGTTCCCCAGGGGGCATCATGATCGCTGCCACGCGGGGGTAACGTTACAAGGGCAAACTCCCGCTCCCGGGAGCCGAGGGCAGCAATTCCACGTGGCTGAAAAGAGAATGCGTGGAGCGCCTGCACGCCGGGAAGGGGCAAGATCCGGCTCCGTAGCAGCCGGGAAAGGTGCAAAGCGTGCGGCACGTTTCAACTACCGGCTCCGGGCTCCCTCGGCCCCAAGCGGGAGGGGGGCGCCGAAAGAACCCGCCGCCTTTTTCCTGCTCCCGCGGCGAGGCTTTGCACTTTCTTTCCGGTTCTCTCCCCAGCGCCGGTTCCTGCCCGTTTCCTAAATTTTCCTCTCGCCCAAGTCCTGCCAACTGCGAAAGTCGAAAACGCGAGGAACCGTAGGACTTGGGGGTGGGTGGGTTGGAGAGAGAGCGCCGCGCAAGAGACGCTCCTCCTCCCTCTTCTTGCCCCCCCTTCCTTCTCCCCCCCCCCTCTTTTTTTCTTTCTTTCTTGCTGCGTCTGTTTGTACTTTAGCTGATCCACTAATCCCCTGAGAAAGCCTATTTGCAGTGAAGAGTATCTGTAGGGGGCGAGGCTGGTCCATGTGGGTTTGTGTCATTGGTTTGCAAAGAGAGACCCCGCCTATTGCCCAAAAAGAAAAAAAAAAGGGAGAGAGAGAGAGAGAGAGACCCTACCTCTCCTAGCACAACGGAGGAGGAAGAAACGGAGCCGGGAGGGGGAGGATTCACCCTCCCCTTTTCTTTTTCTTTTTCTTTTTTGCTGGAGGAGCCCCAGCCAAAGACTTCTTTTAAAAAAAACAACACAAAGCCGGGAAAAGAATCCAAGTTGCCATTCGATTCTCCCCCTCCCCCCTCACTTGGAGTAGCGGCCGGAGCTGGGCGAAGGAGGAGAGGATTAAGTTTTTTTGTGGGGGGCGGCGTGTGCGTGCGTGTCTCGTTTTAAGGTGGATCTCTGGCACCAGGAGCCCCGGCGCGGGGAATAATAATAATCAAAAGAACGAGCGAGCGAGCGCGAGCGGGGAGCCAGCGGAGGCGATCGATCAAGGGGGGGAAGATGCAGCGCTGAGAGCCCAGGCGGCGGCTTTCGCCCAAGTAGGGGGGCGGGCTGCTCCCGGTGGACCTTCGGAGCCCGACGACGAGGTAAGCGGGGCGGGCAGGCAGGCGGCGAAGGGGAGCCGAAGCGAGTCCCCCCGGCTGGTTCTCTCGGCGGGGCTGGGAGTCTTGCTCTCCCCGCTCAGAACCTACCTGCAATCCTCGTAATGTTTGCGCCCGTGCTAGTGTCCAAGTGCTTTCGCTTCACTGCGCCATCCAGGGAAAGGGGGGGGGGGAGAAGGACAAGGGGAAGCTTGAAATGTGAGGACATCTTTGGTCAGACATCACCCCCTCCGGCCGGCTTTTATCCGTCTGCGGAGCCCCTTTCCATCCAACTCTCGCCGCCGAGATGGTGCCTCTTTAGGGCGAATGCCGCTTTCCCCGTCCCCCATCCACCCAGCGCGATGGAAAGGTGTGTGTGTGTGTGTGTGTAGATTTGTCGAAAAGGCTTTCCGATCCAGGTTTGTGCTTAAGCGCGCGCGCGCTGGGTTATGTGGATGTTTCGCCTTCCTCTCCCCCACCTTCCCATTCGCACAGTCTCATTAAAAAATTTTTTTCCCCTCTTTTGGGGAGGGGGGGTGGCAAGATTGCACTGGCTTTCCAGAGCCCAAGTGGGGCGGATCGGGACAAGTGGATCGCTTGCCTCTCCCTGTCCCCGCTTTCCAAAAAACCCCAAACAAACCTCCAAAAACGAGAATCTGAGAAAAAGAGCCGATATTTTGTTGTTGCTGCTGTTGCATGGTGGAAGGGCGAAAAGCTGACGGCGGAGGAGGAAAGCGGCGGAAGGAGGGGGGTGGAGAGGGGGAAAAAATGACAATAAGTTGCTGCCCGCCTTCTTCATCCTTTAAAAATCCCCCCCCTTCCCTCCCCGCTTAGGCGGAGAGTAAGTGAGAGACGTTAAATGAGGTGAAGTGGAAATCTTTTGTTTTGCTGGGCTCTGCATTGTTTACTTAGTGCTGAGTGTGATGGACAACATCTGCCAGCAGATTAGCAGGGTAACCCACGGTTTGCAGCGCTGCCAAAGTCTCGGCCAAGACAAGGGAGCGGGGAGGGGGCATCAAGGGGGGGGGGAAGGGAGAGAGGCAGGCAGACATTGCACGCCGCCCAGCCCGGGGACTTCCTCCTCCCCAGGCTGCCCAGAGCCGACTCGGGGGCCCGGCGCACTTCCCCCTCCCGCTCCGCGCCGCTGTACTTGAATGCAAGCCGGAGAAAGTTTTCCTACTGCTGGAAGTGGCGATAAGGGGAGACGATTGCAAGAGGGTGGGCGGCAGGGTGGGATCCGTCTCGACCCTCTCCCCCCCCTTCCACACACGCACACTCCCTCCCCTTTCTCTCTTCCCCTTTCTCTTTTTAAACTACTTTGGAGATCTGCAGCGAGGCGGGTGGGGGTGGGGCCCGAGACGGGCGTGGAAGGCGCTTTATTGATTTTGCGGGCAAAACGAAAGCGGGATCCGCCAGAGCCTTGCAGAGCAAACAGTTGCAGAGCGATGTGGGTTTGGGGGAAAGGGTGGAAATGAGCAACGCCGGGAAAATCCGGATGGGTCTCGGAGGCGCTTCGGGAAGCGGGGGCGGGGGCTTGCGAGCAAGGCATCCCCATCTAGGGAGAGGGCTGCTTTGCGTGGAGATTTTAAAAGCCCTTTCTTTCCTGGGGAAGCGTTCTGCTTAGTTTCATTGTGACGTTTGCATAGTGGCCGTGCAGGGGGTGTGTGTGCCTTACAACCCCTCACGAGGAAGCGGATTTTTTCCTCTCTTCTCGCAGCCCAAGCTACATAACCAGAGCTCGATTCGTTTTTCGGCCATTCGCTTGTAAAAATTAATAATGATGAAGTAATGTCCCCTTCCGAGCTGCCAAAGAGGATGTTTACATACCGTATTGCTAATAACGGCTGCTGGGGTTTTTTTGGGGGGAGGGGAAGACCTGATTTTGATTGTTCCCGTACTTTGTATGGATCTCCTCCTCCCTTTCCCTGCCTGCCCCACCTCTTGAAACGCATAGAGCAGTAATAAACATCATTTGGCTCCTTTTAAAATGGAAAATTTCAAAGTGAGGTGCTGTGTCTCCAAGAATGAAATGGCCGAGGGTTGTGGAAAGGTGTTGCCATCTGCGGAGATAAGCAGAGAAATATCAATGTGTAAACCAGCTCCTTAGCAACTCCTGTGGACACACAATTTCTCTACCTATCACTCTGCTGCTGGTCAGGCAAGGCATTTTCAGGGATAAATAAGATGTTTACATCTGACCCTTTAACTTGTAATTGTCTGAAGTTTTCCTGTTCTCTTGACCAACTCTTTGGTATAACATTGCATCCTTTCCAAATACTATTACACACATCACATGATTACACCAAGATGCTTTATGTTGTATGTGTCTAAATATTGATTCAATATACATCTGTGCTAGGAAATGAAATCTCTCTTATAGTTCTTGTGGAATTTGAGCCCCCTCCCACCAAAACAAACAAACAAACAAACAAAAAACCCTATTGGGTTTATAACTTCAACATCTGGGGGGGTCATGCTTTTTTTAAAAAACTCATCTTTTTTTCCCAAAAAAATATTAGTGTAATTGTGTAGATTAAAGCTTATTACTTAGTGGGATTCATCCATGAAGAGTGTTCTTTGGCCCAAACCTAGTTTGGCAGGTGGTTTAAAAAATCTATTTCAGGAAAAGTTTGCCCCTTTAAAAAAGCAAAACAAAATGTGGATTTCATGTATTGTTAAGTATTTCATATTGTGCATAAGAAATGCGAAACACAACAGAAGAATAACTTTTAAGCTGATAGTTTTTCTTTAAGTTAATTACAACCAATTAAATGTGCATAAAGATTAATTAAAGTATAGCCAGGTGCTCTTGATCAAGTGTAATAGGGACAAAAAATAAAGCAACTATATTTCTATAATACATATGCCTTCTATACTTCGAGCATATTTTCTTATTTTTAAGAATTAAGCCAGAAAGAGAGGCAAGGTTAGTTGTTTGGTCTTTATGTCTTGTCTTTGCTGCTGTTGGTAGTGTTGATGAATATTTGGGGAAACAGTCCATGCTGTTAGAACCAGTTGATTTTGCAATTTCAGCTAACTGGACCTAAGCTTCCAAGGATTTCAGTAGGACTCCATTCAGACGTTACTTTTTTTATTTATCAAGCTTGTAATCCACCCTTCATCCAAGGATCACAGGGCAGTTTACAGTATAAAGGACAAACATACACAACACAATAACAAACTTTATTCTGTCTTCCCAACTTTTCCAACCTGTTATTTTTATGTGATCTTTAACATGATGTAAAATCCACTTCTGGAAATCTGGTAGAATCTAGTGAAAGTTTATTGCTCATTTTTGTGTTGTAAACATTTTTTTTCTGGAAACTACTGTTTAAACAGAGAACCACAGGAGTTTTGAGTTGTAAGTTTCCCATGGTTTTCATGAATCACATCCCCACTGCTCATGTAATGAACTTTTGGGTGGTGCTTTTGGTATACCATGTGGTGAATCATGGGGGAGCAAGTGTGCGTGTGTGCGCACACACACACATATGGAAAGGGTGGAGGAGTGGCAGCCTGTCTGATGACATTCATGCCTGGTGTGATTGAAATTTAGTGCAACATGGTATTATATCAATTGAAAACCCACAGATCCATAATGCAACAGGTTCTGCAGTGTAAAAGGAACATTAGAAATCAAGACAGACGTGGTAGCATTATAACTAGTAAAACTGATATTTAAAAATCCAATGTCTGAATGCAGCCTAGATCTTGATCTCATTCATGATGTGCTTGTATTAGTGAAAGTTAGTTAGAAAAAAATAGGTTTTTTTAATGCATTGAAGGATGGTGGTGTAAGCTACTTCAAAAATGTAAACGAAAAACGGTTGCATTTTAAGAGTTTGTTCAGAATACAGTAGTGACGTTCTTCAGAGCTGATAGTATTCCAGACGTTTCATTTATATAACTGATTCATAAAATTCTGTTTTTGACGGTTTGTAGATGTGGTTTTCAGCTCTTTTATAAGAGCACATAAATTTTCCAACTGTGGAGTTGGTGAGTGATTTTTTTGATAGACACAACCTGCAGTTCAGAATACAGTATAATCTACATGCAACATATTTTCTTCAGTAACTTCTTATTCCGTCTCAAATTGACAAAAAAAAAGGGAGTTGTCATTGTAGGCAAAATAGTGTCTACTAAACATCTTACTATGGGAAAAAATGCATTGCTGCAACTCTTAGCTACATATTAAGAGTTTGGGCTGTGTGGAAATATTAATAAATCTGTGAATATTCATAGGTGAAAATTAGACAACTGCTTCTGTCTCCATCTTTTGGAAATACTTCCATAAAAAAAAAAAACATGGATCATGCAGCTAGCATGACCCCATGAAACATTTCTTACATCATGATGCAGAGACTGGATAATGAACGTAGGTGTGAAAAATAAATAATCTCAGACTGATCCTGGATTCTTATTTATTTCTGAAACAAAAGATTTCAGTTTCAAAGTAAGCTGTGGTTCCTGACCATTGGCCATGCTGGCTGTGGCTGATGGAAGTTGGAGTCAAACAACACCTGCAGGGCCGCAGGCTCCCTGATGGGAAAAGTTAAAACGTTTAAGCCTGCAATCCCATACCTAACCCTTAATCCACCTTGGTTCTCTCCAGAAGTGTTAGATTACAGTTCCCATAAATTCCAGCCAGCATGGCCAGTGTGTCGTCCAGGCATAGGCAAGTTCAGTCCACAGATGTTTTAGGACTACAATTCCCAAGATCCCCAGCTAACAGGACCAGTGGTCAGGTCAGGGATGATGGGAATTGTAGTCCCAAAACATCTGGAGGGCATCATGTTGAGGGAAGTTGCTGTATCTGTTCACCTGGTAGTAAGTTTCACTGAACTCCTTAGGCCTTGCTCCTGAATACACCTGCATAAGTAGTGTTCTGTGCTTTGTAAATAACAGGAAATGTCCTTGTTTTCTTGGGGATATGTCCTGCTGTCTCTGTAATAGAACTACTGTCTAATTTAGAACTGCACCCTGACAAAATAAAATAAACCTGAATTGATTAACCTTTTCTTTATAGTCTCTCTCACATATCAACCTCTTTCATCCTCTCAGGTTGCCCTCCCTGGTTTCTTAGTTTTAGCTGCTCCAGGCCTTGGATACTAGGAGGCTGTTGCTGTCAATGTTGCCTCAGACAAGCCTAGTGGACATAGTCTGAAGTTTTAACTGCCGTCCTATGTTAATATTTTATGGGCATTTGGGCGGCAGGGCGGATGGGGGATTGTTACATTGTTTGTTGTAAGCCACCCTGTAATCTTTCAGTGTTGTAGGTGGCAGGTTGTAAAGCTACATACTTTAATAAAGAAAGAAATAAACCTATAAGGGAGCACCCTCTTTAATAAGTGGCAGTGTTAGAAGCTGACCCTGAGGTCAAAGGTTGGGAAGAAAAGGTTTTGGCAAGAACACTTAAGCTGCCACAGAGGCAGTCTCTGACTGACTGCTGCACAGTGGAATACAGAGAAGTGCTCTTCTCTACACATCCCTCAGCTAGCCTGTACAGTGGTACCTCGGGTTACATACACTTCAGGTTACATACGCTTCAGGTTACAGACTCCACTAACCCAGAAATAGTACCTCGGGTTAAGAACTTTGCTTCAGGATGAGAACAGAAATCGTGCTCCAGAGGCCCCATTAGCTAAAGTGGTGCTTCAGGTTAAGAACAGTTTCAGGTTAAGAACGGACCTCCGGAACGAATTAAGTACTTAGCCCGAGGTACCACTGTATACAATTGCAGTTTGCCCCACAGTAGATTTCAGACTTAAGCAAAAGGCTCTGTCCTGTCTGTTACTTCCTAGCCCTGACAATTGCCCATACTGGGTGGCGCTGATACGAATTGGAGTCCAAAACATTTGGAGGGCACCATGAAAGCTACCCCTGACCTAACATAGGGGGATATACTTGGCTCTAAACGTTGGAGGACATGTTCAGCTGGTGCTGTAGTCTACAGGAAGTGAGGTAGTAGACGAGTTAGAGAGGGCAGAATGTATGCCTAGATAGTATCTTGGAGGAGGACTTGCTTCTGCAAAATAAGCTGTAGAGAGGCAAGAAAGGGTCTTCAGGAGTAAAGGAGGGCTTGCTGGAAAAGGGCATCCTTCACCCATTCACTGCCACTGTGTTTACATCCTGGTGAGCCAAGATTGACTCTGTTTCTGCCATGTGTTTTCTACTTATTTGGGTACATGTGACTGTTGGCCTTTCCATGCTGTCTTGTGTTTCCCCTTCAGACTTTGTGTTACCCATCAGGGACAGTGGTGTAAATGTGGTAAATGCATCTACTGCCATAAACTGAATCGGTTCTCAGTGTGTCAAGCTCTGTAGTGCAAATTGAATGCCATTCATTCCCTTATCCATTTATTTTCAAAGTATGGCTTTGTAACTTACCAATATAGAACAAGTCTTTGATCGACAGTTTTCTTTATAGTGTGCTTCTATTTAGGTTCAATTTAACAGGATAACTCTTGCAGAGTGACTTTTTTTGCAGAGCTCCAGTTCCAGAATGTCAGTTAATACCAAGGCATTCCTGTCATGAATCACTTTTGAAAGCCAAGTTGTACCCTTTGCCCTTGTGTGTTTCCTAAATGGAAGGAAAAAAATTAAGAGGAGTTTGCAGTAACAGCGGAACGCTGCCACTTGCTTTCATTTTTAACGTTGTCATTTTAGCAGAGAGGACTTGTCAACATAATTTATGTGAGCATGTCTTGGGTTCCAGTGCTAATAATCTTCCTATTGTTAAAAAGCATCAAGCCTAAATGTGCTGTGTCCTAGACGAAGGCTACAGATAGAGATCTACTCTAGCTGAGGTTGGTGAAGACAAATTTTCTGTCAGATTGGGTGCTTGCTGTATGGATAATACTTTAGCAATTCATGCTGTTATGAGAATATCCTCATTACATTCTTAAAAATGGCAAATTCTGAATTGGATGCGCTTGACAGATTGCATAAGACAAGGTAATACCCAGCAACAGATGCCCATCAAGTCATCTTGCTATCACTACTGACTAGAAATTATTCTCCAGATAAAAGCTACTAGTCCACAAACTGTTTTCTCATATGCCCATGTTCAGGACATAGGAAGCTGCCTCATCTAGCTCAGTGTTGTCTGTGGGGGCTTTCCAGGGTTTCAGCTAGGAAACATCCCCAGCCCTATCTCAAGATGCTGAGGATTTAACTTGGGTCCCTCTGCATGCAAAATAGAGGCTCTACCATTGAGCTGTTGCCCTTCTCACATCTTTTGTGGCCCAAAAAGGAAAAGCTAAAAACAACCACACTCTTTTGTAATGTTTCCCTCCTTCATCTCCTGGAGGCAATTCTTACTTGTCACAAATGACCAAGCAAGCAGGTTTACCTTTTCAGTGGAGTCCTTATTTAACCATTCTCTCCTTGTCTAGTTGCCCTCCCCCAGGTGTTAATTTCAGGAAAGGAATAGTGCTTGGGAGGTCTCAAACCAGCCTGGAAGTCACACATCTGATAGAGTATGCCCTTTTACTTAATCCCAGACACCTAAGAGTAGTGCTTGGTTGCTAGTGGTGAGGAAAGCCAGCCCTTTATTTATTCCCATGTGAAGCATGACCACCTTTAGTCTTGACTCAACAATTTTGCTGAAGTCAAAGGGGTTCTGAGTCTGTAGTTAACTCATGGATGGAAGATTGCCTGGGAATTCTGTGTTTGCTTGCTTCCAAGCTCTGTGATAAATGAAAGGCAGGATTTTAAATGTAATAAATGACACTTGCAGAGTAAGGGATTTCTAAGGGCTACAGTAAATGAAGAAATCCACAGAGAATTTGTGGGCATATGTTAACAATATAAGTTTCTAAATTTATTTTGGGTAAGACTTCACTGACTTTCAGATTTGTTGCCAGAACTTCGATTATGTTGTTCTGATCTCTGTTGGTTCTGCAGGTTCCCATGACTTTCTCAGCAAAGATTAATGATCATGGATAATAGGAATCTAATATCCTGATTTATTTATCACTCATGAAAAATGTATGTGAAATTCATCCTGATAATCATGTGTTTTTGGTAGGACAGTCCTGTGGAGGCACAGTACTGCTGCAGAGGCACACATTTTATTGGAACCCACAAGAACTCCTTTCACCTGTTCTAATACTCTGAAGTTAAAAATAAATACAGATAATTTTTAAAAAAGTGATTATTACTTTTTGCAAGACATGTTTAAATATGTCCTAGCTATCTCTTAGTGTCTCCGAGGTCACTGAGCCTGAGATTCCACAGCTGCTGCCTGACATGAACTTCTGTTGGCAGCAACAACAGCAGATATCTTCTATGTTTAATATAATATTTTATTATTTTGCTAATTATGCTGCCTTAAACATGCATTTTATATTTGACTTCCTTTAGTAATGTTTTCTTTTGAAATGTTCAAGGTAGATTTTTTTTGGTTAACTTTGGTGCATTAAATGTTCATTTTGTACATGACCTTCATTGTAATGTTTTGATTTGATAGCTTTGAGATAAATTTTAGGTTCCTGTTAATTATGTTGTTTTGCATGCAGGCTTTATATTTGACTTTCTTCTGCAATGTTTTCTTCTGGATTGTTTGGTGTTTTAGTGTAGGCTGTAAACCACTTTGATTTTTTACCTTAACAATGTAAAGTGGTATAGAAATGATGATGATGATGATGATGATAATAATAATAATAATAATAATAATAATAATAATAATAGTAATAAGAATAAGCATTGGTGAAGCTTTCCATTGGGAAATGTGGAACACCTTGGTTGCTCCAGCACATGTTATACACCTGTAGTGTTGTCAAACAATCAGTTGCTATTTACTTGCAGCAGTGCCTGCCAATGGTGAAGGGAATAGGGCCCTGAAGCACAGCATGGTAGGGGAATCTGTGGAGTGGAGACCTAATCTTTATGAATTGAGCTCCAAGAAGACTTGGAGTAATGTGCACTGATTCAATGTTACTAAATAACTCCCAATATTGAAAAGATGTAGATACTTTTTGACTATATTATTCTGCTGAACATCTGTAAAAGAACAAAAGTGCTGTCTGATTTTGTCCATTATAAATTCATCCCTTCCTGTGCCAACTTCCTTGTGAAGCACCCTACTCCATTATCCTAATGCACACCAGCTTTTAAGTTTCCTCAGTGCCTTTTCCTTACCGTTGATGCTTAACTAAGGCCTGCCTTTCTCCTCTCCCTCCCTCCTTCTACCAAAGACTTTATCTCTACTTTCAACAAAACACTGGGTAGAATCCAACATTGTGTAAGGGAACAGGCTCGTACAATGGGATTTCATCTTCTTCGTCTCCCCCCCCCCCCCCCGGACCTCCACAAGCACCGCAAAAATCTGCTCCAGAGGGTCCACCGACCCTCCGGAGCAGATTCTGAGGCTGCATTGGGGGATGAGGGAGAGAGCAGGTAAAATCTGTTCCTCTCATAGACAGCTTTAGTAGGTTCTATCCAGCACTATCTGGTCCAATCTCTCTTCCTTACTCACTCACACTTTCCAAGCTTTCCCTTTTCTTGCCACTTACTAAATGCTTTTCTCTTTTCCCCTGTCTCATTTAACAAGCGGAGTACCCTGATCTCATCACCTATGCTCTGGTGCTGTCCTCTCCCAGCTTCTGGTTGTCATGTTCTCTGCCATTTTGCTCCTCTTAACCACATAAATGACCTTTCCCTTTCTTGCCACCATTTGCCATTATTCCCCTTTTCTTACCAAAATCCCTTAATTTATCCTGTCCTCCTGACAGTTGTCCAGTTTCCTCCATCAACAGCAAGCTCTTAATGTCTTCCCGCTGCCTTAATTTTCTCCAGTTCCCTTAACAATCTGCCCTCTGTCCTCTTCTGGCTCTCACAGAAATCTATCTTACAGCCAAATCCAGCAGTCTCCACTTTGTCCTTATCTTCCCTAACCTCTCCGCTACCTTTGAGACAGTTGATCACTCCCTCCTACTTGACTCCCTTCATACTGTGTTTCCATGTCTTTGCCCTCGCTGGTTCTCTTCTTACGTGACTCAGGGTGGCTCATCAAATCTCATGACTATCTATTTACTGATGAAACCTAGATCTACCTTTCTGTCCGCCTCTCCACCTGATCTCCAACTGCCTAGCTGATATCTCTGGTGGGATGTTTTATCATTGTCTGAGACCAACCTAATGTATTTTCCTCCCAAGTTTCTCTCTCCTTGTATACTCCCCATATCCAGGCATAAAGCCCTGGTCCATTCTTTGATTTTTCCTTCTACCCCTGCCCCCCCAAAACCCTTTCAGTTTATTGCCAAGACATGTTGCTTCTCTCTGTACAGGTATCTATACGCTTCTTGTTTGCCCTCCTAGGGGAAACCTTGGTTTGCAATCTAGTCATCTGCCACCCAAACTACTGTAATTTTCTTGACTGTTTCCTTGTTGTCATGTTGCCGCTCTGATGCCTCCATGCCATGAGAAGCATATGCTACACAGGACATATGATGCTCCACCTTGGATTTCTATCCTGTCTTGGATTCAGCACAAACCCCACATCCTTCCCTTCAGTTCCCCTTGTGGCTGTCTCTTCCAAGTCTTCATAGTTTTCTGCCTGTGACCTTTGCTCCTCACACCGTAGCATCCTGAAGTGTCTGGAGCCCTCTTGTTTCTTTAAATTGCTTTCCCTGCCCCTTATGCTTAGATTTCCCTCCAAAACCCTTTGTGAAACCATTCCTTCAGATTGCCCCATGTTTTCCATGAAGCCTATGGTAAATCCACCTTGAGTACGAAACCCAAAAATTTGTGTCTCAAGGCCTTCTATCCCCCTATTTATCCTCGCCTCCCTCCTCTTCCCCTCCCATTGCCTCCCTGGTGACAAATCGTTTATTGTAAGCTCCTTCAGGGCAGGGACCTGACTTTCTGTTCTGTATATAGGCCACTGTTTCCAACGGAAAGGGCATTTCTATAGCACAGCTTACACGCAGCATATCAAAACGTTGTTTACTTGGCTTTGTGTTATTTAGGTGTGTTTACTTAAGAGGCTTGTTTGTGTATGGCATTTGCTAAGGGCAGCTTCAGGTACAGATACTTGAGTTTTTTCACCTTTACACGGGAGCAGAACAACTGGGAAAGAATTGTGGCCCCAGAAACAAAGGTTTTTCCTGAACCTTTTTGCCCCACGGAACGCTGGGAGAATTGTTGAGGTCTTGGTGCACTACCTAATTATTTTTCTGCTTGTTGTAGCAATTGTAATGCATGGTGCTATATGTTGTATTAACTTTTAATTGTTTTTATTGCTTCTTTTATTTCTTATTTTGTTGTATTGCAATTTGAATTCCGTGGAACTCAGATTGTAATACAGTAAAATGCAGTGTAAGAAATAAAATAAGTACTGAAATACAGTTAAAAGTTAATATGAATATTTAATGTGGGCTTGCCATGGACCACCTGAATAAAGCTCCTAGACTACAACTTGGGAACCCATGCTTTGAAAGTAAGAGGTATGATTTGTACCAGTGCCAGGCCCCTGGATGGATTCCAGTCTTCCTCTCTGCACTGTCCTACATCTGTGCTTACTCACCATTGCTGACTAGAGAGAAGAGACAGGTGAGCTAGAAAAGGCCGCTTGTGTTCCTTCTGGTCACTCCCATTGTTTCCTGGTAGTCTCCACCCACACCAGACTTCTTGTTAGGACTGTTGTGTTACTTTGGGTCATGTCCCATATGAATGCAGAAATGAAGAAGTTTCTTGTTGGGAATAATGTACGGGTGGGAGAACAGAATAGTCCAGTGGTCAGCAAACTTTTTCAGCAGGGGGCCGGACTATATTTTTTTTGGGGGGGGGGGAATATGAACGAATTCCTATGCCCCACAAATAACCCAGAGATGCATTTTAAATAAAAGCACACATTATACTCATGTAGAAACACAAGGCAGGCCCCACAAATAACCCAGAGATGCATTTTAAATAAAAGGACACATTCTACTCATGTAAAAACACGCTGATTCCCAGACCGTCCGTGGGCCAGATTGAGAAGGTGATTGAGCCGGATCCGGCCCCTGGGCCTTAGTTTGCCTACCCATGGCATAGTCCCTACTGTGTCCACAGATGCTTCTATGCAAATGAAATGGTCCATTCATCAAGCTCCCCCCGCCCCCCCAGCCTTGCTTGTGGTTTTGGAACCCAGCTTGGGAAATGACAAAAATTGCCATGAATGTGAAATTGAGAGCAGCATCTACAGGTCCTGTAAAAGTGTGTATCAAGTAAAAAAGTACTATTTTCTGTAATTGTTTTTTGGATTAGGAACATAATTTTGTGGGTGCTTCAGGGGCTATATCTCTGTTTTGGGACACCCAGGGAGTCTTTTGAACCTTTCTCCTTCAATAGCAATAGCTGCCTACGCTGAACTGGAGGTATGGAAGAGGCCTGTGGCAGCAATAATTTTAAAAATCCTGCTGTGTGTAGATCTGGCCACCTAGGTCTGTGGACTGTAGCTGTTGTAACTGCAGTGGAGAGAATCTTCTTTCCAAAAATATCGAGCCTTGGAGCTGGAGTCTTTACCTTGCCTTGATTGAGCAGTAACAGTACAATCATTTACATTTCTATTCAGAAATAAATCCCAGTTGGGTTTACTCCCAGGTAAGAGTGCATCAAATTTCTGCTTTAGCAAAATATGAATTAATTAATTTTTAGTCAATTAATTATTATTTTACTCCATACAGTTTCGTTTCTGGGTGCTGATGAAAACCTAGCCTTTGCCATTAAAACACTTATGCGTCCCTGTGCCCTTGTTTTTCAACTACAGGCCTGTTACTTGATAAGCTGTATTATTTTTATAGATCTCCTGCATCCTTAGTCATGGTTGGTTTCTAAAACTAGTTCACTTCAGTGAGATTTGCACAGGGGAAAGAAGAGAAGAGCTTATTCAGGCATGTGAACCGCTGGGGAAGTTTGCAAGATTGCCATATGTTAACTTCTCTGCATTTCTGTTTGCTCAAATTTTGGTCTTTTATAGCTGGGAGAGCAGTCCAGTCTCTAAAGAATCAACATCTACTACATTCCACTGTGGACGCATACTGGTAAAGAAAATAGCAAAGAACACACTCTTTATTTTGGATAGCATGCCAGTCAAGTATAACGTGTCGAAGTAAAGCTTGCTTGCAGTTATTTGAAAAGGTGATAGAAAAAGAATGGAGCAAATTATAGGAAATCTGTATTTTCTTGGATGACCGTTGTGTGAATAAATTCCTTGCTGTGTAATTTAACTCTAGAATAAGCAGCATTTTGAGTTGTCATCCAGTTTGGAAAGCCTCTAGTGCCAAGGGTAATCTTGTGAAAACACTGCACATGATTGAAAACATAAGTTTAAAATTGAGGTCACTTAACAGTAATAGAATGGTGTCCCATCATAACGAAACCCTAAAGCGTGATAGCATGTGAGTTGCTGTCCATTTATTTCCTCAACTGATCTTTGCAATTCAGTTTGGGGGGGGGGGAGGCTTTTTGAGAGCCAGTGTGGTGTAGTGGTTGAGAGCGGTAGTCTTGTAATCTGGGGAACCGGGTTCGCATCTCCGCTCCTCCACATGCAGCTGCTGGGTGACCTTGGGCTAGTCACACTTCTTTGAAGTCTCTCAGCCACACTCACCTCACAGAGTGTTTGTTGTGGGGGAGGAAGGGAAAGGAGAATGTTAGCCGCTTTGAGACTCCTTAAAGGGAGTGAAACGCGGGATATCAAATCCAAACTCCTCCTCTTCTTTTTGTTTTCAGCTAAATTCAAATTTGGGTTGGATTCTGCAGTTGCAGGATTGTAGAGTGGGTTTCTTTGTGTGTGTTTTCCTGAGCATGTATTCAGCCATGCTGAAATCAACAGTGATGTAAGTCTATACTTTGTTCGAGGAAGTTTTCATCATTTCAGCTTGTGTTGTCTTTAGTTTATACCTTTCAGATTGTATGTTAGAAAGCTAATGCTCTGTGAGTGGGTGTTTCCTGAATTTGGATAATTGATCAATTGTCTGCCTTAGGTGGGGTCTTGAAGGAGCAGATTAATAGTTTAGGGGTGCTCCCGGACCCATATTTGTTGCTAGCAGCCCAGGTGACTTTGGTGGCCAGGGGAGCCTTTTGCCATCTTAAATTGGCATCTTAAATTTCTAGATCAGGATAGCCTGACCATTCTTGTCCAAGTGTTGATAACCTCCAGATTGGATTGCAGCTAGCGCAAAATTTTGCAGCTCAGCCACTCACAGAGGCAGATATATCGCCATTGTATTATGCTGCTGCTAAAAGAATTGCACTGGCTGCCTATCAGCTGCTGTGCTGGGTTCAGGGCACTGGTATTGGTGTGCAATACAGATTGGGATCAGAATACCTAAAATAATGTTTCACCCACTACGTGCTTACCTGATCACTCTGTTATGCAGGAGAGGGCATTCTGCAGATGCCATCCTACCCGTAGGGCCATTTTGCATGATGCCGAAGCCAGTCCTTTAGTGTGGTGGCATCTATCCTTTGGATCTCTCTCCTTTTGCATTATCAGATGGGCACCTTCTGTGTTGTCTTTTCAGTGACTTGCTAAAGATTTTCCTCTTCCAACCTCTTTATTCCAGATGGTATCTTTATTGGATTTGGGGTGGCTCATGGGAAGTGGTTCATAAATGAAAAATAATAATAGTGTAATGGCTAAGTCTGCAACCGTAATCCCGTTGATACTGGTGACTGGTCCCTCTGCAGACAGAGAGGAGTGCTGCCAATGTGGTGGGGCGAGACTGTTGCAGGCTTGCAGCATAACCTAAGCTCCACCCAAGTGGGTGGAAAATGACCACTGGAGGTAGCCAACAGAAAACTCTGAAACGGGGGACAGGATTCAATGGAAGCCTTGCACAATGGGACTTTCCCCCCATTTGTATGCCTGTTGCGCTTCCAAAACTGACTTGGAAGGGTAGGAGAACCCCCTACAGCATGTTGGGAAAGGAGAAAGGTGATCATTCCTCCTGTCAAGTTAGAATGCATGCGCAGATGGTACGCTCATCATAGTGAATTCTGTCTGGGGTGTTTCAGAGTGGGTGGGGTGCTGGAGCTTGGAATCCACAGCTCGTTGGATCCCCCAAGGGGCCCGATCCTTGACCTCTTTGCCATTCCTGCACTTGTGCTGTCCCAGTGAAACAGGATGAAAATCTGCCACCTTTCATCCTAACTGGTAATTTCCGGCAGAGCCCTTGACAGGGTGGTGGTCTGCTGCTTAGATTGGCCCTGGCTTCAGTCAGGGTGGCTTTTTAAGAACCTGGTTATGAATAGAGAAATCACTGCTTTGAATTTTGCCTCTGCCATGAATGTAGTAGGCAGCTACAAGCCACTGTTTCTTGGGCTCAGTCCCTCTGTCTGCAGTATGGGAGATGATAATACTGACTCCCTCTCAGGATTGTTGTAAGGATTACAAATACAGTAGACAAATCATGTGAAACACTTTAAGCACTGGAAATGTTGATTATTAGTAATTTTGAAAAAAGTTAATGCATTTAATCTCTTTCCTCCATTATTTTTGTGAGTGTGCTTTCAATATCACAGCAACAAGTGAAGCGTTATAATTTAGCTTTTGAAGACAAACCTTCCTTGTAATATTGTAATATTTTGGAATATCATTGTTTTGTGCTAAGTAGACATTTATTATTTTGAATCTTTATGCTGTGATTAGATTGTGTCCTGTTCAATTGAAATATAGAACTTTAAGACTAGAAGATCCATAATGCATTGTAACTGCAGGCAAAAACTCATAAGCAGCAGTACCTCTGGGTGATGAACAGCTGAGTAAGGATTGCCTTGAGGGGACCAGACATGGAAGCTGTTGTAATGTTTGGCTAAATTGGGAGTAATGATAAGCATGATGGGTTATTGTTGTGGGAAAGAGCCTAGATGAGCCTTGGGGTCATTTGCTCTCATCTTTTTCTTCTGATGCAACCGTGAGGAAGAGATCAAAAATCTTTCCTTCTGTTTCTAACAGATCACAGTTTAGTGTTATGTCTGAACCTGTGCATAGTTAGTCGTAACTGTACACAGTTTTCTGAAATGAGCCAAATTTAAAATCTTGGTTTATGAAGATGGCTTGTTTCAGTAAGCCATAGTTTTTTATTTTATTTACTATATTCCTACACCATTCTTCATATATGAGAATTCTAGGGTGGTTTAGAGTGTTCACATTATAACAACAATACAGTCATACCTCGAGTTGAAGTAGCTTCAGGTTAAGCATTTTCAGGATGTGCTCCGCGGCGACCCAGAAGTAACAGAGCGTGTTACTTCCAGGTTTTGTCGCTCGCGCATGCGCAGACACTCAAAATGACATCATGCGCGGAAGCGGCGAAACGCGACCCGCAGACGAGCAGCCACGTGTTACGTTCTACTCAGGATGTGAATGGGCTCCAGAACAGGTCCCGTTCACATCCAGAGGTACCACTCTAAAGCGAACAACAGTAAAATCAATAATAAAATCATGATTAAAGTAATTTATACAACAGTGCCATTAAAACAAATAGTTCTTCAGCAAATGAAACATTTTCAATTTCAGCTGGCTTTGCCAAACAGCTTGTTAAGATCACCCAAACATAAGCTTGAAAGGGTTTAGACCAAGCATCACCGAACCTGGTTATTTTTGAATGTAAATGTATGAAGTAAAGGGGAAAGAGGGAGTAAGCTGGAACAGTGGGTACATATGGGGGACAAGGAAGAGGAACCTGCTTTCTGCCCTTTTTAGAAACTTGTACCAACCATCAAGACCACATGTTAGTGACTTCTTGACACTTGGAATTTTGCTTCTAAAGCAAGTAATTGCAATTAAGGTTTTTTTGCTCTTTTGTATGTGTGTTTAACCTAGCATAAACTTCCTTTAATTTCAGTTTAGATGATTAGCCTAGGATGATTTGATAAAAAACTGAATGACATGTTACATCAGTAAAAGCAAGTGTTGTTTGTGAACAGTTTGCTTAATGAAGATAAAAGTGCAAAATAAAACTGAATGCCTGAGCTGTGGTATTCCCATAAGCAGCATTGTCAGTTGTATGCAACGTAATTGTATTTTGTACACTTGCCAATTAAGCAGCTATGCTATAGACAGGACAGGAGTGGATTACCTCTTCAGGAGATTGAAGAAGAGTGTCTCAGAACAGTAAATCAAATAAACTAGAAGAGTTACAAAAACATGCTGAGGATGTAGTTAAAATATCAAAAATTACCACCACACTGACATATATTACTACACTTGATCTTAGCCAAAAGGCCGAGAAGCGATTTGCATACATACACAAGTTTGCAAACATACACAAGTTTGCTTACTTGTGTATGTTTTATACAGGAGCAGTAAAAAAAATCATGGTGAAACATTTTGTGTGATGTGTGAATGTGTGGATCTTCGTAGAGAAACAGGACCAAAGAGCATTGAACTTCCTTTGGAGAGTACACAAACGATAGAGATAAACATAATGGTGTGTGACTGAATTCTTAGTCATGCCATTATGCAGTCCCGTCCCCCCCGGTGTAATATGAATAATGCAGCATACTTCAAATTTCCCGTCCAATTATTTGGCATGAAGAATACATCACAGGGTGGTCATCTGTAATGAGTGCTGTAATGAGTGGTGCAGGTGACTAACATTTGAGGGTTGTACTGGAATAGGAAATACCCACTCGTAAGTGATTATTGGTATAGGTATTTAGCAAGTATATAATTATATTTGAGCCATGTGTGTCAGGTAGGTCTCTCATCCTAATTCAGACATTTTTGTGCTATTTCTTTAATAACCATGATATTTCCATCCATGTAGCCCTTCATCTTCATTTGTCAGCCATCTTACCAAGTTTTCTTGTGTACTTAGAAGTTGAGGTGTTTTGCTTCATTTCATGATGCAGCAAATATCCAATTTAATTATCCAATTTAAAATTTGACTACTATTATTAATTATCATAAGTCCTGAACAGGGCTGCTGCCAAAATATTGGATGTAGGAGCTTGGGAGCGGGAAATATTTCCCCAGCTCTGTCATTGGATGTTTTGTCAGTCCGCTGCATAAAAAGTTCTATTTCCTGCCCTTCCTGTCAGATTTGTTGGCTGCAACAGCATCTTAACAGCTTCACATTTTTATCCACCTTTTGTCTCCATGTTTCAGAGAGAGACCCTATAATCCTTGCAGACTAAATAAATATTGCAGTACTTTCAATACCAGGCTGTTATCTTAAGTGCTGCATTTTGGTCCTTTGTCAAATAATGGGGAACTGTACTCCTTCTGATTCTGATGCCTATTTGTTTTGTGGTCTTCTGGTGTGATTCTTTGCCTCTGCTGTTCAGTAGCATAGTCAATATGCTTTATGTAAATTGATTACTGCAGGTTTTTCCTCAAGTCCCGCGTGTTTGATCATTCAAGGAAGCTGACTGTTAAGCCAGTTCGCCTGAAATTTTTGTTTGTAATCTCTGCTTCATGCTTTTTGCATTGATGCTGCCCATCTACAGTGCATTTCTGTTGCCACTTTACAAGCTATGGGGTAATATAGCCAGGAACATCAATATCTTGTTTGGCTTCATTTATCTGTGGCATTTACCTTGCTCATCCCAGACCTCAGTAAAAAGGCAATTACTTGTGTTCTCCAGTATGACACTAAGCTTTTCACCTGCATTTGGCTTTAGTGTGATATAGCAAGCAAGACTACCAGTTTACATATATTGCAGAGCTCCTGCAACACTTCGGAGTTGAGGGGGAAGACAAGCAGATGAAATGAGTGTGATGATAATGAGTGCCAGAGAAACGAAATAAGCAACGTATTTCATGGAAAGGGTAAAACTTGCACTGGCATCAGCCACCCTACATCAGTGTATTTTGCAGAACATTTCCTGGCTTTCAGATCCAATTAATAACAGATTCAGTCCTGGCTCCATTTTGCAGCTGGTTGCTAGCAGCAAGTTTGTGGGAGTCAGTGTGGTACAGCCGTTTAGTATCATGGATTCAGTGCGCCTGATTTTTTGTTGCCCTAAGCTGTGTGCAGTCAGTGTACTGTGCAAACTACACATACAATGCACTGTGCTGAGAAAGTGACATGGAAGTGCTGGGTGGTGTGCCCTCAGCTGCTTGAGTAGGGCTGGAAAAATCCCAGGCATCCAGTACAAAACATGATGTTTGGATTCTGGAATGTAGGAATTTTGACATATAATTCTAGTTATATTTCTGTGTCCCATGTTGGGTTTGCTTTGCCATTTTTCATTGGGTTGATATCCTGTTGCCTGTTTCCAGTGTGCGAGCACTTTTGGAGGTGCATACCTGCACACTGATTTGAGGCCAGCAGAGCATTGGATGATGTTTGTAGGATTTGTGGTAGGGATAGATGCACTGTAATAAAAGGAGATGGGAGTAGGGGCCAAGGACATAGAACTACATCATAAACAAAGACAAAACTCTATATGAGGATTCCCTTTAGCAAATAGCTCATGACTTGCTGAGAAGTACTGATTTATCCACTTATGAATGGGAAATTTAGTACATCACTGAGGTCAATAATGGCTGTTTCCTCTCCATTCTAACAGAGGATTTAAAATGGGCCAAGTATTTGAGTGGGTCTTACTTGTGTGACAGCATGTGAATCCCACTCGGGCCATGTAAGAACTCTCCTGTGCAGATAATTTATTTTTGGTTTTTTGACTTGCATTATTACCTGTATCATTTTTGTCCTCTTGTATTCAAGATTTAGTATAACCTTTTCCAGCCCAGTGCTTTCAATATGGCACTAGTGTCTGGAGGGCACTAGCTTGGGGAAGCCTGATCTAAGAAATTTTATTGGCATTGGGGAAGGCTGATGTAAAATAGCTTCTTGGTGATTTTTGCTATGACAACAAATAAGCAAGGGTGTTGCGCCAGTTCAAGGAGATTGTTATCACAATGGAATAATTACATTTAGGTACTTGATTTGATTTGTTATCTGGAATATTTATCCAAAAGCAGGGATGAAAATGAATGTGTTGTGCTAGATGATTAGTGTAGGCTGTAGGAAGTTTTATTTATGTATTTTTAAAACTCACAGTACATGTTTTAAACAATTCCCCTACGACTTGTGTAGCAGTGCCAATTTATGGCTTTCAAAAACCTAGGTAAGTAAATAAACAATTTCAGTCTTCCAAGCTGAACAAAAAGGACAAATAAGATAAATATACGTTCTACTTTCTGGACCATAAGAAAACACTTATTAGTTGTGCTTTGCATGGGGAAAAGAGCATGGCCTAGTTGGGTGTGTGCGCAGAGTCACTGGACTTAAGAACAATCCCAGGATGCAGTTTTTCAAGTAAGATCCTCATGGTGGAAAAATGGGTTGATGTTAAGGCCTTTCAGGCCTCAGCCAAGATCTGCTCCTCATTGCTTGGTTAAGACCGAAGTCCAAACAAGCAACATTGAAGCTGGATCAAGCAGAGTGGGGTTTCAGGGGCCAGGGGTTAGGGCTAGGTTGGGGCACAAAGCAAGGCACCAGGATTCATCTTCTGCTTGTAATGACATGTTGCTGAGGCTGATGAGCCATCTCTGAGGCCTAGGATTAGTATAGGCCTAAATTATGTTATAGGCCTAAATTATTAGAATAGGCCTAAATGGAATCAGCTGACAGTGACCACAGCCTAGGGACACCCTTGCTCTGCAGGAGGAAGAGTGCTGATGTTGCAGGAGATAAGGTGTTGGGTGCTAGTTGTTAGGTGATCTGCTTCAAGACACACAGTTTGTGGTAGCTTGAGGTAGTTGAAAGGAATCTTTAGCCAACAACGCTCTCACTTCTGGGTAAGTGAAAATGGATAATCGTATTATGAGGGACTGCTGCATATTTAATATACCAAAGTTCAAAAGATAGGACTTTTAAGCTGTTCTACCACATGTGCCAATTTTATCTTCATTTCACAATAACAATTAAAGTTGAAGACCTTGTGACCACATAGAACCTAGTATGGCCTAAGGAATAAATGAGATCTCTTAGTATCTGCTTCCCATTTCACGCTAAGCCGAATCAGAACTTTTGAGTTACAGGAAAACAGATAACAAAGAAATCAGGTTTGTTGCACTAATAGTGCAAGCTAACAACCTGTCAGCAGCAGATTTGGACAGTAATCAGAGAGATGATGTGCTCTTTTGAACCACATTGTATTGGTATTGTCAGCAACCAATGTACCATATTTTTCGCACCATAACACTCACTTTTTTCCTCCTAGAAAGTAAGGGGAAATGTCTGTGCGTGTTATGGAGCGAATGCCTACGGATGGCAGGGGGATCTGCTGCAGTCGTGAGCAGAGGACCCATGGTTCCCCTTCCTTCCCTCCTCCGTGGCTCGCTTTGAAACAGCAAAGCGGGAGAAGAGCCACTGAGTGAGGAGGAGAGAGAGACAGAGAGCCTGCTTGCTTTAAAGGAGCAAAGCGGGAGAGGAGAGGAGAGGAGCCGCTTACACGAATGTAAGCGGCTCCTGTCCGGTTGGCTCCTTTAAAGCAAGCAGGCTCTCTGTCCCTCTCTCCTCCCCACTCGCTAAATAGCAGCAAAGTTTTTCCGCAAGCAGGCTTTCTGTCTCTCTCTCCTCACTCGCTAAATAGCAGCAAAGTTTTTCGCAAGCAGGCTTTCTGTCTCTCTCTCCTCCCCACTCCTCTTATAAGAGCCTTCTCCTCTTATACCCCTCTTCTGCATTATTAACAGCATCCTTCTCCACCCATCCCACTCGCGTTCCTTGTCCCTTGAGTGCTTTTCCTTCCCTCCCCACTTAAAATATGGTTACAAAGCACGGATCCACACGGATCCTCAGGATTTTTGCACTGGGTCACCCCAAATTCACCATCAGATCACATAGCATGTCCATGGCTACAGCTTGCACCAAAAAAATCACACACCCACTGTTGCCTGGGGCCGCAGTGGTGCAAAAACGTGGTTACAAAGCACGGATCCACATGGATCCTCAGGATTTTTGCACTGGGTCATCCCAAATTCACCATCAGATCACATAGCATGTCCATGGCTACAGCTTGCACCAAAAAAATCACGCACCCACTGTTGCCTGGGGCCGCAGTGGTGCAAAAACGTGGTTACAAAGCACGGATCCACATGGATCCTCAGGATTTTTGCATTGGGCTACCCCAAACTCACCGTCAGATCACATGTCTGTGGCCACAGCATGAACCACAAAATCATACATCCACTGTTTCGTTTAGAATATTTTTTTTCTTGTTTTCCTCCTCTAAAAACTATGTGCGTGTTATGGTTGGGAGTGTGTTATAGAGCGAAAAATACGGTAATCAAAGAAGCAAGAAAAGTTAGTGTGTGTTACTGAGGTTGAAAATAACATTTTCATGAATCTGCTCAAGCATAATAGGTGTTCCCACATCCACCTTCTGTGTGTCCCACACTTTGCAGAGTATTTTTAAAAATCAAAACCAAAACAAACAAAAAGCAGGAATGAGGAAAGAGGCAAGGCCATGGCTCAGAGCAAAAACTATTTAGGATATGCATCAAACAGTTCTTTATAGTCTGGGGGTTTGAGGAATGTATTGAGAAAAAGGTTCCTTTTAAAGAAGATAAGTGTATGCAGGTGAGCATTATTGCTTAAATGCCACCAGCATTAATTTTTTTTTAAAAAAAAGTTTACAATGTTAAAAAGTTTAAAACAACATTTTAAAAAACAGGGAAAACAAAGCAAAATAATATAAATGACAACATTGAAGAAGAAATGTGATTTTTAGAAATGCAGAAATAATTAGAAAAAAGAAAAATTCAAAGCCTGGGGGGGGGGGAATTAACAATCAGTTTAATAAAAGTTGAAAAGCACTGCTTAAAATGAAATAAACAAGATATTTAATTAATAGTAATATTAAAGTGTTTTGCGATTTGACAGCGCGATATAAAATAGCAAAATTCTTCTGGAAGTCCACACTTAATGTTGATATTGACAGTTGCTTTCAGACTGAGATATTACTCTTCTTTATATTCCACTGCACTTTGAGGTGTTTTGTAAAGTAACACACTTTTCCGAATCCTTGCAGTATAAAATCCCTATGAGGTGGCTGCCTTTAAGGCTGATGTTTCGGTATTGAGCTGCTGTAGTCAGTTTGTTTGAGGATGATTATTCCTGGATACAAATGGTCCTTTTTTTCAAAGAATGACCGTAGTTGGCTGCCCAGGTAAAAACCCATCAACAACAGCATTACATTGCCTAATGGAACTACAGAGCTCAAAAGAAATCTTTATCTCCCCCACAGAAACAGGGAGTTGCCTGTACTGTATGCATTTACTCTGCAGTAGGCCTGTTGTCCTCTAATTTAAAGGCCCCAAAACGTTTTATTATTTTGTTAAAGACAACTTAATGTAATTGTTTGTCTTTGCAACAGAACTGTCACACAGGGTGATTCAGATGTTTCCCCGCCCCCAACATGTCGAAAGGACATGTTTGGGGGGATGTGGGGTAGCCCTGCCCCCTTCGGTTTGATATGTGCAGTGTCCTCACTGTGGCGCAGTTATGCTCTCATCAGTCTGTCATTTTTAGATCGCCCAGCTCCTGCATCATGCATGAGCAGAGTAGTTGCGTCCTTCCTGCTATTTCTCCTCCTCATCCTTATTGCGTATACTCCTATGTAGCGCTGGTTTCTAAATATACCTAAGGGCCACTGGTTGTTCAAGTGTCTGTGTGAGCAGGAGGGGAGATTGGCGGAAGTTGCCAATCCACGATACTTTGAATTCAGCTGGCTGAATTCCCATGGAGACCACCTTAAGGCAATGGGAATCCTAAAACCCTCACCATAGTGACACATAAGCAGGAAGTGGCAGCAGACAGAGAGGAATAGGACAGGACTCCCAGCGCTGTTAGGCCATCCGGTTGAGGTGGGTGCTGCCCTGTCATTATAGTTACCTCCTTACTCCATTCCTTTGGCTAGTGTGTGCTGTACGTACATAGACCTCTACAACAGGCGGTCCCCGATTGGTATGAGATGATGATGATGATGATAATAAATAATAATAATAATTGATTATTTATACCCCACCCATCTGACTGGGTTTCCGCAGCCACTCTGGACAGCTTCCAACAAAATATTGAAATACAGTAGTCTGTCAAACATTAAAAGCTTCCCTAAACAGGGCTGCCTTCAGATGTCTTCTAAAAGTCAGATAGTTGTTTATTTCCTTGAACTCTGATGGGAGGGTGTTCCACAGGGTGGATGCCAATACCGAGAAGGTCCTCTGCCTGGTTCCCTATAGCTTCTTGCAGTGAGGGAACCGCCAGAAGGCCCTCGGTGCTGGACCTCAGTGTCCGGGCTGGATGATGGGGGTGGAGAAGCTCCTGGACCGAGGCCGTTTAGGGCTTTAAAGGTCAACACCAACACTTTGAATTGTGCTCGAAAACGTACTGGGAGCCAATGTAGGTCTTTCAAGACCGGTGTTATGTGGTCTTGGCAGCTGCTCCCAGTCACCAGTCTAGCTGCCGCATTCTGGATTAGTTGTAGTTTCCAGGTCACCTTCAAAGGTAGCCCCACATAGAGTGCATTGCAGTAGTCCAAGCGGGAGATAACTGGAGCATGCACCACTCTGGCGAGAGAGTCCACGGGCAGATAGGGTCTCAGCCTGCATACCAGAGAGATATGAACCCACAATTATGTGCATATGACATCATTATCACGTCTTATTAGCAGTTCAAAATGCATGATGGCAGCTGTGCAGTATGTGAAATGCCAGGTTGTGCACTTCATGATGCCTTCTTGTCTATGCACATCCATTTAAGTGCATGTACACTAGAGACAAGTTGCTTCTGTTCTCCACTTGTGGAGATTTAACTCATGGATAGCATGGAGACAAGACCTGAATCCTCAACCACAACTGTAGCTGGGGTAGCCAGCATGGTGCCCTCCAGAGATGGTTGACCTGCAGTTCCCATCATCCCTGGCCATTGGCCTTGCTGTTGGGGACTGGTGGATATTGGTAGTCCAGTAACATCTGGAGGGCATCATGTTGACTATTCCCCACTTATAGCTCCTTGCATTAAAATATGTCCCCAAATGGCAAAATAAGGGCAGTGAATTACTGTCCCTGGTAGATAAGGACAATTGGAACACACATTTTCTGTATAGTCTCATCCCTCCAGATTATAGTTGTCCTTTAGCTGATGAGCTGAATGGCTGTTTAGGTGGATTTCTTGTTCTATGGAGGCCATTTGGTGGTCTGTTTTATTTTGTTGGTGGATATCACAGTCCACAGTTTGTTTGGCAGGCTAATGCTGTGGTCATAGTGCTGTCTTCTGTTGCTGGGTACTGTTTTTGGATTGTTCCCCCCCCCCCCCCAGTATGAGTATGAGTAAAACATAACAAATTATGTGATGTTCTGACCATAGCAACAAAACAAATCTTTCACCCATGTGATTAAACCAGAGTGGATTCATGTATAAAAACCAAACCCATATATGTCTTCTCTTAGCCCTCCAAGTAAGCAACCTCAGAAAAAGAACTATACTTAATGTTAACGTAAACTGTACAATGGTACTATGCAAGTGAACTTTAGATATTAATCTCTTTGAAAATTCCACTGGAGATGCTGGCATTTTTATGAAATGATAACCTGAAAAGGCCTAGAAATGACAGGGCACTCTTGGAAAGTAATGTTGGCCTTGAACTCAAACCAATTAATTTTGCAATACTAGACATACCTGGAAGTAAGTTTCAGTGAAAGCAGCAGTGCTTCCATCCAGTTAGATGCCCTTACAATCACTTGTAATTTACATGTTTATACCAAAAGAATAATAATGGCTGTGTTGTCACAAAGGGGGTTATGGTTTGTAAAAGCAATCCTAGAAGCAGTTTTGTTAATCATAACATAGAACAGAGTATTAATATGGAAGTTCTTATCATGATAACAGTACAACCATCAAAATAGCAATAAATCAGAATGCGACATTATTAGCAATAATTATTGCAGCTCCAATATCAGACTGTTAAGTCAAGCTCCACCTAAGCCAAATACTCACTAATAGCACATTCCCATGTCGGGGTGCACCCAAGTAACCATATCCTGTATAGATTGCAATATGAAAATACAGGTGAAACTCAAAAAAATAGAATATTGTGGAAAAGTTCATTTATTTCAGTAATTCAACTTAAAAGGTAAAATTAATATATGAGATAGACTCATGACATGCAAAGCGAGATATATCAAGCCTTTATTTGTTATAATTGTGATGTTTATGGCGTACAGCTGATGAAAACCCCAAATTAACAATCTCAGAAAATTAGAATATTAAATGAAATCAGCAAAATGAGGACTGCAAATAGAGCAATATTGGACCTCTGAGAAGTAGAAGCATGCACATGTACTCAGTAGTTGGTTTGGGCCCCTTTTGCATCAATTACTGCCTCAATGCGGCATGGCATGGATGCTATCAGCGTGTGGCACTGCTGAGGTGTTATGGAAGACCAGGAAGCGTCAATATCAGCCTTCAGCTCTTCTGCATTGCTTGGTCTCATGTCTCTCATCTTTCTCTTGGCAATGCCCCATAGATTCTCTATGGGGTTCAGGTCAGGCGGGTTTGCTGGCTAATCAAGCACAGTAATCCCATGGGCATTGAACCAGGTTTTGGTACTTTTGGCAGTGTGGGCAGGTGCCAAAGTCCTGCTGGAAAATGAAATCAGCATCCTCATAAAGTTCGTCTGTGGAAGGAAGCATGAAGTGCTCCAAAATCTCTTGGTAGATGGCTGCATTGACCCTGGACTTCACCTTTTAAGTTGAATTACTGAAATAAATGAACTTTTCCACAATATTCTAATTTTTTTAGTTTCACCTGTATGCATAGAGGGGCCAGGAGCGCTTCCTGAGCCTGTGAGTTCTCAAGCTTTGGGCCAGCAATGAAAATTCCCCATCTACTGTGCTTCTAGTAGTGGTGCCACAGGCCTGCCCTAAAGACCTTAACATGTGGGCATTCTCCAATTGGAGAAGGCCATCCTTAAGATATTCTAGACACAACCATGTAAGGCTTTGAAGCCTTAATTCGTGGTACCAGCTTTAAATTTCGAAATGAATTGGAAATTATCTTTTTTAAAAGCCCTCTAAAAACTACTTCATTCTCATTGCTGAGATATTAAGTTTAGAAAATAGCATACAAAATAGCCAATCTCATTTAAAAACAAAACATCATTTATACATAGTCAGTGTCAACACTTCTTCCCACCCAAACTAGCTTGTGCTGCATGCAATAGATCTTAATGTTAAATCATCTCATTTTCTATTTTAGGGTAGGTAATGAGTTGGCTAAAACATTGATAGTGTCATGGATAGTTTTTCAATGTTCTTCAAGACCAGCCCCACTCTGATGCAGTAGGGTGTGTTGTAGTTTCCAACTTTCAAATTCTGAAAATGAGGGGGTGCTAAAAAGTTTAAACATAACTTAGGAATTCAAAAGATATTTTGGTTAAATTAATATAATTTAGTTTTGGTTGGTAATTAGAATGTGTGTAAAATTGCATAGAAATCATTAAAAATGATTGCCAAGTACTTGAAGTATATATTAATATTCTTATTTTTATTCTTATTTAGCATTACCTGATATTTTCAGAAGCTAAAATTAAATTTCTGTCGTTTTCTGACACCAGTTTATGTAGTTCTTCATCAGATGTAAACTTGCCAAGTTAAATGTTGTCCAGTCACAAAAATAATGGCAGGTTTTGTATTCTTCACAGCCCAAAACTATTTTTAAGACCTCCACTGAAGAAATTGCAAAAAATAACTTTCACCCCCTAGAATGACACATCCTATATGATGCATATGGATAAGAGCAAAGCATGTGTGACAGTGGCCATGCCAGCCTCCAGGAAATGGAACCACTTGCACCTTTGCTGGGCACTCTTGGCCACAGCTGACACATCACTTCAGGAGCACTCCCAAGCTGAAAACTTGGTTCTTAATGGGCAGTCTACATCTGAAACATGTTGAACACCATTAACTGAGCCAAACATTTCTCTAACGGTCATCAATTCAGAACCTCCATACCCTCCCTGAAAGCAGAAAGTGGGGACAGAGTTGGGTACTACCTGCCTGTTGATGGCACCACATTCCAAATCTTGAGGCATGTCGTTTGATGCATATGCGATGTATAGTTATTTCAAAATAGCTGTTGTAGATGATAGTGGTATTTGGCTGTTTCTAAGTATCTTTTGGGATGCGGGTGGCGCTGTGGGTAAAACCTCAGCGCCTAGGGCTTGCCGATCGCATGGTTGGCGGTTCAAATCCCCGCGGCGGGGTGAACTCCCGTCTTTCGGTCCCAGCTCCTGCCCACCTAGCAGTTCGAAAGCACTCCTAAGTGCAAGTAGATAAATAGGTACCGCTTTATAGCGGGAAGGTAAACGGCGTTTCCGTGTGCTGCGCTGGTGCCGGCTCGCCAGAGCAGCTTCGTCACGCTGGCCACGTGACCCGGAAGTGTCTCCGGACAGCGCTGGCCCCCGGCCTCTTGAGTGAGATGGGCGCAACCCTAGAGTCGGACATGACTGGCCCATACGGGCAGGGGTACCTTTACCTTTACCTTTAAGTATCTTTTGCATTTGTGTGTGCAAGTATGTGCCCTCTGTGCTGGCTCAGAGTCTGTTGTTAAGTCTCCTCTTAGTTCAGAGAAGAGAGAGATTAACGTTTAACAGTATGTAGAACTGAATATTTATTTTCATGATGCCTTTCCACACAGCACCTTTTAATTAGCTGAGAATTAACCCTTTTCACACTTCCCTGTGAGTAACTATAGATCAGAAGCAGATTTTTATACCTTTGAATAATAGTTAATCTCCTTCACTTTGTTACAGATTCAGTAGCAGGCTTCCCTATAGCAATGCTTTTGCAGGAGACGACTTACAGGAAATACTGCCTTTAAATTCTGTTGGTGGTTGTTACGAGTCAGCAGTGCTTGTACATGATGAGGCATGGGAGGTATTTCATTCCCTACATGGTCGAAAATCATAATTCATAGCTTGCTAAAATATTGTGGACCAAAGGGTGAGAATAGTTTTAAAACTATGATCAGTGGTTAAGCGGGGTTAACGTGTCTGCCTCAGGGTTGTGTGTGTCACAATCACTTTTAAGTGCTGTCTTCTCCCTCTATTTTACAAGAAATACTGCCCTTATTGAGGCTTAAAAAAAAAAAGCATCTGAACTGTAAATGCTGATTTTATAAGCTAAACTGTAGAGTTCACTAATACATGTTGTGACTGTGAGTAGTGCTAGTCTTTTCTTTAAGCTATGATTAATATAGTCTTTTGTTTAAAGCTATTAAGTGTAGTGTTGTAATTGATTTATACCAAGCACAGTTAAAAAAAAATGGCTGTAAATTTCAAGGATGCTGGGTAGAAATAATAAAGGAACACCCCACCAAGTCCCAATGTAGAACAACTACAATTTTGCATTAATCTCCATGCATAGCACCCAGCGAGTTCTTTTCACGCAGCCCCTTTTCATGAGTTAGCTGCCTGCGTAACGCCTGGTTATGTGTTTCGGAATTACTGTAAGAACAACGCCAGTATAAGATGTTGTGACACTTCTTTTGAAAGGGCTTCTAGCAGAAGGGAGAAAGCAAAAGGGCTACGCTTAATCAATGTAAATGTCAGTGGCTTATTTTAATAAATTCTTGATTTAACGTGGCCTGTTTGCAGTTGCACGTTTTGTAAGGAATTTGCCATTCCCTTCCGAAGGTAGGTGACATTTAAAAGATCTGTAAAGGAGATTGGCTTGACAGCTTCAAATTACATTTGAAAGAGTTTTTCTTTTTCTAAACAGAAAATGAATACTTCCTTTTCTAAATGTCATCGCAAAGGCACAAACATATTTAATCAAATTTATATATTTAATTTATGTAAAGTTAGATTTTTCCCCTTATTCACGAGAGAGAGAGAGAGACCTGCTACATTTTTGCCATTTCAAAGGTTTAGCAAAGGTAGCATTTAAAACTCTTGAGCTTTCTGAATAAATGAATCCATTGTTTGTAAGGAGTTCTGGAATTCTTCAAAAATTGGCATCAGTTTATTACTTGAGCCCTTTCTTGATCTAGATATTTAGTTAACCTCTTGCTGTTAGAAGTACCTAAATATTTTTTAATAGAGAAGTATGTGTGACGAATGGTTGGGTAGCTCTGGAAAAAATAATAAATAACTAGAAAATATTGCAACACAACAGAAAAAAGTATAATTACAAATTTATTATAGGGAAGTTTATCCCATCATTCAAACAAATTCCCAAGGTGATTAGCAAATAATAATTAGCATCTGCAGTGATGTTAAAACATTTTCTATCATATCATTCAAGCCAGCAATTGCTCCGCATACTGCTTTTACCAGGCTGGTATTTTATTTAGCAAGATTTATATACCGCTCAATCAGTTTCCTGCAATCAGTTAAGCCTGTGCATTCTTGCTGCCTTGGGCCCAATTATCCACATGAGTAACACCTGAGCATGTGTCTACAGCAAAGGTCCCAGTGAGACAAGATAGTGCCTCTTTCTTTGTGTAGTTCTTTGGGATGACACAGTCTGGAAGAACCTGCCTTTCATTTACAGCACATCTTATCTTCCTTGCATGTTCTTTTATACTTTGGGTGACTGCGTTTATCCAGGACAAAGGCAAGTCACTGAGAAAACATTTCCACAATGTCTTTGCAGATGGAATGTTGGAAAGTGTCCAAGTAATTGCCATAGAATGTGTGTGGTCTTAACATTTTAGCAAGTGCCTGCTCTGTCATTTATTGTGACACTGTAGGAAGCTGAAAAGTTGTACTGTGTTTGGTCATATGTTTACTCTGAAAGTGGTACTGACTCTGACTTATTGCCCATGTGGATATTGCCAGTGCAGTATAAAAGATTTGATTTTCAGGTTTCTTCAGTATCCGTGTCATGATTTAACCTCACCATAGCAAGACTTGAAAGCTGACATCTGTCTTTGGGTATTTCAAAATAGTGTTTTTCTTGCTGTTTGTTGGTGTACTGAACAAATGCAAGCGTTCCTTTCCTGCGGTTCAAATAAGACTCCCATAGATGATTTATATACCACTTTACATTTCCAGTAAAATAAAAATAGCTCTAAGTGGTTTACAGCATAATTTTATAACATCTAAATTATCATTGCAAAATATCAGAATCAAAAATTACAAATGTAAATCAAATGCAGGATACAAGAGCCATATTTAAAGCAGTATATTCAACAGCAAAGCAAAATATCCTCTTAAACCTCAAGAAACACTTCAAGTAAAAATCAAGCATAAAAACTCGATAGAATTTCACATACTAATGCAACAGTAGTGGCTAAACAAAATGTATTATGAGCAAATCTCTAAATAAACAAATGAAAAAAGCAAAACAGGGGAGCACCTTCTTCACATAAATGGTTATCTCCACAACTTCTCTGCCAGAAATTACTGCTTCAAAAATTACCTTCAACAGTTTATTTTTATTTCTTTGCAATATTTATAAACTTCTTTTTAGCACTTTGTGATCCCAAAGTGATGTTTCAGCATGATGAAATAGTAACGGTTTCCACAAGATTGCTGAACTCCTTGAAGCTGTGAAAATGTGATAGAATCTTTTCAAAAAGTTTGATTGAATATGTGTTCTGGAGTTAGTTGGTGTTTCTCCCCGGTAGTTGTGTGATCCATTCTTTATGTTGATGGGGTTTTTTTGTTAAACAGAATTTGTATACTGCATCATCATGAAAACCTCTAAGCAATTTACACAATTTCCTCTTTCAACTGTTCTAGCCCTTTGTTCCATTCAACACTTTTTTGCCACTTATCACTGCCACCTGTTTATTCTGCTATTCTTTTCTGCATCCGTGGTTCTGATTTGAGCTTGTTCTTCACATGCATATAGCTACTTTGAGCTTTTGTACGTTAACAATCCCCAACACATTCTCTGACGGGTTTATTAAACTAAGCTAATTCATGACATCTTGCCAAAATAGAGACAACTAGATAAAGAATAAAGACTGATAGTTTGTCTGTGACACCATTCCTCCCCCCAACCTTTCTAAATCATGAGTTTTTCACAAACCTTACTGGCTGTATAGCATGTGTTGTGACAGGACTGGCACCAATACCTGTAACTTCTTGTCTCATATGCTGTACTTACAGGAGACAAAAGAGCCTAAACAAGGGCAAAAACATCTGATATTTTATCAGCAGTTTTGATATGTTTTGGTGCTCAACAGTCTCTCTAAGCTGCTGTCCCAAACTGTAGCCACGATTCTTAATGGACTTTTAAATGGTTCCATTTGAGATGAGATTCCTTTGTGGGAGAATTTGATTGTGTGCATGTATAGTTAAAAGCGACACTAATCCATATTTTAATGGAACAGTGGGAAGTGGCTGCAGCTCAACAGAAGTAGATTGTTTGAAAATAATAGTTGATAGAGAATTCACTTCACAATAGTCCAACATTGGTAAAATAATTGAGGAGAGCACATATTGTGAGGTGTCTCAGCATAGGAACAGAGATCTCCCTAAGGTGTGCACTTCAAGAGATTCTGACTGGAAATAGCAACTGGTGTTTGATATTCTGAATCTGCATTTTCTTTTTCCTGTAGAAAAATGCCAAAAGTGTTTGCAGCCCTTTCTGACCTATAACTGCTGTCTGTCTTTTTTTTCTTTTTCTTTTTTACTATTTTGTAATTTTTAATAAGAGTGATATACATATCTTAATTATTGAACTATTTTTCCATTTGCTGGCATTTTATGGAATAGTGTACTTTAATAACATAAAACAAAAAAGTAACTGCGCTATTGCCACAAACCACATTCAATGATTTTATATTGCAGATACTTGTGAGCTAACTCAGTCATGTTCTCTTTTGGCTCCATGGTAACAGTGGAGCACATGGCTGAAAGTATACTGTACAAGTTAATGTGTATTCTGGGACATGTGGAACACAGTGTGAGAGTCAAGATGCAGCCAAAAAGAGCCCTGAAGACTGCTCTTTTCTTTGGCAAAGTTCTTGTGGAAGCTAATTATTATTTGATTATCTTTCACAGTGCTGCATTGCTCCCTCATACTATTGACCATCTTTAGAGAAGGCGTTGAAAATCTCACCCGCCTCAGTTTTTCCACAATATAAAGTGAAAAGCTGCAAACCAAGACCACAGTGAGGAAGAGGCAGTAATCTATTTCTTTAAAAAAAGAGAAAAAAGAGTGCCATGGAGATACCACTTTCTGATTTCAAAATCTTATCTCTAATCCTATGAACACAATAAAAGCCCTTTTAGATCAGACCAAAGGCATTTCTAGACAAGCATCCTACTTACCACAGGGGCCAACCAGATGCCTTATGGGAAACCCAAAAACAGAGTGAGGACAATATCCTTCTCATGACTAGTAATCATAGGGTGCTTATGATTCTATAGGTAGTATATTGTTTTCAAGGCCAGTGATTGCCTTTTCTTCCATGAATTTTTCTAATATGCTTTTGAAGCCTTCTAAGTTGGTGGTCATCACTACATCTTGTGGTACCAAATCTTGTGGGTCAGTTACACACACCATGAATCCTAGATGCGTAGAAGCTAGTTGTGGTTACTCTGAGTAAGGAAAACATACATGTGTATTTTTTTCAGGCACTCTATATTATGACTTCATGTGCTCTGGGAATCTACATTGAAAATAGGTTCTTGGTCTAAATCTTAGTGAAACCTGACTCATATTATCCCTGGTTGGCCAGTATATTGTAAATATACTATTGTGATTGATTTCTGGAGAAATACTACTTCCTAGAGACTGTTTATATTGAGTTTGTATAGTGTTTGAGGTGTGAGGGGGATCTTTAGTAAGCTGAGTAAATTTCTAAGTGTCTTGCCTTTGAGGTCGTAGCTCGATAAATGGCAGTACCTCCTCTCCTCCTTTGAAGCGTTTATTCTTCTATCCTTGCTAAGTGATAGAAGGATTATGAGTGACAGTTTGAACTGTCAGTTTAAATCATAGGAATTGAAATAGTACTTGAAAGCAGCAGTGTCTAGATCATGGGATATTCAGATGTGTAATAGTTACACACAAATTTGTGTTTCCACATATCTTTTGATTTACTGAGAAACATGATCTCTTAAAGGTTTATTATCCCTGTCTTTTTTTCTTAACAGCTCCCCCACCCCCTCCATTTTTCAATGTTTGTACATTCCGGATGGCCTTCAAAAGAATTCTGCTGCTATAAGTAATAGCAAAAACTGAAGGGAAAGTACAAGAGCCCCCGAGAGACATCACTCTCAAAGCAGTAGTGTTGTTGGTCAGGTTCTCAGGAAGTAAGTGAAGAGGATACATTTTCCTACAATGCTACTTCAAAATCAGACAGGATATACATTCCTTTAATAGCTGAAACATCCCTTACTAATTTTCATGAATAAACACAGACATAACACTGTACTAACAATTCTGTAATGCAATGGGAACAGGCCAGCCCATTAAATATTTTCCTTACGCCAAATAGATTATTTTGCACAATATGTGAGGCATGTGAGAATGCTACACTTGTCTGCTTTTGGATTTATTTATTTTTAGTCTGGGTTTGAATCCATAGCACAGTGATTTTCTGGCTGTCAGTGGTCATGTGAATGCAGACAGAAGTGAGGAATCTCTTCCTCATGGTAGGTTACTACCGTTTGTAGCTTCAGTGAATCATCAGCTTGAGAAGTTGCTTGCCTGTTTCTCATCCGGATCTGTTGTGTTGAATCGGAAACAAAGCCACAGTGGCTCCTATGAAAGTCACTCTTAGAAGGTTGTATCCAACCAAGTTGTTCCATTAGTGCGAAGATTTGTTCCTCTGACCCTCAAAATCTGTCCTGGGGTTTCACCCAACCATCACGATTTCAAGGGGGCACATGGGGAGAGGAGAGGGAGAAAAAGTCCCATTTGCAAGTGGAAGTTCTTGCGCTAACAGAATTACTTTGTTGGATACAACCCAGGCGATGCAATGTCTGAAAGTTGTCGAAGGCTTCTGCCTAGACTTTTACTAATTAAAGTTATCCAGAGCTGATGTAGAAAGAAACACAGATGTAGGGGTACTGTTACTTTAGCCCCTGTATAACAGAATGACAGAGAAGGATTTCGGTAACCATGGAGGGCTTAATTTCTCTGGGTTAGAATATTATCAAGACGTGTGTTAACGTTGTGTAAATAAGTGGATGATACTTATAATTGATTAATAAGAGTGTTTTCTTTTTATTTTTGTCTGTTTATTTTTCCTCTGTTGTATGTCTTTTGTTTTTTTGTGGAAATTTCAATAAAAAGCAAAAAAAAAAAAAAAAAAGAATATTATCACACAGCTTTCTTCAAAGAGCCACAGACTTTCTACCAAAATCTGTATAATAGGAAGAAGCTAGACTTGGGGAAAGCTTCATCTAGTTGCAGCTTCTATGATTCGCAGTCTTGTGGAAGTTGCGTTTCAGAGTCCTAAGATCAGTAGCAGTGACCATGTGTGAGAGACATTCTCCTCCCGCAGGGAGACACTTGTACAAATGGTATTTTTCCACAAGTACTTACTGGCTTGGGGAGGGACACTGCTGGCATCAAATGGGGATTGTATAATTTCCCCCATATTTACAGATCAAAAGATACATATATTTTGATCCAAGTATAAATAATAAAGTGGAAAAGCTGGTTTTATTTATTTTAATAACTTCTCTATGAGGGTAAATCCTCATTTTTTTAAACATCCACTTGTAGACATGGAAATTCTGTGAAGAAGGCTGAAAGGTGAATTTGAAAAATATTTATACTTTTAACCGTACCTAATATTGATTGATTTTTAATGTATTCTTATGCTTCTGACATTTACTTGCACATTTTTTGGAACACCAGTTAAATATGTAACCATGGAGCTCAGTGAACGGCAGTTGTTTGATTCATTTTTCTGTAATATGCTTCCCTAGCGATAAAGGAAGTATTAGAGTGAATTTAAAACTTGCCATAATTTTATAGACTGTTATTTCTGCTTTTTGTTTTTGTTTATTTTTACACTTCTGTCCTGCTTTTAAAACTTGTAAAGTTTTACTTACAAAAAGATTTATGATTGTTGGCTTAAAAAAAAAAAAAGGATGCACATGGTAGCCACAATTTTTTGGTTCAGATGAAACAAGAAAACCCAGTTTATCAAAAGCAGAAGGAAAAGTTTCTGAAATCTTCCTTCCAGCCTCAAATGTGTGTTGGTTTAAAATGAGTGGGAAGTGTCATTTGAAAATTTTAAAAACACAGACACAATAGAAGTCTTTCTTAGGACTGCTAATGATCACAGAGCTTGGCCTCTGTTTGGTTTGAGTATACTCCTGTGTTTTTGCACCTGTCCGCCAAAATGCTGTTCCAAACATAATTGAGGATATTGTTCTTGGGGGAGGGGGATTACAAAGGATCTGCTCACGGCCTTGTCCTTTCAGATAAGTAAATGCAGCTCCTCTCCAAACTCTTGTCATTACCAAATACCAAAAGGAGTGAAATGTCAGTTTATTATAACACTTATTTTCTTAACACCTAATCAGAAGATACAGAGTTTCACATAATATTATGGTAGCACTAATACTGTTTGTAATATCACAGTTTCAGGTCCTTTGGAGTCTCTGTTGTTAGCATCTCTATTCCCTAGAAGTCTAATTCCAACATGGACATGTAGAAAAAGGATAGAACATCACATTAAAAACATAGCCTAGGGTTGACCTGAAGGCTGAGATTATGCAACTATACCACAAACTAGGTGGTAGAGCTTGAGCCAGAGGCAGATTCAAGTAGTATATATATGTGTGTGTGAAAATCAGTGGGGGTTTTGTGTCTGCTGTTTTCTGCTCAAAACAAGCAACAAACATGAGCAATATTGAGTGAAACATTAAAGATTCTTTAAAGTCAGTGGATAGCAAGAGAGTGTACTCTAAAAATATACCTTAAGGTCTGGAAAAGTTTAAGTGAAAGTTTGTAAATCTGGGATACAAACCTGATGCAAACTCAGGGACAGGTGTGCACTGCCCCCATATTAGCTTTTTCAGACATCCCATTCAGCAAAACTATGACACATCTCTGATGGTGCCAGTAGCTCTGCTTTTTGGCTCGTGTTTTGGCCTGGACTAAGTTTTTTAGAAGCAAGTCCCTTGCCTTTTCAGTGTGGGGACAACATGGTAAATTCTATCATGGACCATTAAAAATAAATAACCATGGTTGGCTTTAACTACATAGCGATCAAATATCTTTATTGCAATCCATAGACCCACAAAACAGTTTCAAAACAAGATACAGTTAAAACAACCAAACAGGTGAAAGAGACCGAGGTAGTCATTTTCTTATGTCTAGAGCGTGATGGTCTTTGTTTCTTGCGACCTCCGAAAGAAACTTTCCCATGGTCAGTGTAATATCATTTGACCTATCCTCCAGAAGGTATTTAATATGGGAGGCTTCAGTGAATTGGGATCTAGCAGTATCTGCCTTTCCATCATCATTTGCCTTCCCTGTGTTCAAGCCTTCCTGATACCCTTTGTTGGCCAACTATGCAAATAGTTTCCCAAGCTCCATTCATGTATTTCCTTGGGTTGGTAGGTAAGAGCTGAAGTTCTAAGACCTTTGTGTTGTGGTCAAATCTTCATCTACATTGAGTTGACTCAGTTCAGCTTAGTAATTCATACTGATTAATTAGCTGTTGTATTACAATTTGTGTTTGTTTTAATATTCCAATTTGTTGTAGCTGTTATCTACCTAAATACTTCAGTTAAAAATAATTTTTAAAATAAGGCCATATGTTGAATCTGACACATAGTCCCAGTCCATGCAATTATGACCCTGTAATTTTGAGGACTAATTGTGTAGATTGGGCTAGTGCACATTGGGCTGGTATGTGTGGACAATTATGGCATGTTGCAGAGTGGATGTAATCCTCATCCATCACCCATCTACATGGGGCTGCATTGCTTGATGCCACATCTGAAATAGTAAAAATAATACAGTTAAAACACAGTGTGCTTTCTTTTCTAATATGTGGTAGGTATATTTGTAATATATGTAAGTGCTGGCAGATGCATTACTTTATTCCATATTGCATTTTCAGAGAAAGTGCGGTTTTATTGAACAAGAGGATTGAATTCTTAACTGACTAATCAATTTTCGTAGCCTAGTATTAATGGACAGCTGTATCCATTAATCAGGGCTTTAGTAGATTAACAGTTGTCAGCATTTATGCTAATAGTACTTACATACCATACTTGTGAAATGCAGTTATGTTTCCATATTTTTATAAAACATTTGATAATATTCTCTTGCTTTGTACCTTCAGATTGTTCCGTTCACGGTTGTATATGTCTCTTAGAAGTGGAAAAGGGTAATTCCCATTCTGACATGATGCATCATCATTTGAGACTTCTTCCTCATCTTCCACCTACTAATCTTTGTGTCAAAATAAAAGGAAATAATTTGTTCTAAGATTTTGATTGCTTTGCATTAGCCTTGCAATATGAGTAAAATAAGGCATATATTATATTAAACTTATTTCAGCAGTCTTTGGTGTGTAGAAGTTGGAAGAAAAAGCATTTTAAAGGATTCCGGATTGAGACCTTACATCCTTGTTAGATCAGGCCAAGGCTCCATCTCCTCAGTTTCTGTAGTGACCAGACAGCTGCTTCTCAGAACTCAGAGAGCATGAAGGCAAAAGCTCTCTGATGTTTCTTCCCCTATAAAGTGGTACCTCAGGTTACAGATGCTTCAGGTTACAGACACTTCAAGTTACAGACTATGCTAACCCAGAAATAGTACCTCGGGTTAAGAACTTCGCTTCAGGATGAGAACAGAAATTGTGTGGTGGCAGCGGGAGGCCCCATTAGCTAAAGTGGTACCTCAGGTTAAGAACAGTTTCAGGTTAAGAATGGACCTCCAGAACTGGTTAAGTTCTTAAGCAGAGGTACCACTGTAATTAGGGGAAGCGTCAAGTATCTGATTTGCATGCAGAAGGTCCCACATTCAATCTCCAGAATCTCCAGTTAGTGCTGGAAATGTTCTGTGCTCAAACCTGGTGAGCCACTGTCAATGTAGACAGTACAGAGCAATATGTTGTTCTAGTTGTTCCTAGTTGTTAGAAGTTTAGCCTCTGAACACATCTACTTGTCATATCTTCAGACTGTTGGTAACCTCTGTGGTTTTTAAATTTGCACACATTTCTATCATGCACGGCAGGGCTTGAAACCCCAAACCCTTGCACCCAAAGTGAGAATTAAACCCATGGACCAACAAAAGGCTGGAGGTCAGCATAATGACTGCCATTGTGTCTTTTGGGTGGCACGAACCACCCACATTTCAAGTAACAGCTGAATGTGTTGTCCAGTGGTGTATGAGTTTGAAAAATCACAATGCAGCTGTGTGTGTTTAGTTTGATTTGGGTTTGAGATTGTGTGTGTGTGTAAAGACCGCCTGCCTGCTTGTGTCTCCAGCTTAAGAAAAAGGAAATGGGCCGCTAGAAAAAGTCTGAGTTTTGTTTGGTTTATTTTAGTTGAATCATTTGAGGACCTAGTATGCACACTTCAGTTAGTTGATTGCTATAGATTGTCCAGTGGCTCTGGAGAGCTCATCAAGATGTCTAATAGCTATATCTTATTGATTGTCCTTCAATTAATCACATCTGATGCTTTCATTTATCAAAAACCAAATACATGTAATTAACTTTGAAGTGAGAGAGCTCATTTCAAAGTGGTATTTGCTACTGTCACTGAAATATCTCAGGGTAGATTATACTAATGGGGAGCACAAGTCAAAATTAAGCTAATGGTGTCCTGTCTGTCAAGGAATAATCATTTTAAAACAGAGTTGGAGTACTGCTATTCTCTGCAGATCAAGGAAAAAAAACTAACTTACCCAAAGAAACACACACAAACAACCCTCCTTATCAATCTTACACTAATTTGCATAGGGCATGTGTGGTGGATATTCTTTTTATTATCTGATGGCTGGTTAGCCTTTCATATCTGCCTTGGAAGTTTTGTATCCTGATGTGGATGTCTGTAAAATGAAGGGTTTGTATGTGCAACTGTATATGTTAAGACTTATATGCAGCTACAACCCTGATGGCTCGGGACTTCTGGTTGTAGGTAAGAAGGCTTCTACACAGTGGTAAACACATAGGCTTCCCCTGCACAGATGTCTTTGGTTGATTCACAACACATGTAGTAGGACCCACTAATTGGGCCCACTGGTTAGCCTCACCCCAAACACAGTGTGCCCTTGTGACCATGCTGACGCATTGAGTCTATGCTTGCACCCTAAATTTTGAAAAGAGCTAATATCAGGGATATGAGCGATAATTTTAAATATTATGGAGGCTTCAGAAGATATTTTATTTTTATATTATTCCTCTTTCTTCCCTAATTTCCTTTCCCTATTTGTATCTTATATTTCACCTTCACATTCCTTTTTAGCCAACACCTGTATTACAGGGATTTTAGGTTTCATATGTTCAGAAGTTGAGGAGGACCTAGAATCCAATTGAGGGGGAAATCACATTTTAAATTGTTGCTTTTCCATGGCCTTTCCAATGACCTGTGTCCATCTTGTTACAGCAGCAAAGGCACAACACCTTTTAAAAAATGGATTTCAAAGTATGCCTAAACCAGAGCCCTTCTGCAGTCACCTGCTTTGTGCATCATGCTAAGCCCAAACTATGGCTTAGTGTGAATGTGTAGGCTCTGAGAAAGGAGATTTTCTGACAATGTTCATAACTTAGGAGAAATGCTGCTCTATGGTGGACATCCCCTCACTTTGAATAAATGTTCTTATAAATATGGACACCAACCAATGCACATAATCACAAGTTTTGTTTGGTCTGCATTTCTAAGTGACTCATCTCATACTTCTGAGATTGTTATATGAACCACAGTGCACCTGTCCTTCTGTTTTCACACTTCTCTTAATTTTGCAATTCAGTTCCAGCTTGAAATGAACCAAAATGTATATAAAATGTGTATTAGGTTAAAATGTATATACAGTGTTAAAATGTGTACAAAATGTATACAAAAATATTTACATTTTGAAAAGTGTGTCCAAAATTGCAAATTGTTAATGAGTTACGCCAGAACTCAGATTTGTGGTTTTAGGCTGCATTCCTAATCCCACTTACCTGAGAGTAAAGTCCACTCAATACGACTTACCTCTGAGCAGACATGGTGAGGATTGCAGCCAAGCTCTTCTGAACAAACTATGAGTCATGAACCCGGTTACAGCTCAGTTACTCTAGAGAGAGCTAAACTATGAGCTCAACCATGATTTAGCTCAGTCCACCAGCAGAAAGACCTAGGAAGAGCAAATCATTCGCAACGTTAATGAGCTACTGAAGTCTTAATAAGACACGCCACCCAGATTTGGTGTGAAATTCACTGATGGATAATGCTACACGTATCATGAGAAAACAGTTTCAGAACAGAGCTAAGAACATCTGCTCATGTATCATGTTTAGAGCTTTTGTAGCCTATTGAAAGCAAGAGGAGGCCTTTTTACTATCGTTATCAATTTACTATCATGATCACTTTGGAAATGATTACTAAGGCACATAAAGATGAGAGTAACTTAAGGTCCACTTTTTAATAGCTTGGACTTGCCTTTTAAATTGTATCTTATTTGGCTGTTCAGAGTGATTGGCTCAGACATCCAGATGTCTATAACAATAAATTTAAGATTGGACCCAGTTGGTCATCCTGGGAAACCTTTCATGTGTAATAAGAGCATTACACATGAAAGTATATAACACAGCCTTTACTTGTAAGTGTAGACTTAAGGATGAAACTCTGTAGAACAGAGAGAAGATTGTGAAAAAAAATCCTTAATGGCAGAAACCAGCACATTTGATATATAATATCAGAAAGGAAGCTACTTTCCTTATTCTTTGAATACTGTTACTGAAGTGGCTATTAAAATGAGTAATTAGCAACGTGGCAATGATTATGACATTGCATGGATTAATTAAAGGGAAATGATGCTACGTGAGACCTAATAGTACATGAGACACATGTTCTAAATAAAATTGTTTAGAAATAGTTACCTAGTTGTATATCTGAATTTTATACATTGGTACAGTATGTTTTAGAATGGAAAATAGGCAATGGACAGCCCCCGTCCTTAGTTTCACATCTATTAAATGAGCTGTGTGTTGCTGCTTTGACTGACTCAAATGAGAGTAGTCTGAAACAATGATTGTGCTTTAATTCTGTTGAATAGAAATTGATTTGCAATTTCAGACAACCTGTTTCTGTTGCTTGGTGGGACGTTGTGTTCGGCTTGCCTGCATCACAGTTCACCTTGTATCAGATTCTGTTCCACTCCATTCTACACTAAACCTGTTTTACAAGTTTAAATACAGTGGTTGCTGCATCTACCTTCTATAATAACATTATCCTGCTGAATGGATTTTAAAATGGATTATTCTAGTGACAAGGGAAGTATATCCTCTACGGTATCTCAATCCATTTCCTTGTGTCTGTGTTCCTACCCTGATTGGTATGTAGGGTGAGATTCTAATCTTTTGTTGAAATAGATCCCATTATATTTGTAAATTACTTATACATGTGTGAGAGAAATTGTGACAGGTTGAAAAATGCATAAATGTGTACAGTGCAATCAAAACAGTAAGTAAAATACAATCTGTTTAGTTTTCCAAATTTGGGTGCAGATGAACACATTTGAAAAAACTGCAGAATTCCGAAGTTACAAATTAGGCTCCTTATTTGGTGGGAGGGACAGCATATTTGCAACAAAGGAGTAGTTTAATGTGCCTTAACTGCTTCTACAGAAACAATCTGACTGGCTTGCAGGCTCCTGTGTTTGAGAACTTTGTACATGTCAAGATAGCAAAACATGAGCTGATTGACAGGGTGATGATTTGAGTGTCAAGACCATCTGTCTAAAATACACCCATGCACACAAGTTTCTTTTTGGCCATTTTGTGTAGCTACCTCCATGCTGTGATGTCCAAATTGCATTGCTGTCATGTGGTATGTCCTAGCTGAGAAGATATAAGAGTGACACATTACGCTAGCAGCGTCAGTGGCTGTCACACTGCTTTGGTAATGTGTAAAAGCAACAAAAAAAGTCAAATGTGAAAAGAGGAGTTAAGGGAAAGGTATGCCTGCCTATCAAGTTATATTAATTGAAGCAGATACATAAGATGTTGCATTGTAGCTCTCCCAACTTTGCTGTCCCCTACCTAGCTCCTGATGATGTGTGTGTTTTATGATTGACCCTACATCCAAGGCTGATGGGCCATATAATTAGGAGCTTTCAGTATTTATGTAACGTCCTGCAAAGCAATCCCTTTGGGATCGAAAAACATTTCCTTCCATTCACCCCAGAAGACTAATCTTCTGGTAAGCTGTAACATAAAAAATAAGTGCAGGGATTACTTTAGTGGGGAACCATCAGTTGATGCTGAACTTCAACTCCCATCAACCCTAGACAAACATGGGCAATAGTCAGGGATGATGGGAGTTGTAGTTCAGCAACATCTGGAGGACCAAAGGTTCTCCATGCTTGGTGTGCAGTGATGTGGGCTTTCCAGAAGAACTGGGGAATTTTCCTATGCAAATTAGAGCAATTCACATCAAAAAAATGTTATAATGCCCCAGAGAGTGATCTCATTTAGAATGTTTATTTTACTTGTAGTTAGTAAATAAAGCTAAGAAGTTGAAACTGTCAAGGTTACCTAGTATCATACTTTAAAATTTATTACCCACCCTTTACCAGAAGGTCCCAAATGGCATCAATTTATTTATAAATACTTAAGAACCTATGAAATGAAACATTTTCCATAAAAAAAATGAAGCGGGGGGGGGGGGGGAATTTCCACTCCACAGGCCTGTTGGTGTGTAGATGTGGTCCGTGAGCAGTATCTCGCCCTTTGGATCTTCATGATTATGTGCCATAGGCAGAATGTTGAAGGAATGATAAATACGTTTGAAATTTATGTAGGCCAAGAAAAAAGCTTAGTAACCTGCAGCAGGCTCAAGCAAACAAGCAAGCCTTGCAGCATGTCTGTTGGCATCCATCTATCTTGAAAGACAATGGAGTGCACCTCCAGGGGTGAAGCAAGACCGCTGTGATTGCAGTACCAAAGTGACCTCCCCACGACGCAAACATGGGCAGTGTGTATGGAGGTCCTGGGCTACCCAGACAACAAGACCCCGCTCCTGGCCTTGTAGTCCGAAGGAAAGTAGAGCAATAATTTGGCAGCAGCTTGGCTGCAGGAGTTGCCGGAAGAAGGTGTACAAGTCACCATCCAACCATCTTAGGGATTCCACACCAGATTTGTGAAGGATTTACTCCTTAGCCTTTTCATTTGCCGAAGATATCCCGGAGGATATCAGAGTTTTCCTTCTCCTCGATGGGCTACCTTCTCAGGTAGTCACGCCCCTCATTTCCCTCTACAGCATGCACAGAAACGCCCTTCTTGACTGTTGGACCCACTATTGGTCTAATCCTCTCAATCTGCCAGAGCTGGTATTTGCATGCAGGAGAAGCCCCTAACTCACTGAGGGTTTGAGATTCATCGGCTACCTTCACCTGGTTTGGCCTTGTCACATACTGCAAAGGAAAGACTAGGATGGAATCTTTTCCCAGCCCAACTGTGGAATTCCCAATTATGAAAATGCAAACTCTGGAGGCTGCATTTGCCCCACTTAGGCTTTCCCGTAACCTGTAGAGTTGTGACATGACAGCTCATCTGTAAGTCAGTCATTTTGGGAGCAGATGAAGCAGAAGGGTTGTGGTGGGTTGTTGTTGCTTTCAAAAAGGAACAATAGGCTCATTGGGTTGCTTTGAGTCCACAAACGCTATGTGTATACCTGCTTTCATTGGTTAAGCAGAATTCCATGCCCACGCAGCTGAGAGCAACATGGAACTGAAAGCACAGCACCGTTTGCTATTCACTGCATTTTATTTTATTTTTATTTTTCTCTTTCTTTTCCTCGTGCGCCTGGTGCGTGTGTTAAAGTAAGCTTTTATTCTGCGCTAATCCTCAGAAGCAGCCCGAGAAATGACATTTATGCATATTTTATAATGTGATTTCTGTCGGCATACGGAAAAAACAAATCAATTTCTCAGCAGCACACTGTTTAAAAGAAACAGCAACAACCTGTGGGATAAGTTGCAGAAGCTGTTAAAATTAATTATAAATGGCAGAAGATATAACGTTAGGGAGGGGGGAAATGTGCTAATGTGTAAAGAATACTAAAGCTCTGTGCATAAAAGAATTGTCTTATTATTTAAAAATTTATGTTTTTATAAATGCCATAGTAAGGAACCTTATTTTTGCTTTTATGTCCTTAACAGCTTCATATTTTATGTCAAATATTAGCAGTTGTCTTATTTTAGATTCAAGTTTTCACATTGCCCTGTCAAGCTTCCAGTATGCTGCTTTCTAGAAGCAAATAGCAGATACCTCCAGGGAAAATGGTGTAGGATAGGCTGAAGCATCAATTGGACAGCTGGAAACAGGGATCCCTGAGACAAAAAGAGTGTTGTGGTTGTGACTGTACTGGCCTGAAGGGCTACTTTCCTTGCCTGCAAGTTTCAACCTGGGCAAACAAGTTGCTTATTACAAAGCTGTATTATATGGTCAAGGACTACGTTGGTTATTATAGTGTAAGTGGTGATACAAGAGCATTTTTAACTATCCTAATCCAATAAATCATGGGAATCACATACTGTTCATGGAATGACCTGGCATTAATATACAGTGGTACCTCGGGTTACATACGCTTCAGGTTACAGACTCCGCTAACCCAGAAATAGTGCTTCAGGTTAGTGCTCCCACAGCAGCAGTGGGAGGCCCCATTAGCTAAAGTGGTGCTTCAGGTTAAGAACAGTTTCAGGTTAAGTACGGACCTCCGGAACGAATTAAGTACTTAACCCAAGGTACCACTGTAGTGGCTTAATTCTCACTGAAGTAGCTAACCTATGCCTGGGCTATACCACTTCAGACTGGGTGTAGATGGGGGGCATGATTGAATGCTCTTCCACACACCCCTCAAATTCCCACCAAATAGTAACACAGAGAGAACTTCCTGTGTGTGGTGTTTATTTTTAAACACAGGAACATTTGGACAGGTAGTCTCCCTCTGCAGTGCATCCAAGACACAGTGAAAACCTCAGTGACAAACTAGGCCATCTAATATGTTTTAGGAGCAGTTCAGGGTTAACTTGTAATGGAAGGGCCTTCCGGAGCTGATTTTGTAACAGAGACATAACCCCGCCCCCCCATCACTGTATTGTACTTTTGTACCATCTCAATAATGGATAGGCAGTCTGTGGCTCTTGGCATAATTCCATATGGCGCTTGTGGGGAAGGGTTTGGGAGAGAGAAAAGAAAGATGATGGCCTCAGCTGACTGGGGGCGCACCATCCAGAGTCACTCCTTGGCCACCAGCAGTATTCAGCTCTAGACAGATCACCCCGAGAGAATGTCGCCCTTGATGGAAAAAGGGATGTCCATATCAGATCTAAACAAATCCCCGAAGCCAGTAGACTGAGCCTATTGAAGGAAAGTAAATATGCCATCAATTGAGTTCATTTAAGGGAAAGGCCTTTTTCCTACTTAAAATGGCAACACCCCCCCCCCCCCCGGTCCTTGTACTTGGTCATGTACCTTTTAATTTAATTAGGCCATCAATTTTTTACAAAAGATGTGGCTTTTGTTGTTTAGTGGGAATAGAAACCAGCATATTACTATTCTCCCTCCCCCCAACCTTAATTCAATACAGTTTGTGATCATTTACAGTTCCTCCAGATGTTAGTTCCTGCAAAGTGGGTGTAACTTGCAACTCCTTGAAGTGGAACAGCTACAGATCTGTTGCAGCTGGGCTTCTGCTAGCTTTTGTAGAAATACTCATGTACAATTTTACAATATGCTTTGTAGCATTTATTTATTACTGTAAACTACTGTAATTCCCTTCTGGAACCTTTTTTATTTTTATTGTTTTTGGCATGATTTTGGCTTTTAAAAGTAGTTTTTGTCTTCCATGGAAAGGTTCAATAAATTACTATTGAATTATGAAACTCAATAGCTTTTAATCACAAGATGGATGCATGAGAGGGAACTCAGGCATAACCCCCTTTTTGTGTTATCAATATAGTAGGTTGAATTATTTTTGGTGTGAGAGATTTGTACAGTTGGTGGTGGTTAAGTGTGCTCAGTATGTATGAAAGGGTGGATTTTGACTTGGGGCCCATTAAGCACATCCTGACTTGAATAAAGTTTTGGGGGTACTCATACAGGCTTGGGTGGCTTTTCGAGGGAATAGCGTCACTTGCCAGATGTTAAATATCCCAGAACACAAGAGGTACAAGAGACTTTAAATGTGTAGGAAATGAATTGTAAAACTGTGGGAGTGGGGCGTGCTTGTTTTCCTTAGCCTCATTCATGGAAACATCTAAACTGTTTCCACTGGCATTTTATGAATGGAGGAGGGGGCAGGGAAAACCTCAAATCAGCCGGAGGCAGAGTGGAAACATGAACAAATGCCAGCCCAAATGGGAAGAAGATGTCAGCCTTATAATATAATATAGATACATAGGTAGTGTATCCAGTTCTCCTTTAAATAGCATGCTAGAGCTGGTATGTTCAATTTATCTGGATTTGATTAAATATGCCCAGTTCGTACGTCATGATCTGAGACAGATAAACCATGGTTTATTGGACCGGGAATAACCTGTGTGACTACATGCTTTCTCCATTTCATGCATGCCTGGCTTTGCTTATCTTGCTTTAGAGGGAACCCATAAACTACACTCTCCTGGTTCAGTCATTACAGGAAACTATGACTTAAGAAAACAGGTGTGCAAGGAATAGAGAGAGCATGCTATATGTCCCCGGGCCAATAAACATTAAGAAGTCCAAATCATACCATTGTTATGTTATCATACCCCCTCTCCCGTCTCCCCCCCCCCCCCGTGAAACTTGCATTAGTTTGTACGACTATCACACTGATTATTAGTTAGGATCATAGAATCACAGAAATGGAGAGTTGGAAGAGACCCTGAGGGTCATCTGGTCCAACCCCCTGCAATGTAGGAATCTCAACACACTGTCTCCCACTCAATATTGAATCCATACCAGACCCTGTCTGGTTGCTGCTGAAGAAACACTTTCCCAACTTTTGGGGTCACTGAGACTACACGCCTAGTTCCATCAGTGCCTCAAACCAGATAAGGGACATTGAAAACCAAACCTAAATACATAAAATTTGCTTCCCCAAGTTCTGTGGTTTAAATACAACAAATAACAGGCTCACTTATATCTCAAAATTAATAATTCTAGCCCAACGCACAGCCTTTATGTTAGCCTGACTGAACTTTCCCCCCTCAGCTTTGGTCAAGGGCAGATATTCAAACATCCCCAGAAATGATAGACATTGCGGATGTTCTTTGAATGTGCCGGACATATTCTTTTCTATCGTCCATTGTACAACCAACTATCCAACCACGAGCTATCCCCCTTTTTTGGGTAGTCTAAGATCACAGCACAATGAAAATATCAGATTCTATCTGTCTGACATTAACGCAGAAGTACCGTAACTGCAAGGGTGGCTGAGTTTTTGTCAATAGTATCTTTTATAGTGGTGAATGGCACTATTTGTGGGAAGAAATTCCAATGAAAATCCTTGTTATTATATATTTTACATGGCTCTCTCTCTGTGTGTGTGTGTGTGTGTGTGTGTGCGCGCGTGCGTGCGTGTGTGTGCATGTGTGTGTGTTAGACGAACTAATATCAGTGTACTGGAAGAAGCAAAGGTCACCAGTGTTGAAGCAATGATTCTTCAACATCAACTTCGTTGGACTGGTCATGTTGTGTGGATTCCTGATGATCGTCTTCCTAAGCAGCTACTCTATTCTGAACTTAAAAATGGAAAGCGTAATGCTGTTGGTCAACAAAAGAGGTTTAAAGACTGTCTCAAGGCAAATCTTTAAAAATGTAGTATAAACACTGACAACTGGGAAACACTGGCCTGCGAGCGCTTCAGTTGGAGAACAGCCTTTACCAAAGGTGTCATGGGCTTTGAAGACACTCAAACTCAGGACGCAAGGGGGAAACATGCTAGGAGGAAGGCACGCTTGACAAATCCACACGATGATCAACTCCCGCCCGGAAACCAATGTCCCCACTGTGGAAGGATGTGTCGATCCAGAATTGGCCTCCACAGTCACTTACGGACTCATTGTTAAAACCATGTTTATGGAAGACAATCTTACTCAGCTACGAGTGATCGGCAAAGAAGAAGATATATGTATATATTTTAATTTATATATATATGGATGGCCTATATTTGTAATGCCTAATAAAGGTTTGGCGAAGTAAGAACTAATCCACTTTCAGTGTTAAAACATGTTTCTTTCGCAATGATAGAACTCCAAGGTGAAGCACCAGCCCCATGAAAGTAAATTTGGAGCAATAACCACATCACTGTGACCATCAACTGAATTGTTAGGCTGAAGGAATATCTGAATAAAACATTTTGACATCCAGTATTCTTACCTATCCTCCATTTCATATTGACTACCAGAATACTTCTCCAAGCCAACAAGCTATGTGTGACCTGATAATATAACTTCTTGCTCACCTGATACACACAACCTTACCTTCTGATCCAGTCCTCCCCATCTCTTCTTTCTCTTTTGTCCTTGTCTATCATGGTATTATTTTCCTACTTATCTCACTTAAAACAAATACTGGATGTTCTATGATTCCACAGAGGCCAAAGACCATAACAGCAGACATAATTTAATTATTAGAAGCCTCTTTTGTTCCTTACGGTTTTATACCTTGTAATATACCTGCTCCTTTAAACTGTTTTTGTTCTAATTTTAATTGCAAGCCTTCTCTCTGTTATTTGTGATGGTGGTGGTGGTTATAAAAATATTTATAAATTACTGATAATCTTAGTATCCGAGAGCTTACTCTGCTCATTTAGACTGTAATCCTAGGAGAAAGTCCCATTTAACTTTGCGCGAATTACTTCTGAGTAGGCATGTATAGGATTATACTGTTAAGGGGGCAGTTTTGAACCATAAGTGGATTAGGTGTATATGCAGCAGAAAGCTGGTGTTCAAGATTGTTATATTATGAATGGCATATGTGTTAATTGGTATATGACTATGATCAGGGAAAGCACTGGTCCTCTTCCCAGGTGGCAGAGAAACTCGGGAGCAGCGGCTGCTTCACCTACGATATACCACTGGGTGAAGTAGCCATTGTGCCCTGGCCCTCATACCGGTCCTGAGCGATGTATCTCTACATTGCTCAGGCCTTCCTCCAAACTACATACATGTTCCTTAAGGGAGAAAGCAACCTCATCCAGAACAGACAGCATTGCCAGTTTCTGGTCATGAGGAGAACCTAATCAACATGCCTCTGTCTTGTCCAGATTCAGTTTCAGCTTGTTGACCCCTATCCAACCGACCACTGCATCCGGACTGGGTCAAGGACTGTCACAGCATCTCCTGATGTAGATGAAACAGGGAAATAAAGCTGCATGGCAAGGGCAGTATTATATAATATTTGTTGGTTTTCCTGGATTTCTTTTGCGTGCACTGTTGTTTCTCATATCCGCAGATCCATTGTGATAAAAATTAAAAATTGTACCTACATTATGTTACTCTGCATTGACAACACAGTACAAAGTAGCTAGGGATTGAAGCAGTGCTTTGTGAAGCATCTGGAATGTTGTTAAACAAATGTGTTGGTTATTAAATAAAGCCTTAGGTCATGCACAATTCAGTTCTACGTCCTTTAAAATGAACGGCAGTTTTCCTATTGATTAAAGCTACTAAGATTAAGATAACATTGGCAAAAGAATCACTTTATTGTGGTGGTTTGATCATTTATAAATCAATTTGATTGAATTTTCCCCTGATACAATTCTCAAATTCTCCTTGCATTTCCCTAAAGTACTTCCAACAAAGTGTGACACCTGTTTCAAAACATGTTTCTGTGTCAGCATGATTTTAATGATTGCTAGGCTTCTGTAGCTGGCAAAATGTTATGATGTTGGAACACTTCTCTTCTGTACAGTTGGGGAAGGAGAGGAAGGGAACACTTTCCTGAGTTCAATGATTCAGTCTTGAGTGGGATTTTTGACTTTATGACTATAGTAATTAATGCTCATTAGGTTTCAGTCTTGCTGCTCTTAAAGTTTTTTAAAACAGGTTCTCCTCCACCCTCACCAATCTTTTCCCACCCATATTAATAGGCCAGTAGCATTTTTATGTTTGCACATATTCAGTGATGAGTTCTTCTCTGCAGTGCATGTGTGAATCATATAAGTAATTCGGTCCTGAAACCACCATCTATTTAAACCTCAGTAATAACAGGTGGCGCTGTGGGTTAAACCACAGAGCCTAGGACTTGCCAATCAGAAGGTTGGCGGTTCGAATCCCCGTGACAGGGTGAGCTCCCGTTGCTGGGTCCCTGCTCCTGCCAACCAAGCAGTTTGAAAGCACATCAAAGTTCAAGTAGATAAATAGGTACCGCTCCGGCGGGAAGGTAAACGGCGTTTCCGTGCGCTGCTCTGGTTCGCCAGAAGCAGCTTAGTCATGCTGGCCACATGACCTGGAAACTACACCAGCTCCCTTGGCCAAAAAAGCGAGATGAGCGCTGCAACCCCAGAGTCGGTCACGACTGGACCTAATGGTCAGGGGTCCCTTTACCTTTTAATAACAGGGTACTGTTACTATCCTCTTGCTAGAGATGGAGGGCTAAGGTTGATTGTTAGAGGCTTGGTTAAGGTTATCTGAAACTTTGTGGTTGATTCGAGAGTTGAATTAGGTTTTTCCTGATTATTCTCTTGAGCCATTTGTTGCTGACACTACTTGAGGGTAGATTACAATACATTTCTGTCATGTCTGGTTGAAGTCATTTGACATTGTCATCCTAGGCTATATTTGAAGGCACGTTATGCAGTCGCTTTCTGGAGGGGAGCAGATCTGGGTCTGGTCAGTTTTGGATTGGGGATTGCTCAGCAATCACATGCATTCTGCCTTGAGTTCTGTGACAAGAGAAAGGTTGGCTATAAATGTCCTAAATAAAGAAATAAACTGGTACTTGGACCGTTTGACTTGCAGGGCTCATGTCATAGAACGTTCTTCTGTTCCAAAAAAGGCCGTAAACAAACTTCGTACATAAACCGGATATAAGCAGGAAGGATTATAGCATGGCCACATGACTAGGTAGTGGAATTTTCATTGCTACTATTGAATTGCATTCAGTCATGTGATGGCCAACCTGCCATCCAAAATAGTACAACCTAGACACAGATTTGCTACCTCAGTGTGAACTGTGTCCGGGTGGTGACCTTTTGTGGGATTTTTCTGTTTGGGGTGCCCGGTTGGGGTGCCTGGTGCCTTGCTTAGCTTACTCTCTTGAGTCTTCTAACTCCATCTGCTTTATATATTGCTTGGGTTTTGTTCTTCTTCTTTTGTTACTTTATTTATATAGCACTTTTCTTTTCCTGATTCAAAATAGCAAAATTACAAAATTAAAACTATTTATAGTAAAACAATGCCCATTTAAACCAGTTAAGCACCAGTCCAGAAAGAGTTAAGTCCTGCTCTGGTCGATTTCACCAAAAACAAACCCCTATGTTTCAATAAGAACTAATCACAACAACACAAACACAACACGTAGGCTAATAGTTAGTAGTATTGTTGTGACTGGTCCATTTTACTTCAACTGGTTACTTGAGACTAAAAAGTCACGTTGATTCCAGTGAATTTTAAGCACGACTAACTTTCTGGATTGCAGACTTAACATGTCTTTCAAAAACAATGCAAACAATCCATTATGATCCCAATAGTTTGGCTTTCTTTCTAAAAAAAATAATAATCTGACAGATTCTTTTGTCACTGAGGAAACACTTCCACAAAGCCTGCTGCTTCCTTTTTATGGTATTAGATTATGTGTGTTAGCCTTAGGGCTGCTTTATATTTTATGCAAAAATCGAGTTTGCCATCGGCAGACAGATGTTGGACCTTAAAACACCTTTTTAGGTATGAACAAGAGCTCTGATGGGGCTGTGGGTTCCCAGTGCATAAACACAGGCATTTAAGGACATACGTTTATTGTTGACATATTACACAATAGCCAAGTTTCCTATGGGTATAAACACAGACATATTTCCTGCACCAAAGACATGGTGAGTGACGTGACCCGACCCTCAGATTGGTAGGAGAGGATATGATAGGTTGGATGATCCTGCATTAGGATAGCTGGTTCTTCTCAATTCTTGCTTGACCAGAACTTGTTGACTGCCGTTCGAATTCTGAAAATATAACCATAATGTTGGTAATGCTTGAATAGTTCGCTTTCCCTCGCTATGACCCGGTCAGTAGCTGAGAATTGTAAGTGGCGTCTTTATTTGGACTGCAAAAGAGACAAGGGTTAGGAGATGCAGTCTAAAAAGGCCACTTCACATGAAAAGCTGTTAGATCCAGGTCACTGAGTTTGGTCGTCTGCATTTTATGACAAAGTCTAAAAATGCAGATTTGTAACAACCTATGTTAATGAATTCCAACTGCTCGAATTCCACACTGAATAATGGCTGGAATTATGAGCAGCAGTGATTTACAAGAGCTGGTTGAATGCAATATTTTTTCAAAATTAAGTTGACGGAATGCTGAAATAGCATGCTATTTTGATTAATGATTTTTTTTGCAACAAATAATGTGTTGGCAAAGGGAATTCTTTTCTTAACAATAAAACAAAGGTGATAGAATGACAATTTCAAACGTCCAATAAATTTTTAAAATCTAGTATCACATTTTAAATGTAATTTTGTGCATACGGAGAATGGCAAATGATACCTCTTTACCCTGAGGCTGCCCACTTTTCATACATCAGAAATATTCTATTTAAATGCAGATTTTGATTTGCTAACTGGTGTAGTGTGTAAGGAGAAGAGATGGTAAAGAAGGCAGGAAATCTATATCTTTTTAAAATTAAATATCTGATTCACATGTCACCCTATCAAGGCGAGACATTAAGGTATTTTCTAAATATGGTAGAAATGTGTGTTCCTGGGTCTACATACCCTTAGTTTGATGCATGATTCCAAAACAATAGCGGGGGAGGGGGGGGGGAGAGAAGTTACATCTAAACTTTGTAAAAGCAGTGAGACACCGAAGGAAACAAAAGCTTTTTAAAAGCAACAGATATTTTTGTACTGAAGAGAAGGATAAACTAGTATAATCAACAAAATATATCAAGCTTAAAATACGCTTAACTTGAGTACACTATGCCCTTTTGGTTGAACTTGGAGATGAGCTAATTATACACTGTTGTAATAATTTAGAAGTACAAAACCTCTATTCAAGACATCCTTTGTACTAACGTAGATTATGAAATTCAACTCTAAACCACGTGTTTCTTTTAAAGGCAAGATTTAGGGGCAGGATGGAATCTATCCAACTGAAAGGGGGGCAGCAGAGAATGTTAGCACACAGATGACAAGCCATTCTTTCCCATAATCAATTTTCTGTGTGAATTCCTCTGTTTGGTTTCACCATCAGTTAAATTGAGGACTCCCAAATACTGATTAGGTGCAGCATGTGAATTTGGAACACACAGTAATAGAATCAATATTCACAAAGTTTTGTTAAGCTTCTGCAATCTGTCATTGCACAAAGGGGGAAAATCCTCTGGCATTTGAGGCATGGAAGAACATAAAGAGCACACATTTTAAGAACAGAAAGAATTTAGATGTGAAAATATGAGCTTAGCGAGTGATCCTGTGAGTGCATACTTGTAGTCTCAGTAAGTATTGTGGGCCTTACTCTCAGGTGAATGTACGCAGGATTGCATTTTAAGACCAATTCCTAATATAGGGCATCTGGGATTATTGTGTGTATGCTTTTAGTTTGAGAAAGCTTCTGTGTTTGTCATTTGTTAGATAATCTGATTCCTAAACACAGTTATCAGTGTAATGCTTAGACGTGTCCCACTGTCTGATGTGGCCTTATAACCCTAGTAATTGTGTTTAGGGTTGCAGCCCAAATATATACTATTGCTGCTAAGTGACACTAACTTACACACTTTGGCATCTGAGGCCTATTAGGTTTTATTGACTGTTGTTTTGCCCTAGGCTTCTTTGCAAAGGGTTATTCAACTCTTCCCTTGCTCATAAAACAGAAAAAATAAACAAGATTTTCTTAAATAACATCCTTAGAAATGGAAAAAAGAAATGTTAACAATCTGCTTGGTTGCTGTAGTTAGTACCACTTACGCATTATTAGTGTTTTGAAAAGTCCATCATTACCACTGGGGTGAAATCTTCTGTTCCTGGCAGAAGAACCTTTTGGTCTTAGAACTTTTCCTGAACCAAAACAATCCATTCTGTCTGTGAGTGGAATACTCTGCATGTGCATGGCAAGTTTGTCAGAGATGAGCCTTTAGATTTCTGTGAGAATCTAGATTCCTACCCTTATAAAACTCTTCCTGAATGTTTGACTTACTTACTTGCTCCTTGTATAGCAGATTCTTTGCACTTTTCCACCTATATTCCTTGTTCCCAGCATGTGATCTTGGTTCATGGCATTTCAGGCAACTATTTGGACAATATAATTTAGTTTTCTGGTCTGTGTAACATTGAACATGCAACAGGGTGTGTTTGATGGCTGGAAAAGGCCCTACAGCGGAGGCTTAATGGCCCTATGGGTTGAATCCAGAAAGATGCCAGTGGAACTAATTCTGATCTTGGCACTGTTTTGCAGACAGTTGCACGAGAGCTAGCAGGAGACTTCACACAACACTGATTTAGTGCAAGCATGCATTATCACATGTTGTGGAAGGTCAAGTGCAATAGCTTGTCCAGAAGGACATGCACAAAATATTATTTATTAATTTTATATAATTTATATGCTGTGTGATTGTAAAAAAAAACCTCAACATAGTTTACAATGACCTGCACTAGGAGAGAAACACAAACTGGATTTTTGGTTCTCTTTTCTCATGCTAGGATTAGAAAGTACTTCCACTTTCAGCTCAATATATCCAAGCATATAATACCGGTACTTACATTTTGGAGGGTGGTGCTTTAGTTAAGGTATTGGTATTCAGTTCAGTGTTTCTTAATTTCTTTCAGTATGTATTTTGGACATCCCAGATAGATTTTTTTTCTTTGTCTTTGGTTAATCAGGCCACAAAATAGTTGCATATCTAGTAACATTTTATTCCACTACAAATTTAAGATTGCTTTAGTCTGAGTTTGATAGTGAAAATTTATTCATTGTATGTGCAGTGTATGTATTCATTCCTAAGTTTGTATAAAATAGAATAGAACTTGGGTGTCCTGAGTATATTTTGTTTGGTTTTTCTTTCCTTCTTCCTCTTCTCAAATTTTTATTTTTAAATGTATATCCTGGCTTTCCTCTTTAAACAAGAATTCAAGCTGAGTATGTCAAGAATCCCATTAATTCCGTAACCAGATAATGAGCATAAAGCTAAAAATACAATAATAATAGCCAGAATTAAACATGTTCTTATTTTGTAGAAATGGGAAAACAAAGTGGCACACACCATTTTTCTAATAGATCTCAGAGAGACAGAACATGGTGGGCTTCTTTCTCCATAAGTGTGTTACCACAGTAGAAACGATCCTGCTCAATATTGCTGTCACACAAATTTCCAAAAGGGGAAACATCCACATAGCAAGTTCTTCACAAATGATCTCAGAAGATAGGGATGTTCATGGGAAAAAGCAATGCCAGATAGTGAATTTAGCTTGTTGCAGAATCCAGATATCTTAAAATTTTGCACAGGTATTCATTGTACCATGAGAACAGGAAAAATATCTGAGCTCCACATAAACACCATCACTTGTAACAAACAGCCCTTGTTTTTCAAGCATGGCTAGAACTGAAATATGATGATAAATTTGGAAGTTGCAGATTTGTCTTTCTCCATCTAATATATGTCTTTGTGTCAGTGTGTGGAAATATTGCTAATGAGTCATTTGTAGAAAGTAAAGCAGTTGATAAAGGGTTTCCCTCCTAAACTTTCTCTCTGAATGCAGTGTTCTATTTAGTAGTACAAAGCAAAGGATATTCTTTCACTAGGTTTTGTCTAAATAGACTACATCAGCGGTTCATGAGTTGGAGAGCATCCCATTGATCACACAGTGAATGCCACTGGATTAGATACAGATTACTGGTCTAACAAATGACTCACAGTGTTGGTATAAACTAGAAATAAGTGAACTGTTCAACACTCACAACTGAAATGGTCTGTGTTCGGACAATAAACATTGGCCTTAATAAGCTAAGATATTAATGTGCTGGTTGCACTCACAGTTGCTTCACTCCTCCATTTGCACTAGTGGGGAAACAAGTCAGGAAGCAGCAGTTAACCACAGATTCCCATTTTGTCCAGACTGGAAACTATGGTTAATGGTTTCCAAACAAACTAGGATATTAGCCAACTTTGAACCATGGCTTTATGGCTTGCTTTATTATAGTTAATGACTATAATTTCCTAGTTTGGATATAACAGGAAGATAAGGTTTATACGATCCGAAGAGAACCATAACTGGACATAACGGGAACATATGGTTAATTAACTCTGGCTTCCTGGCATATTTTCTGACACGCAAAGGGAAGAGTGAATCAGCCGCCTGTGGGTGCTGAAGGAGCCACATTCATATCTTGGCTTCTTAAACTGAGTTTTGATACAGCATAGCCAATGGGGTTGCATCTCACTTACCTATTTTTATTGATACATGTCTACTAATTAACTTGTCATTGTGGATTTACTGTATTTTCTGGTGGGTGCTGTTCTACTTTTGAGATGGTGCAGCACAACTTCCAGTAGGAGATGAGTGGTATCAGTTTACAGGCCCTTTCAGTCACCCCAGTGTCAGTTAGCTAAATGAAAAAAAGGTTGCTCATGAACTATTCCAAGAAATAGATTACTATGTTAGTTTCCCTTTAGTCCGGTTGAATACCAGAAGGACAACCCTTGGGGGTTAATTAAGATGACCGTGTAATTTGTATGGTGCTTGCAATCATAGCCTGATTGTTTGAAGCTCTCGTCACATGGTGTTTTACCATGAAGCGGCCTTTTCATCTCCTAAGAGCAATGGGAAGAAAAGCTTAATTTCCCTATCAGCTTATACCCTTGTCTCATATCTGAGGTGGCTTTGATAGATCAGGACTTCTAGCTCAAAGTGGCCAGACCCTCATCAACACAGCTCTTGAAGCTGGTGAAACTGAAATAGGTACAGAATGTACAAATCACACTGTCCAGGGTATCTTACAACACCCCCCCACCCCCTGGCAGCATCTGGAGGTGTATCTGCAATCACAACAACTTCCTTGCTATCTTTTTGGAATCCTGAAGACTGGGAACAATTAAAAAATGCCTTATAGAGATGGCATTGAATTATAATAGAATCATAGAGTTGGAAGGGACCACAAGGGTCATCTAGTCCAGGAATCTTTTGTCCAACATGGGACTCAAACCCACAACCCTGAGATTAAGGTTCTGCTGCTCTACTGGCTGAGCTATCATGGATGACACTTCAAGGCATAACAGAAATGGTCTAGAACCAAAAGTAGCTTTGGGCTGGAAGTTATCTATATGTATTTTGTTTTAATTCAACTACTGTAGATATGAGTGAAGTCTATTTCTGGTATGTGTCACTTTCAATCAAATTTTGAATTAATTTGTGATTATTATTTTTTAAGAATCGTGTTTATATATGCATTTCTCAACTTAACTTTGCATTATTTGAGGCAACAGCTGCATTGGGAAATGTGAATGCTAGTGGTATACAGTGGTACAGAAGCTGTAGACCAGGTCAGTTTGTGTTGGAATTTGCAAAGTTCCAACCATCAATGCAAACCAGTAAGGAATTTGTGGGGTTCCACCCTGCTTATGGAGTAGTCTTTCCAGAGAGGCTTGCCTGGTGCCTTCACTGTGATTTTTTAAGCTGTAACAGTAACAGTGAAGCACAAATTCTTTTTCTTGCAGTAGGTCTATGCCCTTTAAAATAATATTTAAACACTGATTAAGAAATTACCGAGGTGAAATACCCAAAGAAAACATGCTTGATATATGAGCATCTTAATTTTCTAATACTTGATTGGAAGCTGCTGCTATGATTTTAGTTAACTATAGTAATTCTTTACCTCTTTTTAAAAAGGAGAAAAGTGATTGGAATGGATTTACATATTGCCTTAACAACTTTCACAATAGTGCAAAGCTCCTATCAAGCATGTTATCAGATTATTTTATTATGCCAACATTAATATTGGAAGCACACACATAATCTGGAGTCAGCAGGTTCATACACTACTATCTCATTAAATTTTCAGGCAAAAGCTGCAAAAATTAATTGGAGGCGTGTAATAGTTTAGAATGTGAGCTGGCTTATGGTAATATAAATTACATGAAGAGAAGACAGTTTTATATACTGAGAGAGGGAAAACTGGTTTACTTTAATGAGAAGAGATAGAAATGTGGAGCTATTTTTTCATTACAGATGCACTCTAAACTGTTTGGACTTACTTGATGAATAGAGTTAATTCTCTGCTACAGTTCCAATAATTCATGTTGCACAGTTTAATGACTTCTAGATAAAAACAGGATTGAAATGTTAATTTCTATGAAGAAATTGGAGCACTCTCATATATCAGGCTTTTTTTTCTATTAAACTACTAGTTAATTTCACTAAACAGGTCTCTGGAGATATTTCATGCTACATCGAGCTTTGCATTTCCTTTTTATTAAAAGTTGGTTTGGTTTTGAACATTAGCTACTGGAGAATTTCACTTGTACTTAAAACCTGCCATAGTTTATTAGAAGTTTTGTTTATTATAGTCAAGGCTGCTTTGAGATCCTGTTTTTAATTTAATGCTTAAAACAACTTAGGCATTACGAGTTGGATCCAGAGGTATCCCTCTCTATCCCCAAATTTATTGACTGCTCCTGGAAAGGCTTCATTAAATCTAAAGATGTCATTCTGCTTGTGATCAATTAATTATAAGTACCACTGCAATCGGACCAGCCTGATGTCATTCTGCTTGTGCAAGAGTTTGCTCAAGCTCTTGCACATGAGGATGCAAAATAACGATTTATTTATTTCATATTCATATAAATAATTATCTATTACAGCATTGTTGAGATTCTTCTGTTTGTTTTTGCACAAGAATGTATGGAACAATTGTTGGCGCACTATTTTCCCCACATCTGGTTCTTTGGCGACAACAACACTTTGTAGCTTATCATCTTTCTTTCTTTACCTCCCGCTTAACTAGCCCTGTCAGGCTGTTGAATTAGCTCTCAACCATTAATAATTGATATGATAATTATGCTAATAATTATAATAAAACAGTTATAAAACAGTAGATTTTTTTTTAACACTGAGCAATTACTTGCCCTAGCTCTGTTAAAAGATGGAAAGTTACATTTTTGGTTTTTATTTTTGAAACAGACCTCTCCAGATATTACCATTGGATCCAAAGGTATTGCTGTCCAACTATTTCTTTATGAAAGCAAATTTTAATTCTAAAGGATCTGAGTGTGTGGACATACCCACAATATGTGCATTATGAACTTTTTTTGCATTCTAAACTTAATTCACTTTTAGTAACCTCTAACATGCACTGATGTAGCTACATTTTTTGTATCTGCTGAGTCCAGCTCTGAGGACCTGCTGCCGGTTCACTCACTGTGAGAAGTGAGGTTACAGGGAACCTGGCAGAGGGCCTTTTCTGTAGTGGCACCTGCCCTGTGGAACACCCTCTCATAAGATGTCAACTACAGTGGTACCTTGGATTAAGAACTTAATTCGTTCTGGAGGTCCGTTCTTAGCCTGAAACTGTTCTTAACCTGAGGTACCACTTTAGCTAACAATTTCTGTTCTCATCCTGAAGCAAAGTTCTTAACATGAGGTACTATTTCTGGGTAAGTGAAGTCTGTAACCTGAAGCATCTGTAACCTGAAGCGTCTGTAACCCAAGGTACCACTGTATCTGACTTTTAGAAGACATCTGAAGGCAGTCCTGTTTAGGGAAGTTTTTAATGTCTGATGTTTTATTGTGTTTTTAATATTCTTTCGGGAGCCACCCAGAGTGGCTGGGAAAACCCAGCCAGATGGGCAGGGTATAAATAATAAATTGTTGTTGTTGTTTGTGATTTTTCCTTGTTCTGGTTGACAAAAGAATCCTTGTAAACATAAATTTATTATAGTAATTTATACCTTTCATCATGAAGTGATCTGTTGTCTTCAATATGTAGGATAGAGGGTAGAATCCGGTTGGTACCCTTGAACTCATGGATGGGCTTTTGATCCAGTGGAAGCATCTGTTAATGGAAAAGAAGGAGGGAGCAACATTGCCAGTTCCTTCTCTGCCTGCAGCCTCCAGTCTCTCCTGAAAATCAGCTCCAGATTGTTGAGGGGATTATCTAGAACAGGATGGAGGGGAGCGGTGGTAGGGAGAGTTGCAGAGGGAAGGGGGAATTGGCAAAAATAGCTTCCCTTCATCATTTGGTAGTAGGGGCCACAAATGGATCAAAATCACTTTCATGAGTTCAAGGGTACCATTTGGATTATACTCAGTTTTTATTGGGGTTCATGCATACTGGGATAGCATGTGCCATCTCAGCAAGTGAAGCAGAAACAGCGCTGATCCCTGCTAGTCCACAGGGCTTTCAAGGTTTTAGTCATTCAGTCTTCAAAGTGAAATGCTATGTTGAGTAAATACAGATTACTACCAGGAATTTAAATCTGGACCAAACAGTAGACACCTTGCACTGGTTGTTTAACTGCATTTAGCTTTCCTTATTCATGATTACTTGGGTGGTCTTCTCTTAACCCTAGGGCAGTGTTCCAGCAGATGTACCTTCTGCTATTAACTGAGTTTCTGTAGAGGATTTTTTAATACCTTGCTATTGTGCCTTGACTTCAGTGCTCAGATAGTGTACTAAATATTGTTTGGCTTGTGGGTGGTGGCTGATCACTTTGTTGTTGACTTCCAGACAGGTCAGAACAGAAATCTTGTTATTTCGTCAACACGGCTCTTTGGGAAAGGGCAGGTCTAGATCCAGTTGTGTGAGACATTGGATACTATTTCTGTTGTGTGGTGCTTAAATATTTAGTATATAGAGTTGTTGCTAAATGGTTCATGGCGGGGGGGGAGTGGAGGCAAGGGAACACCTTTTTATTGAGCCAGTCTCAAGAGCACTAGTCCTTGGAGGTTGCTAGCATCTGGAAATATTTGTTGAACTAACAATACATTCTCCCTCATCCCTTATTTTCCTGCCATGTTCATGTGGTAGTCCTTTTTTTCTTTTTAATCTAGTTTAATTAATCACTGAAGTAGCAGGGTACTTTTCTTAAGCAGCTAGTTGTGACAGTAACGCTAAAGGATGAATCTAAAATGGCGTTTTATTTTATTTGTAGTAAAACAGCAATACAAAAGATAAACAGAAGAATAATGGGGGGGGGGTCATAGAATCATAGAATCATAGAGTTGGAAGAGACCAAAAGGGCCATCGAGTCCAACCCCCTGCCAAGCAGGAAACACCATCAGAGCACTCCTGACATATGGTTGTCAAGCCTCTGCTTAAAGACCTCCAAAGAAGGAGACTCCACCACACTCCTTGGCAGCAAATTCCACTGTCGAACAGCTCTTACTGTCAGGAAGTTCTTCCTAATGTTTAGGTGGAATCTTCTTACTTGTAGTTTGGATCCATTGCTCCGTGTCCACTTCTCTGGAGCAGTAGAAAACAACCTTTCTCCCTCCTCTATGTGACATCCTTTTATATATTTGAACATGGCTATCATATCACCCCTTAACCTCCTCTTCTCCAGGCTAAACATGCCCAGCTCCCTTAGCCGTTCCTCATAAGGCATCGTTTCCAGGCCTTTGACCATTTTGGTTGCCCTCCTCTGGACACGTTCCAGTTTGTCAGTGTCCTTCTTGAACTGTGGTGCCCAGAACTGGACACAGTACTCCAGGTGAGGTCTGACCAGCGCAGAATACAGTGGCACTATTACTTCCCTTGATCTAGATGCTATACTCCTATTGATGCAGCCCAGAATTGCATTGGCTTTTTTAGCTGCCGCGTCACACTGTTGGCTCATGTCAAGTTTGTGGTCAACCAAGACTCCTAGATCCTTTTCACGTGTACAGTGGTGCCCCGCAAGACGAATGCCTCGCAAGACGGAAAACCCGCTAGACGAAAGGGTTTTCCGTTTTTGAGTTGCTTCGCAGGACGAATTTCCCTATGGGCTTGCTTCGCAAGACGAAAATGTCTTGCGAGTCTTGAGATTTTTTTTTCACTTTTCCCCCCCTTTATCTAATCCGCTAAGCCTTTAATAGCCTTTAATAGCCTTTTAGCAGCTAATCCGCTAAGCCTTTAAGCCTTTAATAGCCGCTAAACCGCTAATAGCGCTAATCCGTTAAGCCGCTAATAGGGTTGCTTCACAAGACGAAAAAACCACTAGACGAAGACTCTCGCGGAACGGATTAATTTCGTCTTGCGAGGCACCACTGTACTGCTCTCAAGCCAGGTGTCACCCATCTTGTATTTGTGCCTCTCATTTTTTTTGCCCAAGTGCAATACTTTACATTTCTCCCTGTTAAAATTCATCTTGTTTGTTTTTGCCCAGTTCTCTAATCTGTCAAGGTCGTTTTGAAGTGTGATCCTGTCCTCTGGGGTGTTAGCCACCCCTCCCAGTTTGGTGTCATCTGCAAATTTGATCAGGATGCCCTTGAGTCTATCATCCAAGTCGTTGATAAAGATGTTGAATAAGACCGGGCCCAAGACAGAACCCTGTGGCACCCCACTAGTCACTCTTCTCCAGGATGAAGAGGAACCAAGAGGTGGCAGAATATGGACCAGACCAAGCCATATTCTCATTTCAATAATTGTCTTCCTATCCATGATAGCTAGATGGATCTAGATGTATGACCCTCCAGATGTTGATGGGCTCTGGCTTCCATCTTCCCCAGCCCAGGATGGCCAGTGATCCAATAACCTCTGAAAGACCATAGGTTCCTACTCACTGTTGTATACCAGATGCTGAGAGGGATTAGCAGTGCTGCTGTTGATAAGTAATGGAGAAGTTGTAAGCTTCCTAGAAGTGTCTAGTTGATTATGTTGGAAACAGATCCCTGCTACTTGGGCTATTACATTCATGGGTTCATTGGTTTGAGATACAGTAGATATAGATATAGATGATAAACTTACAAGATATAGAGAATGTGCAAATGGGATCAGGGACAAGCTGAGTAGTCCTTCCTGGCATCTGCACATACTGCAGAAATGTCTGAAGGGAGGGAGCCTCAGGGTTCCAGATCCCATGAAAGCCTGCACAGGTGAAAGCCTCCTCCCTCCCTCCAGATGTTTGCACAGTATGTGCAGATGCCAGGGGGAGAGGCTGTTTGGCTGAGCCCTGTTTCTACTTGAATGTTCTCCTGAACTGTAATACCTGAAGAAAGTGTTTAACTTGATAGTGTCTGTCATATGTTAACAAATAGTAGTGGGGGGGGGGGGGAGACAGTTGCAGTCCATTCCCATAAACAGAAAAATGATGTGCCTGCTCTAATTACAGAAGCCCTCCAGTATGACCTCAGCAGAACTATTTAGCTCAGTTAAAATGCCAAGTCAAAGGCATTTGCAACTCATTTAAAACCCAGGGGAAAGAGAGAATGCAGTTTTATAGTTCCTCTATCATAAAGGACCAAAAATTTAATTGGGAACTGTAATGTAATCCATGTTTATATGTGATCATCGTCTTCATTAAATATTTCTCTGCAAATCAGGCAAGTAAGGTTGATAAAATACCTGGGTTAAGAGCACCAAGTGGGATTTGAGGGTGCAAAAGAAACTAGCTGTAGATTTTGGGGTCTTTCACGATTGCAGCTAGTCTGTAGATAGCACATTTTCCTGGATGCTGCAGCCTGCAGAACAGTGTCCAAAATGTGTGTTTGTACACAGTCTCCTCTGCTCTATTACCACTATTGGATTGTGCTATGTATCTAAATTTACCAAACTGCAGTAGCCGTGAAAGATCAAATGCAGTCCCAGGTGGAGAGAAAACCATACATTCCATCTTCAAGTTAGTAAGCAGTTTCATAAGTGTAGCACAGCTATTATTTTCATACGTATCTGGTGCACAGGTAGATGGATCCAAGAGGTTAGCCCGCTATAGTACGTCCCATTAGGAATAAGCGAAGATCTAGCTTTTTTGCATATATAAGGCACAAGTATTGGAGAGGTACAGGTTAATGAACAATATGAAGTCTAGTATGTATGTATGTATGTGTATATTTTTTTAAATGTCCCACTCTTTATGATAAGACTTCAGGGCAGGTTACAACAAGTACATATATTAAATAAAATATTAAAATAAAATACAACATTAATAAAATGGTCAGCTATCTACTACTCAGGCCAATTCCACAACGTTAAACAACCTGAACAGAGGCAGGTCTTCAGAGGCTTGTATTTCTGTAGTTACTTAACATTTGTGGAAAAGACAAGTTTCCAGCTAGTTTGACTTCTCATCCTGTGCACCCAGCCCTATTTGCTTAAGCTTCCATATCCCTGAATTCCATCTTGTACCATGCCCTCTTGGGTAATGGTTTATATTAACTGTTTTCCAAGTACAGATTGGAAATGGCAGGTGCCAGAGCCTATGACAGTTTTGCCCCAAGGCAAAGAAATTCTCTGCCCAGCGACATTAGATCAGGAAATTCCACGTCCATGCTTTAAAGCAGGCAAAAGACATTTCTGTTTTCTCCAGCCTTTTAGTTGGCTTAAGGAAAGTGTGTGTGTGTGTGTGTGTGTGTGTGTGTATTACAGTCTTGTATGGCACAGCCCTAGGATGTTTGTCAGGAAAGGCACTTTCTAAATGGATGCCTTCTTATATTGTATGACTTCAGTATTTGACACTGGGATTTAACAAAGTGTTTCATGTATGAGGTGCGGTATGCAATTATTTTAACCCATTTTGCTTCCTAGTGTGGAAAATCTTCTTAAAACGGACCTTGCTAAAGTCATTGTACCATATACAAAGGGGTTATTAAAATGCATTCTAGAAATAGAAAATTGGATTAGATGAGACACTTTTGGCTTTGAGGCCTTCTTCAGCCTCATGGCCAAGATGTCTCATTTAATCTCATTTCCTACTTTCTGCTTTGAATTTTATTAACCCCTTTCCCCCTCTTCTCCCTCCCCCCTTGCCTTTCTCAGCTTGCATTTGTTGATGCATTTAGTTCCCATTGCTTTCCCATCCTTCGCATGTAATAGGAACCCTTTGGTCTGATAAGTGGCCGGTGCCGTTATACTTTATGCATATGAATTGCTTTTACATCAAGAAGCGCCTCTTCCCATTTTCTTTTGTTCTGTCACCAAACTGAATTTCTTCTTCTTCTTCTTGTCCTCAACTCTTTCGTTTCCCTTATGTAAATAACACCTGACAATTTAGTTATTTTATGTAAAGTAGTGCCTTTCAAACAGTAGCAGAAGGCAATAGGATTTTTCAGTTGAACACCAGTCACATATATCATCAGGAATATCTGAAGAGATCAAAATGTTGCGGCGATTTAATGTACAGTACCTCATTTTTCATCTCTTGAAATTTACTGGCCTTCAATGGTTACCCAACAGTGCATTTATATAATGCTAGTAAAGGAAACTTGCATTCTTGAAGCAGAAAGTATGCTCCTGTCTACTATGGGAAGTTTCCCTTCCTGCACATCATATTCTGATAGCAGTGTGTAATGGTCACGTACTATATGAGCCCAACATTTTGCTCTACATGCAGCTTGAGATTCCATTGTGCTGTAATGCTGGTTTGGGGTGTGAGGTGAACTTAGTGTCCCAGATGTTGACCATTAAATGTAAAAAATGTCAACTTTGCAGACTTTTCTTGTAGTTTGCATCTTTGTCTCTGGGTATACCAAAGTTTTGATTTCTTGGAAGTCTTCAAATGCTTACTCTTCTCCCATCAGTCTTTATTTGCTGCTATGTGTTGGACTATTCAGCATCCTAGCTGATGTGGGAGTAAGTTAACAATTTGGCAGATCAGTTTTTTTGGCAGGGGGAGGGAAATACAAGAGCATCCAGTTTTTAGATAATTTAAAGGTAGAAATAATGATGTATAACATAGAAATATATATATATTTATAATGTCAAGTAAATACAGTGTCTAGCAATTTGTATATATCTACCATACTGGGAAGTGCCTAGTGTCATAGTGTAATGAATAGAATAGAATAGAAATTAGTTTTTTAAAGGCTGAAGCAATATTTTTTAAAAAAATATTATTTTGGATTTTTTCTGATTAATTGGTAGTTTTTCCTGAAGTTATTCCCCCCCCCATATCTATTCTTTAATCTCTTCTCCAAACACAGACCCCAAATATACTTACAGAGCAATCTTTTACTCCAAAGGGGGGAAGAGTAGAGAAAAGTAGTGAAATCCCAAAGTCTGCCGCCTCACACCAGCAAGGGTAAAAGTTGGAGGAATATTTTTCCTGACATTCTGCTATACCACACAGTTGATTTATTAATTGCTTTATATAAACAACTGTCTCAAGGTGATTTACATAAGATAATTAAAAACAGTTAACACAAAAACAGCAGGCACATTTAAAGCAAGACTAAAACCCAAAGTAGATACTTGTGGCAAAGACCCATTTTATCCAGCTGGAAAAACCTCTTGGAACATCTTCAAGTGCAGGGGTAGGCAACCTAAGGCCCAGAGGCCGGATGCGGCCCAATCGCCTTCTCAATCTGGCCCGCGGACTGTCAGCGTTTTTTTACATGAGTAGAATGTGTCCTTTTATTTAAAATGCATCTCTGAGTTATTTGTGTGGCCTAGGAATTCGTTCATTCCCCCCCCCCCCAAGAAAAATATAGTCCGGCCCCCAGACATGGTCTAAGGGATGGTGGACCAGCCCAAGGCTGAAAATGTTTGCTAACCCCTGTTCAAGTGTTTCCAGAAAATGATGATAGTGGGCACCTGTTGTATCTTATTGCTTATAGTGCACCAAAATACTGTGAGGGTGTAGAAATTGTAAAGTGAGGATTGATGATGTTTGCCTTGCTGTTGCTTCTGATACTCTAACAGTCCTTAGATTTAATCATGTATTGTTTACAAATTTCTCAGAAAGGAACCCTTAAGCTGCTACGGACACCACCTTGTTCCTTGTAAGAGTGAAAAGCAAAGAAGGGAACAGGAAAGTATATGGTGAACGTAAGTGAGAAGTAGTTGAGGCTATAGTCTACTTCAGACATCTCCTGCCCTCTGCTTTTGTCTTTGAACTAGCCCTGAGCTTTTCTGACAACATCCTAAGTGATAACGGTGGGCCAACTCTTTTAATACAATCTCCTTTGCTTGAACTGACCTCAATTATTAAATTTTTTGTAACTACCCATTGTTAGCTGGCAGCTTGAAGTGCTCCTGAGTACTTTTGGATGGTGACATCACTGACTTTCAAAAAAGAGAAGGGTGGTGGCTGTTGTTTTTAAAAAAAATCTGACTCAAGGTCATTGGATTGTTTGTCTGCTTGACTGACCAGTTTCCATGGATACATGCTGCTGACAGCTTCCACACAGCTGAGGAATAAACAGAACTTTGCTTTCTAAGAATTATGTATTTAAATCTAAAGATGTGTGATTAGGGCTTACTCTCAGGTAAGTGGGCATGGGATTGTGGCCACACGCTCTTACCAAAGCATAGTTACATTGCTGCTTTGTTTATTTTAATATGCTGGAATTATTTTTTTCCTAATACTTGTAAATTTAAAAGACTTTCAGAATACAGCTTCATTCAGTCTTTAAAATTGCAGGAGGCTTATATAAATCACACTTTTGTGTAACAGCTTCTTTGTTTGCTTCTGGGTCATTCAAACCGACCAGAAAGCCTTGACTACAGGTTCAAATGGTCTTAGATTTGATACAACGTGTTAGCAAAATTATGCAGTCATTCGAAAGCATGCTAAAATTACAATGGAAGGTGGGCATAGATCTCTGAGTTGGGTTATCTAAAAAGAGCCTCCTTGAAGCGTCTCTGTCACAATGTTCAGCAGGAAGTCCAGTTTGTGTCTCATTGTTTTAATTGTATGTTTGCAGAAACTATTTTAAACTTGCTTCTCCCATGTCAGTTTCAAAGGACTGGATTTAATCCACTGAAACCATAATGCAGCTAGAAATTTAAATAGATGGTTATATGCGTTGGAAAGAAGCCAGCAAATGGAAGGACAATGAGGAGCAGGTGTGTAAATGTTTAGTTTAGTTCGGAATTTCTCATTCTCTCCTCTCCCACCCACCCACCCTCTCTTTTTTTACTGGTACTCATGAGCCAGACAAATGAAACTTAACTGAAAAAGTCAGTGATTGATCACATCTTGGGTAAAGGGTGTAAAAGTCTATAAGAAGAGAAATGTTTCTACTGACAGAGTGAAATTATCATATTAGGGTATTGGCACCTGTCAGGCCTGACTAGTAGGGTGCTTTCATAAAGTGTCACATAGTGACATTTGATAGGCATTTAATGCAGTGGGACAAAAGAATGGGAGTTTGTGCTGCTAGGGATTCTATTGGTACTTTTAAGGCCATGTTTTGACTGCTGACAAAGCCTTTTTTAAAAAAAAAAAAAAAACTGTAGCAGTAAGTAACCCAGTATACTGGTGTACGTCTCCAGTTTCACAGGAGGTGATTTGCTGTTTCTTTGGTGTGTATGAAATGAGAATTAAATTTATTAGCTGTTGCTTACAATATGTGTTTCTGAAAACAGTGTAAATTCAAAAACAACAACAAAGCATTCTCTTCTGTGAAACAGATGAAATGGTCTTCATACTTCTCTCTGGAATGAATGGTGGATATGAAGCAGGACATAGGAGTGAGCTTTGGCTTACAAACACTAGCATGACCAGGGCCTAAACTTAGCACTCCAGCCTTGTTCATGCAAGCCCTCCTCAGCATTGCAGTGTGTGTTTGGTCTTCAATTTAAGTATGGAATTGCAGGTATTAAATGATCTCTCTGGGTCTTTTTTTGCAAGGCAGCGGCAGGGGTAGTTGCATATAAATTTTGAGCTGCACTGCTCTGATGAAAATAAATTTGATGCCCACTGGTCTCCTAGAAGGTTTTACAGAATGGAGTGTGGCTAAGGTATGGGACCTTACCTATGCATGCTGTATTGTATTTAAGTTCTACTCAGAGTAAACCCCTTAAAATTAATGAACCTAAGTTAATTGTGTCTATTAATTTCAGTGGGTTTACTCTGAGTAAGCCTACAATTGAATACCACCCACTTATGCCAGAATAGAGGTGTTGATAATGAAACAGTGGTACCTCGGGTTAAGTACGTAATTCGTTCCGGAGGTCTGTTCTTAACCTGAAACTGTTCCTAAAGCACCACTTTAGCTAATGGGGCCTCCTGCTGCCGCTGCATCGCCGGAGCCCGATTTCTGTTCTTATCCTGAAGCAAAGTTCTTAACCGGAAGCACTATTTCTGGGTTAGTGGAGTGTGTAACCTGAAGCGTATGTAACCTGAAGCGTATGTAACCCGAGGTACCACTGTAATGGGGAAGCTGATTAAAAACAAAACAAAATAATAAAAAAAATTTCCAGTGTGGTTGCTGGTTGCTGGTGAAATTTGATTGGGTATGCCTGGAGAGAGGAGATGAGTTTTTTTTTTTTTTTTTTAAACCATTTATTAGGGTTGCAGGGGGCAGGGGATTTTGAATCTTGTTGAAGTGGAGGGGTGATGGTTGCTATCCTATAGACACTTATGTCAGAGTGTGTTAATAATGAGGATGGTTATCACTGATAAATATATACTTGCATATGAAGATGGTAATAAAGGATTGGAGGATGTTCTGGATGCTGTTTTTGAGTATTTCCCAACCCTTGGTTTAAAATCTGTAAGATTGCAGTTTGTCTGCTGAAGGCGGTCAAACCAGTCTCTTCATTAATGGGACTGACCAAGTCACATTATACTCTAAAAATATGTCTTATGTTGCTATAGAACAGTGGTTCCCAACGTTTATTTGGCCATGCCCCTCCTAAGCATCTCTGAAATCCTGATGCCTCCCCGCCCCCGGGTGACATTTAATTCTTATTATTCAAAAAGTGAACTCCTATTCACATGGAGAAAGCCTAAAAGGCCATTCACTGTTAATAATTTATTCTCCAATTGCCCCCCTTAAAAATCAAATTGCCCCCCTGTGGACTGTGTGCCCCACGTTGGGAACCACGGCTATAGAAGCAACTAGTAGCTAGCGTTATCCAGAAGGAGGGTTTGGCCTCCCCCCCCCCGCCTGGCTAGAGATTTAGAGGTGGGGGAGCATACAAGAACAGCATAATCCTAATCATGTCAAATGCTAGTGAGAGTCAGTGTTGTGCAGTGGTTAGAGTGCTGTACCTTGGAGACCAGGATTCAAATCCCCACTCAGCCATGAAGCTCACTGGGTGACGTTGGGCCAGTTACTCACTCTCAGCCTAACTTAACTTACAGGGTTGTTGGGGAGGAGAAGAGTGAGATCCTTGGAGGAAAAGTGGGATATAAATGTAACAACAACAACACCACAATAGTTCTCTGATCTTCGCTACAGTGACCATATAATGCACAGACCTCAAAAGGTCATCAAAGTCTTACAGAAATAGGATTTCAATTTTATTGAAATTCTGTTCTGGTGACCTCATTGCTCTCTTGAAGTATGTTGTGCATGTTAAGGTAAAGGTAAAGGTACCCCTGCCCGTACGGGCCAATCGTGTCCGACTCTAGGGTTGTGCGCCCATCTCACTTAAGAGGCCAGGGGCCAGCGCTGTCCGGAGACACTTCCGGGTCACATGGCCAGCGTGACGAAGCTGCTCTGGCGAGCCAGCACCAGCACAGCACACGGAAACGCCGTTTACCTTCCCACTATAAAGCGGTACCTATTTATCTACTTGCACTTAGGGGTGCTTTCGAACTGCTAGGTGGGCAGGAGCTGGGACCGAACGACGGGAGCTCACCCCGCTGCGGGGATTCGAACCGCCGACCATACGATCGGCAAGCCCTAGGCGCTGAGGTTTTACCCACAGCGCCACCCGCATCCCTATATGTGCATGTTACTTGATCTGTATTTGGTTCAAGCAAGACCGCATGCTGGAAATGGTGGTATCATAGAGCATAGCCTGTTGAAGGTTGCTTGTCCTGTGTTGAAAATGTTATCAGTCTTAGCAGTTCCTCTATTTTGTTTCGCTTAAAAAAAAGCAACCCTCTTTAAAGTACTTTGTATTTAGCATATGATTTTCATTTCCCAGCTGAATTTCAAGATAAAAACAAACAAGATAATTTGTGTAACAGATGAAGTTGTAATCCCTTGGCTAAAAGCAGTACTTACAGATTGCTTAGATATTTATGGGCCTAGCACCTTGAGCAGTAAATTAGTTATTTTAATAGTGTTAGCCTTATTTCAAGAAATGGACTTATGTGTTTAAGTAATCATAGCCACTGCTAAGGCAGAAGTTAACCAGATCCAGGACTTCCATTGTTTTGACCCCTTTGTTCAATGACCAATGATTTTGTGCACTTGGACAATGGCAAGAATTGGTGCTCCTGCATCAGAAGGTTGGGGAAATACTTGAGCAGTGCAGCTGTGTTGCTCAGAAAGATCATTTTTATATGTGAATAAGAATTTGCCCTGGAACTGTTTAAATGCCTCTTTTTCTAGCGCTGTTAGTTCTGTAGCAAGCAAAGCCTATGGGCTGGTTGAAGGCAAGTAGGATACAGCAATAAGGATGTCACTTTGATTGCTATTGTACAAGTCTCTTTGCATTGTTGTTGCTTTGATAAAATTGTTCCTTAAATTTATGTTGCTATTTTAAGTAGACAGGTGTGTGATGATGCAATATTGAATAGATTGTAGCTACTGGTGTTCAGGTTTCTAGCTTAAGTTTGTGAGTTAGCAGTGTGTTCTGTTGTAGGGATTTCATTTGCTACCAGAGTAAAATTTCGTACTTATACCTTCAACCTGAATTTTCTTGACCCCAGAATATTCAGGATGCTGCAGACATTCTAAGCTGAGCATAAAATGCTCCTGAACTTGTTAAAACACAAGAGTTAAAATTATTTTCACATTCTTCCTTAAGGTATGCTATTAAGGACATAAATGTATAACAGTGTTAACTGCTTGGAACATTTATTTGATGAAATCAAATCATTGCAGAATTTCAGGTGCAGTATTGAAGCAGTTTAGCATTGCTAAAAAGAAACGAGGAAGTGTAAACTTCATGTTTCAGCCTATTATAGCTACTTGGGATCAAGCAATTTTTCCAGTATAATAATTCTGTCTTATATTATCTGTTCTCTTAGGACTGGGCTTCCCAAACTTTATTCCCAAAGGATTCATTGAAAATTTCTGAGGGTCTTGGCGGAACATTTAATGATATTTCAGCATTAGATTTTGGGGTCTTTCAGTTTGTCTCATATTCACAAATGCATACTATTAGTTCTAGCCCTCCCCCCCCCCTTGCCCCCCAAATAGCAGCTTACGCAGTTGGTTTGATGTTT